>NW_022196905.1:181752425-181792713 GCF_008632895.1 Mastomys coucha | reverse complement strand
GTCTCTATATGAATGTTTGTATGCACTCACGCATACAAACACCCCCACATCCCCCCCCACACACACACTCAAAATGAAAATTTAAAAAAAAAATCAATAGGCGCCTCATTTGGTACGATAATTCAGCTAGGTGGAAGTGGTACACACCTTTAATCCCAGCGTTCAGGAGGCAAAGGCAGGTGGACTTCTGTCAGTTCAAGGCCAGCCTGGTCTACACAGAGAAACCCTGTCCTAAAAAACAAACAGAAAACAGGAAAAGGGAAAAAAAGATAATTCTAAACAGAGAAAATAGGAGTGAGCAAAGGTTCTGTGCCGCTGTTTAACATAATTTAAAATTTTTTTCTGTCATGAGTATGAAATTTAGGTAGATAAGTCTGTTTGTCTACTAGGGTTGCATTCCAAGACGTCTGGGACATAACTGAAGCCTGCAAGTGGTTCCCAGCTGTGTGGATGTTGTTTATTTCCTACGTATATGAACTTATGGTACAGGTTACTTTATCAGGTAGGGATAAGAACGGAACAGTGGTTAAAGTTACCTAGCATTTATGAGTTGTACGTTTCTGGGATTTTCCATGGAGGCTTTTTTCCAATCAAAGCTGACCATGGGTAATTGAAACGATTAAAATGAAACCACAGATGAAATGATGGAATGAAAGGACCACTTTGTCTCCCACGCTGCTTGGCGCTTTGAAGAGGTTACTTTCTGTCCTTCCTCTGTCCTGTGTTTAGTTTTCCCTACGTTGAAAACAGAATACACTTACTTCTATCCATCGACAACACAGTCCATCATTAATACATCATGTTTTCATTTCTTGAGCTTTTCTTTTTGAGACTATCTTACCCTATCGAACCCTAGTCCAGCCTAGGGTTCACCTTGCAGTGTTCCTGCATCAGCTTCCCTGATGCTCGATTTCAAGTCAAAATTTGGTATTGGATGTCTTCCTAAACTGCTTCTATTGTTTTTTTGGATAGGGTTTCTCATTGAACCCGGCACTCACTGTTCCAGCTAGACTGGCTAGCCAATAAGTCCCTGTGGCCTGTTTTTTGTCCCCTAGCTCTGGGGTTTTAGGTGTGCACCACCATGTCTGGATTTTATTTTTATATGAGCCTGTCCCCACAGTGACACCCAGCTTCCTCCCACAAGGCCTCGCCTCCTAATAATGCCACATCCCATGGCCACGCATTCTAACACAGGAGTCTATGGGGGCCATACTCTATCCAATAAGATAACAGGCACCTGCCTTTTTGCCTGAGAAGTGCTTGCTTTGGACCTGGAAGACTGCTTCTCTGTCTTCCAGCCTTAGAGACAGACTTTGATGCTTGATCCTTTGTCTTGGTTGCTGGAGCTCAGCAGGTAAAAGGGGACACAAAACAGAGTGCCTAGCCTTACTCCTGACTGGGCAGCTCTACCGGGTCTTTCCTCACTGTGTAATTATCCTCCCTCCCTCCCTCCATCCCTGAAACTAGGGTATCACTATTTAGCTTTGGCTAGCCTCAAACTTGCTGTGTAGCCCAGGCTGTCCCAGATTCATGGCAATCCACTTGCTTCAATCTCCTGAGTACTGGGAGTGTATAGGTATGGATCACCACGTCCATCTAGACCATCAGTGATGATGTTGAAGACTTGTTTGTGAATAATGGAGAATTTCACAGAATGCACTTAGAATAGCTTTTTGAGTCATATATTGGCTGATACTGTGCATTCTTTTCATTGTGTTTTAAAGCATCATAATGACAGGCCCTTGAGTCCACCAGGTGCAGTTAAGATTTCATGATTTATATCAGAATTCAAGCTGGGGACGGAATCTTTTCCTAAATTCGATGGAATGAAGAGAACATCTGTCTACACTCAGTAGGAAGAGTGGAATGAGTAATGACTAAGTATCTAATGTGCCCAATATAAGGTTGTGAGCTAGGGGATCTTGGAGACCCAGGCCGCAATGAGGTTGGGGCATCATAAGGACATCACTGAGAGGATTGGACTTAACATGTAGCCATTAAGGTGGGTGGGACAGATACCCTTGTTCTATTGAGGTGGGTGGGACAGATACCCTTGTTCTATTGGTGAAGGGCAGTCTCCTTTGGTACTGGGTGTCCCGTATGGTACTTTATAGAGATTTAACCACCATCAACTGTAAGCTGGGTTTTTGTCCTTAAACTTCATGGCTATCTAGAGTTTTTTTCTGTTTATTGAATGAGCTTTCAGTTCTGTGGTCTTTGGTACCTTTGCCCAACTTGAACAGGTCAACCCATCTTCAGTAAACAGGGTCTTAATTCTCATGCTTAAACATAGGTCTTTCAATATTCAGAGAAAGTTAGTCCTGGAATTCACTCTGTAGAACAGGGTAGCCTTGAACTCAGTTCTGCCTGCCTGTACTTCCTGAGTGTTGGGATTAAAGGTATGTTCTTCCACCGTTGGTGTATTTTTTACAAAGATTTTCTAGTATATTTTGAGGTTGATAGTTTACATAATTGATAGCAGGCTTTATAAAATTGGAAAACAAATTTGGTACACTTTTTTGCTTTTTAAAAAAAATCTTCTGTATCAGATTTTTGAGGTGATATTTGGTCTTTTTGGTAAGTTGTTTTGGTGGGGGCATTCAGACACATTCACTTGGATATTATCTTCTCATATACAGCTATTTTTTTATTCTACAAGAGCAGGGTTGTGTGAACACATTCCAGATTGTGTATTTTATAAAACCTAAAAATACTCAGTTTGTCTTTAGAACTTGTTTGCCAACCTTTGAACTAGTTAGCATGTGGACAGAAAAAGGTTGTTTAGCATGTAGGGATCATTTTGATAATCTACTGTTGTCTGGTGAGAACTATTTTCTTCCTCTATGATGAAAATACATAGAAATCCCTTTTTTGGTCAGCTACCCTAGAAGCTCTGTGCTTGACTGCCTGAACATCTTCTTTGTTCACACACAGGGAAGTTAGACTTCTCCTCTGTCATTTAGTCAACCCCCAAGGAATTACTGATCCAACAGTTTTTCCCTATTAGGCAAGTGTTAATTTATGATGTCTTCAGCTAGAAAAAATAAAATAAAATGACTAGAGTGACGTGGTTAACTACCCTCCTTCCAAAGCTACAGTGTTATCAGAATAGAATTGATGGTAGGCGTGCCAATAAAATAACAGCAAAACACACATATAGACACACACACACACACACACACACACACACACTCTCACACATACACACACTCACACATCCACACACACATCCACACACATCCACATGCACACACATACACGCACACACACATACACGCACACACACACACATCCATACACACACATAAACACATAAACACATATACACACATATATAAAAGCACTAACATACACAAACATACATACATATATATACTAACACACATAAACACATGTTCATACACTCACACACATACATATACCCATTCATACACATATACTCATACAAACATATATATACATATTCACACACACACACTCACAAGCACTTATATACCACACATACATACATACATACAAACATTCACATACACTCATACAAACATACACACACAATACAGTCACACAGGAACACACACACACAAACACATATGTACTTAGACACAAATATACATACACTCATACACGCATTCACATACAAACACACACAAACACATACTCTTAAACATACATATATACACTCACTCAAACACATATACATATACTCACATACAAACACATATACTCACACATACACACACATGCACACATACACCTACACATTCACACACATACATTCACATACACTCATACACAAACACCCACACCCACATCCACTTATATACAAACACACACACACTCACACATACAAACATATACATTCATATACATAATACACACTCACACACACACACTCACACACACACACAGAGGATTATTTGATTGCTCATTTACTGAGGTAGTTTGATGATTTGTGATTGGTTGTCAATCCTCCAGTCACTGCAGTGGGGATCTGGGCCTCTTCCATCCATGGTCCTGGCATCTTTAATGCTGATACAGGAAGGCCTCACTTTGTTCATCTGTGTGGAGCCCTGTAGGAGGGAAGGAGAATGTGAAGGATTATGAGTTTTATGGTGTAAGCCTAGGGAGGTGGTGTTTGTAATGTCCACTTAGCTCTTGTCTAGAATGCACAGCATTCACCACAAGAAGTGGAGCACAATAAGGAAGACGAAATGGACTAAGAATCCAGCCTGCCAGCCCATTAGTCATGAAATCCACTTTGTTTCTGAGTGACAAGCAGGAGCCTGCCCTCCCTTCCCATTCTCTTTTCCTTTTATTCTCAGGAGGCTCTGAATCACTGAAACACTGGCTGAAAGACTGTCCTTTAGGCAGAAAAATTAGTGTCACTCAAGACAGGTGTTGGTATACATTCTAATTTGGTATCATGTGCTATGTACATGACATAATTTGTAAGAGAATTCTTCCCTTGCTCCCTTAAGTCTTTGGACAACTGTTTCTGGCTCTTCTACTCTTTCATAGAAGGGAAGTTTGTCGTTCCTCACTCGGCTGAGACTGGCTATGGCTCCACAGTGAGCTGTTAGCAGAAGTGGCCTTGTCAGACCTACTGACAAGTGAGTGCGCGCACACTTACCAGTGAGTGCGCACTTTGTGGAGGTGAACTACTGCTGTGACTTCTGTGTTGCTCCAAAGTAGACAGGAAAAGATATCCGGGAAAGGTAGAGAGGAGCATGTCTGCTCTTAGGTATGGTGGAGCAGGTTTAATTAGAGATTTGTGAACAAAAAGCTTTTAAGGAAACTGATTTATAAACTATAATTCCTAACTGTATATTTGTATTTATATATATTAAAATATGGCAGCTTAGGCTGGAGAGATGACTCAGTGGTTAAGAGTGCTGACTGCCCTTCCAAAGATCCTGAGTTCAATATTCAGCAACCACATGGTGGCTCACAACCATCTGTGATAGGATCTGATGCTCTCTTCTGCTGTGTCTGAAGACAGTGACAGTGTACTCAGACATAAAATAAACCTTAATTTTTTTTTTAAAAAAATATGGCATCCGGACAGTAGTGGCGCGCACCTTTAATCCCAGCACTTGGAAGGCAGAGGCAGGTAGATTTCTGAGTTTGAGGCCAGCCTGGTCTACAGAGTGAGTTCCAGGATAGCCAGGGCTACACAGAGAAACCCTGTCTCAGAAAACAAACAAACAAACAAACAAACAAATAAATATGGCAGCGCATACCTAAATGGGTATAAAATTAAGTCCTGTTAGGCCATAAAATAGCGAAGCTAGCCTTTGTTTGACCTACACAAACATTTCATTTCATAAGTACCACATGTTGAATTGTATTGGAATGGTAGGAATAGACACGGTGGGCAAGAGAAATGGAAAGCGTGGGCTAATACAGAAGCATCCCCTGGGCTTGTAGCCTAGTTAGTGAACTACACAGCACTCAGCTCTAACCCGATGGAGACCTGCTCACGGCTGACTAACATCATTGGCATTCCAGGCGGTTTCTCAGAGGTCATCTTTGCATTTGTAAGATTAAGCAGTTTGATCTCTAAAATTCCTTCCAGGATTAAAAATGTCAGCAACCATTAATTCAATTATATGATGGTGGTTCAAGTTTGGGGGCATTTTTACTCTTATGTATGTATGCACGGTCCTGTGTCTGAGTGTAGCCACACCTATACCGCAGTGTGCACACAGGAGGTCAGAGGACAACCTGAGTGTTAGTGCTTCTCTCCTACTTTGGGACAGGGTCTCTCTCTTCCAGTGTGTATACCAGGCTGGCTGACCTGTGAGCATCCAGGGACTCCCAGCTGTGCCTCCACTGTGCCCTAGAGGGACTGCGTGTATAGGCATGTGCTTCTGTGTCTGGTTGACATGGCTTCTGGAGATCTGAACTCTTTACCCACTGAGCTGAGCTAACCATTTTAAAGTTGGTTTCAAATATAATAATATTATTACCATTTTCCAGGTTTTTGGTTTTTTTTTTTTTTTGAGACAGGGTTTCTCTGTGTAGTCCTGGCTATCCTGGAACTCACTCTGTAGACCAGGCTGGCCTTGAATTCAGAAATCCACCTGCCTCTGCCTCCCAAGTGCTGGGATTAAAGGCGTGCGCCATCACTGCCCAGCCATTTTCCAGTTCTTGATTGTTTTGTTGTTGTTTGCAAGATAAGATCATAGTATGTAGTCGCACAGTTTTCCTGCCTGGTGGCTAGTTTGTCAACTCTTGGCCTTAAAAGTTTCGAGAATATGTATGTATTTTTAAAAAATCCTGGATGAACTGCCTATTGTATTCCTAAATCATAATGAGTGAGGAATTTGTTCTGTCCTGCCCAAGTCCTACTCATAGAAGATCTCTCCTTCCAGATAATTCTCTTTCAAAAGGGAACTTGATCTCTATGCTTCGCTCTGCTGGACAGTGCTCCTGGGTGAACTTGAGACCATTCCTCTGGGTGTAAGAATGATTTGCTCCCAAGGATTTTTTTGTTTTGTTTTCTTCTCTGTTTTAACTGTGTTAAGATTCGTTTTGATTTAAAAAATGTTTTTGAGAGGGTGGGTTGGTGAGCAGGGGGAGGGGGGAAGGAAACAAAGTTTGTTTTTTGTTTTTTTGTTTTGTTTTGTTTTTTCCTGGAGGGGAAACCGGGAAAGGAGATATCATTTGAAATGTAAATAAAAAAAATCTAATAAAATAAAAACATGTTTTCAAGAGAGTAACTTTGAGGCATCTTTAAAATTGAGGCAAAATTTTATTGTAACGATAGGAATATGAAGACTGAGTCAGGTGAGATGAAATCATAGAATATGTGACTAGCACATAGTGGGAAACCTTAGGCAGAAGGAGGAATGAAATTGGTCTGAGACTGTAAGCCTGTGTGAGCCTGCGTGTTATGTAAGTGTGCCTGTGTGCCTGTGTTAGTGAGCCTGCATGCCTTCATGTGTTTGTGTGTGTGTGTGTCTAAGTGTTCCTGTGTGCATGTCTGTTTTGAAGTCAGAGAATATACTTGCAGGTTTTTCCTCAGTCACTTTTATTTTTGTTTGTTTGTTTGCTTGCTGTCGATTTTTAAACTCAAAACAAGCTAGGGTCCTTACTAACCTGGAACTCCTATTAGGTCAAACTGGCTAAATATTTAATGGATTCCTTTCTCTTTCTCTCTGCCTTTCCAGAGGCACACCTTGCCCTCCTTATCCTCCCCCCCTCCAGACTCTCTTTTAAATGGCCTCTAGGGCGGTGGTGGAACACATCTTTAATCCCAGCACTTGGGAGGCAAAGGCAGGCAGATTTCTGAGTTCAAGGCCAGCCTGGTCTACAGAGTGAGTTCCAGGACAGCCAGGGCTACACAGAGAAACCTTGTCTCGAAAAAAACAAACAAAAATAAATTTTTTTTTTTTTTTGGTTTTTCAAGACAGGGTTTCTGGAACTCAAAAATCTGCCTTAAAAATAAATCTTTAAATGGCCTCTAGGACCAAACTCAGGTCTCTGTGCTCGCAAGACACACACTTTATGGAATGGACTGCCTTCCACTTTTAAGTACCTCCTGAGGGAAGGATGGTTACCTTTTTCCTGTCCACAGCTTTATCTTCACAGTCAATGCTCTTCACTGGCATGGGCATTATGTCCTATAGTGAATAGTGTCAGATGGCATTAAACAAACTGCACAAGTCAAGTCGTATGCCTGTGATTATTTATACATATGCCTGTGATTATTTATACATGTTAATGTGTGTATAGTAAAGAATACTGACACCCAGGTGGTGGTGGCACACCTTTAATCCCAGAACTGGAGAGGCTGAGGCAAGTAGATCTCTGAGTTTGAGGCCAGCCTGGTCTACAGAGCAAGCTCCAAGTATGACCAGGGATACAGAGAAATCCTGTCTTAAACACAAAACAACTCCTTTCCGCCTTCCCCCCGGCTCCCCAAAAAAAAACAAAGACAAAAAGGAGTGAGACCACCCCTGAAAACTGAAACACTATGTCTAGTCTATATTATGGACTTGTTCTTTGACTTTAGTATTACTTTAATTTTCCAGAGGAGTTGATGAGAAGTCAAAGATGCAAAGAGAGAAAAACTGGCAACTGTTTAAATAACATACAGTGTGAGACTGGCGCCATAACTTCTCCAGTCATGTATCTTTTCAGAATAACTTAATTTAGCCATTTGAACCATTTATTAAGTAAATATCTTTTAAGAATGTTTTTATGCAATCATCTTTTATGCTCTTTGGAAAAGAGCGATTGGGTAATAAAAATTCTATTAATTGAATTTAGTGACCCTGTTTATGTAGGCACATAACTTCTATAATCATACTAATAATAAGGCTTATATTTGCAGCCTTTTGTTTACATCTACACATTACGGGACTCTCTCCAGCCCTCCAAGTCCGCCCTTATCTCCCCCCACCCACCCTAGGCATTTCCTTTTCTTTCTTTGTTCTTTCTTTTGTCATTAGCATATGAAATTATGGGTTTAAATGTGGGATTTTCATATGTCTGTTTTCTATTTGTTGTTTGCTACTTCTGTCACCCCCCCTCATTTCCTACTTTCTCTTTAATCTCTGATGGTTTGAATGAAAAGTCCCCCATAGGTTTAAAGTCCCCCAAAGGTTGAACACTTTGTCCTTGTGGCACTGTTTGGAGGAAGTTAATGAACTTTAAGGAGATGTAGAGCCTTGTTAGAGATGTCACAGGGAGTGGGGGAGGGGGAGTATGATGGTGACTTTGAGAGTTTGTGTCCTCACCCCACTTCCAGTTGGCTCTCTGCTTCCTGTGTGTGGCAAAATGTTATCTCTCAGTTTCCAACTCTAGCTGCCCTTGCCATGCCCTCCTGGGCCTTACGGACCCTCCCTGTAGAATTTTAAGCCACAATAAACCTTCCCTAAGTTGTTTTTGGTCATGGTATTTTATCACAGCAACAGAAAAGTAACTAAAATGACCCCTCATGTCACATTTTCTTCAACAGTCACTCAGGACAACCGTTTCTCAGGAAACAGAAAGGTACATTGTTGGGCACTTCTGAAAATGGATAGTCATTCTTAATTTTAAATGTTAGCTTGAATGCATTTTATAATGGGTTGAAAATGCTAATCTGTGGGATTGATTAGCAAGATGACTCACCACCAAACTCTATGACTCTTGAGTTTGAAACTGGGAACCTATGTGGAAGGAGAGAAGCAACTGTCACAGTTGTTCCATCTCTGAACTCCAGGAAGCGCATACACTCCAGCCTGCACGCATACACAGTAAATCCATGGGATAAACAATAATTTGTACTTCATAGAAAACTTAGAGATCTTAATAAAATCTTTTTAATGATCTCTTTTAACTTAGAGTTTGGGAAGAACTTGACTAATTTAAAGTAAATATATAAATTATGCAGCGCCCATTGTGGGATTCAGGGCCCTGAGCATGTGAGTTTAGGTAAAATATGCGTGTCAATGTGGGTGCATCTGTCTGTGCACACATGCTGTCTGAATACATATGTGCACACGTGCTGTGGAGATAAATACTCCACCCCACCCCTAGTAGATGCTAACTTTAGGATGCATGATCAGAACATTCAAAACTGTTAGTGACAATACCAGAGCCATTGGGTACTTCACGGTTCCCATTCTGACTTTTACTCGGGTCACTGGAGTTGGAATATGGAACAATAAAGATTACAAGGTAGGGAAATCAGATCTACTCTGAATTCAGAATTTTATAGATCACTCAATGTCATTGTCCCTATCAGATATGTCACTCAGAACTCAGCATCACATCATTAGAAGGTTTATTGTGGCTTACAGTTCTAGATAGGGAGCCCATAGTGGCTGGGAGGGAGTGTCAGTGGGCAGCTGGAGTTGGAAACTGAGAAATAACATTTTGACACACATAGGAAACAGAGAGAAGTCAACTGGAAGTGGGATGAGAACACAAACTCTCAAATTCCTCATATTAGACTTTTAATCAAATTTGTTTGTTAAACAAAAAACCCTAGATTTTAAATCTTTAAGTTTTAAAAGAGAGAGAGTGAAAGAGGGTATGAAGATGGGGAGAGGAGGGAAGAGCCTGTGCCCCTCCCCACCCCAAGCACTGTGGCAAGTGTGTGGACATTGCATGCCTAAGGGCAGCTTTGTAAAATCCATTCCCTCCTTCCACCTTAAGGTGGGCTTTGGGCCCTGAACTCCAATCCGACAGCAAACATCCTTACCTTCTTACCCATCTTCACAGCCTAGGTTTGAGATATTTCTGGATGTTCTAAGAGTTTGCTATTGCCAGGAGGTGGTGGTGCACGCCTTTAATCCCAGCACTTGGGAGGCAGAGGCAGGCGGATTTCTGAGTTCGAGGCCAGCCTGGTCTACAGAGTGAGTTCCAGGATAGCCAGGGCTATACAGAGAAACCCTGTCTCGAAAAACCAAAAAGAAAAAAAAAAAAAAGAATTTGCTATTAATTACAGAATTGAGTCATTTTGAGTTTGTTTATGGCAGTGTGAAACTAAGAACAAAATTAACTTAGAACATTTTCTAAATTTAAAACATCATCCCCTCTGACCTTTTCCACACAAATCCCCAGTGTACTTTGTCTATGGTTTTGCCTGTTCTGGACAGTTTTGTATAAATAGTTATCTTAATAGATAGTCTTTTGAATAACTTCTTTCTCTTAGTGTAATATTTTCCCATTGCAATATTGTATCCATGTATGTAATGAAACTTTTTTGTTTTCATTTTTTTTGTGTGTGCTAGAGTATTGTGATGTATAAATGTACAAGTTTTTTTTTTTAATCCCATTTATCAGTCGATGGACTTGGGTTTCCCCCACCCTTAACTTTCAGCTGTTGTAAATAGTGTTTCTGTTAAGATTGTGGTTTTGTTTTTACTGCATTCTATGGGGAAGGCGAGGACTTTCAGGTATCTCTTCTCAGACGGGCAGCAATTCTGGTGGATAAGTCCTCCTCCCTTATGCTATTATTTAACCCTTCTCACCTCCTTAAAAACCTTGTCTCCATTCAGACTCATTCTCCAGTATATAGTTGAACCTGAGGGATGGGGTTGGCTTCAATGTATCCATCTATTTGGGACTGTTACACAGTTCAACACATAGTGACTTTATTTACATTTGAGGAACCCCTAACAGAGGCTCTTCAACTCTTTTTACTTATTTTATTTTTGTTTCGTTTTTCAAGACAAGATTTCTCTGTGTATCCCTGGCTGTTGTGGAAGTTGCTCTGTAGATCAGGCTGACCTTGAACTCACAGAGATCCACTTGCCTATGCATCTGGAGTGCTGGGATTAAAAGTGTGACATCACCTCCTGCTTACTTCAAATCTTAGTATGGTTAAGACAGGAATGAAATAGAATGAATAGAGAAATGCAAATTCTCTGAGTCTCTCTAACTCATTTGTGGGGCCTGGATGGCCTTCTCCCTGGCAGTCATGCCAAGTAGGAGCCCTTTTGACAGTGAGGAGGACAGTTGAGAATTAAGCTGGGACACTGGGAAATTAGGATGAATGGTTTCACTGTTGGCAGTAAGAAGGAAAGAGTTAGTTCCCCTTTTCTCTGAGAAGTCTCTGGGAGTCAGGAAGGAATATGTCAGCCCTGACTTCAGTAGGAAACTTTATCTGCATTTCCATATCATATGCTCCATTCCTTCACACATCAAAAGGTTCTTTTGAAAGAGAGTGGTAGATTAACCTATGTTGTAAATCCCCCCTATTCATCATTATGAGTTGTTAGTGTGGAAGCAGTGATTTAAACTAATTAAGGAGTGAGCTGTAAACTTTTCTAGCATTTATTTGAGCTTACTGTTTTGTTTCTTCCAGGGAACTAAGAAGTCATTTCAACCTCAGAGCTTCTAAAACTACAGTCGTGGAGCCTGGCTGGAAGCAATAGAAAGGGAAGGAGCTGGACCATCTTTCATTTACTCTCATTTAAGAGGAATTTGAAAGAGAATAAAATGGCAGAGCTTTAAGGTTAATATTCAGGATGAATCATGATAATTCAGATAAGACAGAAGATGGATCACATTACGTATTTATCTGTGATAAAAACTCGAATCCATCTGAATACTACCAAACATCACCATCTGCCCAGCGCCCTTCAGTGAGTCCTGGGGATTGGAACTCTGCCAACCTGAATGACATGGTGGTCGACTATGAAATGGAACCTGCTGGGGACAGTAGTGAAAGGGTCTCCTTAAGCCATCAGTGTGTTGAAGCACTTGATTATCCAGAGCTTTCAAGTGATTTCATGGGGAAGCATGAGTTTGCAATGTACAGTGAGCATAACTGCCAGTCTCCTGCACTTGTGAACACAAGGAAGCTCCCAGACCCACACAGTAACTTTGATTCCCTAGAGGCAACCCAGGATGAGAAGTTTGATCCTTCTAAGCCCTGTGTGTGTGAGTCTGACGATGATTATGCTTGCGGAGACGCCCCTGAAACTTTGGAGCTAAAACAAACATATGGCATGAAAGTGGACACAGTTAACTGCAACTTTATAGCACACCATGCTGTTGAACAGGGTCAGCCTTTACACGATCCTGGAGGTCTGCAGCCAACAGTGAGAGACAGAAATGCATTGTCCTGCTCTGATCGGACACCACCCCATTCCTCTAAGATGTGTGTGAGAGGGATTAATTATGATAGAGAGAACTTTGAAAGTCTTCAAGCCACACCATCAAAGAGCCTAAACACAACTTATAAAGTGATTTCTGATGTGCTGATGCAAACTGACAGTCCAGACCTTGGAATTCAGTGCCAGAATTCTTTAGGAAATGTCACCAAAGAGTACACAGATGGGACAGGGCAAGGACTCGTTGGAGAAAAAGAGATACAAGCTGTGACACTGGTTTCTGATGGCATGGAAGTCCCCAATGGGTCTGTATTACAGGAGTTCTATTGTGTATCTGAAGATGACCCAAACAGTGAGACACATTCACACGGCTTGTATGCTCAACAGGAAATGGGCCAAAATCTAAGAGGAACACTGTCCGGCTGTCATGTTGATGGTGAATGCCCAGTACTGTTGCCAGCTTTTGGTAAGAGTAAAACCAGAGTCCTGGGCTCTGAGTGTAAAGTCACTGTGACTGAAGACCCTCACGTCGATTCCCAGGACAATGACTCAGACATCCAAAGTAGTACTGAAGGGCTGACCCTGGGAAGTGTTCCAGAGCTGAGGGTTTCATCCTGTGAAATGGGTTGGGACGAGAATAGCGAAGCCATTAGCACAGATAGTGCTGCTTGCATGTCAACACCTGTTAAGCGACACCCTAATAGCATCACACTTTCACCTGTTGAAGTGAGGAAGAAGTACAATAATGTGGAGAATGGACCAAGAGATGCTAAAAGGGCACCAGGCTTGAAAGGGGAACCAACAAATATGCCAAAACCTAACCTGGGAAAATCAGCTACCAAAACGAATACCACAGTAGGCAGTAAAGTTAGGAAGACAGAAATTATAAGTTATCCCAGACCAAACTTCAAAAATATTAAAGCCAAAGTTATATCCAGATCAGCGTTGCAACCCAAAGACACTTCCCTCCTGAAGGACACGGCCAACCCTCAGGCTCCAGGGGGCTCCTCGCCCTCACCAGTGCCTTCTAAACAGTTGACAATTGTGAACAAAACGCCAAGATCGGACTATAAAGCCGACAGAAAAGGAGAGATCCCAATTAACAAGACACACAAGCAACAGTTTAATAAACTCATCACCAGCCAGGCTGCGCAAGTTACAACTCATTCTAAAAATGCTTCGCTCAGGGTTCCAAGAACAACATCTGCCACGAAATCAAATCAAGAGGATGTTGACAAGACTGGTTCTCCTCATGCAGGGAGTGAGACCGGGTCTGTGGCTGCCTTCTTCCAGAAGATCAAAGGCATTCTCCCCGTTAAAATGAAGAGCTCTGAGTGTTTGGAAGTGGCTTATGTTTCCCACATCGATCAGATTAGCCCTGAAAAGGGTGAGCAGGACCGTGAGGCTCCGATGGAAAAGCAAGAGCTGGGGAAGCAAGCCATGAATGAGACTTTTGAATCCAAGTCTCTGTTTGTGGTAAGTGAGTTCTGCAGTCTGCTTTTAGGAACGGTGAAGAAAACTGGTGTTATTAGCAAGGAGTGGCCCGTAATTGCTAATAATATCACTGAACTTGGTTCGTAATTTGTATTCTTTGTCCTGCCAGGCAGTATAGAGTGTGAATTGCGAATTAAAAAAAAAAAACAGATTTGGTATTTTCTTGAACATGGGTGTTCCTTCTGATAGGGGTTTAAAAGAGCAAATTAATATTTTTAATATATTTTGATATTTGAAATGAAATAACTGTAATCAGGTTGTATGTTGTTTTCCTGAAATTAAAAAAACAAAAACAAAAAAAACCAAAAAACAAAACAAAGGAGCTTTAAGCATTCAAACATATTGTGACACAGTTAAGAAATGGCTAGGTAAAGCTGGTAAACATAGCAACATAGAAATCCAGGAAGCCAAGACTCTTTTCAAAACTTGAGTGCACTTCTGACCAGCTCTGTGACATGGGTCAGGTAACTTTGCTACAGCCAGAAGGGAAAGGACTGGGCAGCGGGTCTGTAAGGTCACCTGTAGGTCACTTGCATTGATTTCTAATGCATGAAGGAAATAAAAAGTCCTGACATAGGAAACAAAGCAATATGTCAGCAACAGTACCTGACGAATCCTGACGAGGAACTGGAGGGCTAGATAGTCACTTAAAAAAAACTGAAGCATTTTGCACAGTTCAAGGGTTCTTTTTCTTTAATCTTGCACACGTCTTTCGACAATTATATGATAGAATGTTTTGAAAACATTGGCTGGGCTGCTGTTGGGACTGCCTGTGTGACCGCAGCTCTATTTTTGGCAGTGGAGACTAAGGTGTATTTTCAGCCCCACGTAGACTGCCCTTGAAATGCTTGTCCTCTGGACTCGGAACGGACTTGAGTGTTGAAGAGGAAGACAGATGGAACGCACACAGCCTGACTTTTGGGGACTCTCGTGTAGGAGGAATGAAACACAGCATGCTCAAGTACATGAGGCCGCTTTTTTAAAATGCTGGGGATACTCTTGGCCTGGGTCAGCTAACAGATGTTTCAGTTTTATCAATAATTATTGGCAAGGATGGAATGTCACAGGGACTTCTAAACTAGTGGGCTTCTGTATTGTTTCATGACACAGATCGTTCATTCAAGTTCTTTTTTTATGTCTGAGGAATCTTAATATTTTACTAGATACAATTAAAATAAACTCTTTTTTTTTTTTTTTTTTTTTTTTTTTTTTTTTTATTTTTCGAGACAGTGTTTCTCTGTATAGCCCTGGCTGTCCTGGAACTCACTCTGTAGACCAGGCTGGCCTCGAACTCAGAAATCAGCCTGCCTCTGCCTCCCAAGTGCTGGGATTAAAGGCGTGCGCCACCACCGGCCCGGCTAGGTGCCTTCTTATAGGATGTTATTTAATTGTCTCAGTAATAATGCTCAGGACTTATGAACTTTGTTTGTTTGTTTGCAATTGTTATCCACACATTCATGCTTATTTAAAAACTCATGGGGATGGGGGTAGGAGTGGGAGGGGGGCTGGAGAAAGGGCTCAGTGGTTAAGAGCACTGGCTGATCTTCAAGAGGTCCTGATTTCAATTCCCAGCAACCACATGGTGGCTCACAACCATCCATCCATAATGAGATCTAATGCCCTCTTCTGGCATGCAAATTTATATGCAGATAGAACTGTCATATAAATAAAATAAGTCTTAAAAAAATAAACCCACACAGCTGTTAGATATTCAAACTGAGGTCCCCCATGTCTCACAGAGTTCAAAGTTTTTCAGAATGTGGGCTCTGGGGGCGATTTGTGGGAAAGTCCCTTCTGTAGGTTGATGTTTGCTTTACTTTTTTCAAGAAAGTTTTTCTACAAGATTCTGTTGTGCTTTGGTGTCAATGTGAGCTGCAGCAGTTCTCCTGGAACACTAGCTATTG
This sequence comes from Mastomys coucha, assembly GCF_008632895.1. Classification (NCBI taxonomy): domain Eukaryota; kingdom Metazoa; phylum Chordata; class Mammalia; order Rodentia; family Muridae; genus Mastomys; species Mastomys coucha. The sequence goes on along the minus strand of NW_022196905.1, from coordinate 181,776,761 downwards.
GATTAGTATTGATTTCCACCTAGTATATGAATTCAATAGATACCAGTGTTAGGAATATATATATCCCTAACACACACAAAATATTATATATACACACATATATAACACACACAAAATAATATATATATATATATATATATACATATATATAGCAATAACCTATGACTAAACAAAGGAGGGAGGGGCGCAGTAGGGAATATACAATATATGGATTTTGGATAACTTTAAATTTGTGGCTCTGTCATTCACTGCAAAGTGGCCTCTCTATGAGGCTCAGTTTTTCTCTTTGCAAAGAGAGAACCATTTAGTCTCTTGCCATAGCTTACAGGGCTTGCGTTCTAGGCTGAGAAAATACCAGGTATAAAGATGAAGAACACAGGAATATAGTCTGATGCAGGGATGCCAGGTACAGGTAGAGGTTGTGATGGGAGGGGGGAACACAAGGAGACAATGACAGTGGCTGCCTCATCCTAAGGAATTTGAGGAATGTCTTTAAAGTAGGGGAGCAGAAGAAGAAGCAGAGGCTAGTGAGGCCAGACAAGCCTTAAGGACATGATTTCAGTAATCATTTTGAGAATTGTGGCTGGCTTTTATAAGAAGGCAGGTAGAAAAATAGGGTTAAGAGGCAAGAAAAGAAGCAAAAGACACATAGCTTTCCTTGTTTAAGGTGGGTAGCTGGGTATGTTAATAGGAGAGAAGTGTAAATTGTGAGCTAGATAGGTAAAACTGGCTTAGTTTTTTAAAGTGTTTTCATGTTATTCCTTAAAATTGGGGGTATGACAGATAATTTTACTGGGTTATTAAACAGACTTAAGTTAGTTGATACTCATCTTCAGAATTTAGAATGGAGAGCCACCATAGACCTTCCTATACTTCCCCTGGAATGACAGTTGAAGGAATTGAAGTCAGCCTTACCACAGAGATAACCACATCATGTTTACTGCTTCAGTATTCACAGTATCCAGCTAGGGAGCAAGCCCAGATGCTGGCCAGCAGATGAGCTGATTAAAGCTGTGGTACAGGTACACAAAGAAACTTCATTCATCTGTAAAAGGGAATGAAATGGTGTCATTTGTAGGAGAATCTATGGAACTAGAAATCATATTAAGTCAGACTCAAATATGTTTCTTTCATACACAGAGTCAGTCTGTCTTTCTGCCTGTCATTTGTTTGTGTGTCTGTGTGTGTTGTCTATATATGTGTGTTCATGAGTGTATATCTAGAAAATAGAGGGACTGTGACATAGAAGAGAGGTCTAAGAAAAGGAAAAATCAGGAGCAAGAAAGGGATGACAAAGAAGACCAAAAAACCCCACACATTTTGTCTCATGTATGCTAGATCAAGTATCTGTATGGAGACGTATGTATACATATGCACACATAGATGTGACATAAAAGTAAAAGGCATATTTTGGTGTAGGAGGGAAGAGTTGGGATGATGGATTAGGGGTATTGAACAGATGAATATAAAGAAAACTGTATGTGTAAAACTGCCATGTTTTGTCTGACCTACAACATCATTTTGTAAGCTAGTTAAAAATCAAAATTTAGAATGGTATTTTATGTAGTGTAAGGGCTTTGTTTTAGTGAATGCCAACAATAATAGGGTAATTGTTATTGAGTAGAAAGATCTCAGTCGGGAGATGCAGTGGCAGCTGAAGTGGGGAGCATGCTGGCTTGGAATCCTGAGTGCATCATTCACGGTTGAAACAGCAAGACAAGCTAGGTAGGGTGAGTTCATGGTGATGGAAGATAACAAGACCAAGCTGAAGCCTTGGTTAAGAACTAACCTTGAGCCGGGCAGTGGTGGCGCACCCCTTTAATCCCAGCGCTTGGGAGGCAGAGACAGGTGGATTTCTGAGTTCAAGGCCAGCCTGGTCTACAGAGTGAGTTCCAGGACAGCCAGGGCTACACAGAGAAACCCTGTCTCAAAAAAACAAAACAAAACAAAAAACAAAAAAAAGACTAACCTTGAAAGGTATCAAAGAATGAGGCCCAACTCCGGAGGATTGAACGGTATTGCTGACGTCAGCTCAGGCACCGGAGATCAGTTCTACTAATGGGCCTGAGGGTATATCAGAGCCATTGAGGTCAGCTTCAAGGAGTCTTAATTGTTCATAGTAAAAATGGTAAATGTTACGTTGGTACAGCCACCAAGACATAGTTTCTCTCACAGAGCTGCCGCCTCAGGGATGGAATGAGGCAAAGCATGGTGAAACTGAAGTCTTAACTGGTTTCCTCACAGGGTTCTGCACTCAAAACTTCCACCACCCCAGGAAAGAGCAGTTCCAAGCCAGACTCCCGCAGCCTGAGGAAAACGCCAGGTCTGAAAACCAAAGTGGGGCCTACTGCTTCCTGCCTGAGGAGGAAGAGCGACAGCAGAACCCTAGGCTCTGACAGGGCCTTATCGCCTCAGAGGATCAGGCGTGTGTCCGGCTCTGGTAAGAATAAAGGAACTCGACTCTACTTTTTGTGTAGCACTTGATGAATGTTTTGCAATCAAAAATTAGGCTTGGCAGAAAGCAGAAAGACCATCTGGTGTTATAACTAATGCATTATGTCATTAAAGCAGTGAGCTTTTTGTGGTCCAACAGGAGAGGTGGGGAGTCTGAGGAGACAGCACAGCCCTTACCTTTGAGCAGTGCAAAGCATCTTTGGGGCGTGGCTGATGTGCCTAAACTTCCAGGCTATCCCCAAAGCATGTGTACGGAACTGTGTAATTGGCTAGTAGAGTAAACATTGTGACCATCTTGATTGTCAGTTTGACACACCTGGGAAGAAGGAACCTGAATTAAGCAATTGTTTTCATCAATGGGCTTGAGGGCATGTCTAGAGCTTTTTCTTGGCCTCTAGTTGATGTGGGAGGGACCAGTACACCGTGGGCAGTGCCAAACTGAGGCAGGTGGGCCTGGTCTGAGAATAAAAGGCTGCTGAACGTCAACTTGGGAGCGGACCAGAAAGAAGCCCTCCTTCGGTCCCTCTGCCTTGCTTCCTGCCTTGGGTTCTTATTTTGACTTTCCTCAGTTATGGACTGTGACCTGGAGGTTTAAGAGGCGATACATCTCTTCCTTCTCAAGATGCTTTTGCTTATGGTGTTTATTAAAGCTACCGGGAGCAAGCAGGAACAAAAGCGAGTTGTTTTATTAATTTTTTTCTTTTAACAAAGTGTAGTGGGTCACCTGTATAATCTATTTGGAAGGTAGAGGCAGGAGGATTGCATGGTTTAGCCCCACCTGGGAGATATATGGGTATGTATATGTATATATGTATACATATGTACATATGTATATATGGGTACATGTGTATATGTGAGTGTGTATATGGGTGTGTGTGTATATGTGTGTGTGTGTATATATATACATATATGTACATATATGTACATGCTTGCATGTAAGATGACTCTGGGTGTTGGTTGCCAAACCTGATGACTGGAGTGTAGAGAGAACTAACTCCCGTAAGTTGTCCTCTGACCTCCACACAGCCATGCTGGCACAGGTGTTCTCCTTCTCTCACACACACATATTAGATAAATACATGTAACAGAGCTTTAACAGATTGCTAAGCACGTAACTTAATGTAGTGTTTTTTAAAGGTTCATAATGGGTTCCTATCACTTAGGAGGCTTTTTTTCTTTTGAATTTTGCTGAAAGACCATTTAGGGGGTAGAACAGCAACTAAAAAGTTAAAACTTTTCTAACGTGAACTTTCGTTTACCTTGGCTTGGATTTCAGAAGTTCTAGTTTTAAAGTCGAATCAGGCTGAAATTTGATAGCCCCAAGAACGGCTGTTAAGGCCCTTACTCAGTTTGGCAGATGTGCACATTGCTTTGAGCTGGAACAGCAAGTGCGAAATTCATCCGTTTCATAGACTGAGACAAAAAGCCTGCTTAGTCACCCCAGTGAACGGAGAGCTGTCTGCAGGCAACACCCCTTATTTCTGCAGGTACAGCCCCGAGCAAATTAAAGGCGTAGTGGATAGATCCCTTGTAAAAACAGTGACTACTATTGAATGTTTAAAAAGTGTGCATCTAAAACCAATGTGTTCACACACATGTGAGAATGCTTCACAGAGCCTATAGAGAAAGCTGGATCCCAGACAACCTCTTTGCTGCACGACAATTCGCGTTTTTTAGGTTGGCTTTGCAGGCTTCTGTCTCAAAGCCGCCAGTATGAGGAAGTTGCTCTGCCCGAGCATGTGCTATTTAGATTTTTGGCTAATATCAGGCTCATAAGGGTAGAGAAGCACAACCCAGATGATGTGGAAGAGAGATTGATAGCTAATGTCCATTCCCAGGAGAACTGAATGGACAGAGAAGTGTGTCCCCATTAAGTGTAATCATTTGGGAGGAAAATAGAAGAGAAGCTAAGATGTGTCTGGAAGCAGTGGTCCTTATTTTCCATATTGCCACCACTGGACATCGACCAGGAAGGAGATGGGAGCTGTGGTCCTCCTTGCTGCTGCCCGCTGGGCTCTTGGCAGTTAGCAGGGCTGGAGAGCTACCCTCCTGCTTTGATGTTTGGGGCACCTGGGCCCTGGTGCCATGTGGAGCAGTGGTCACTGGCACCCTGAAGTTAGGAGTCCTGTGTTCTGGCTTCATTCTGACACCACTGAGCTGCCAGGCCTGGCAAGTATTTCCTCTCCATTGGATACTTATCAAGAGTGAGGGTTTCAGAATCTTAGAATCCAATAGCTTTTGCAGGCTTGTTTTACTAGGGATAAAATGGAATTCACCTAGTTTTTTTTTTTTTTTTTGAGAAATGGCTGCTACTCTCATGATTATCTGAGCAATATGATGCTTACACACTTATGCACAGATGGTTTTAGAAGTTGGGTCCCTGCCCAAGATCTATTTAAGCAGATGGAATTTTTTTCTGGAGGCAATCAGTCCTTTTTAAATGTCTCTTTACCATTTGTTATATATATATTGTGTCTTAAGAGAGATGTGGATCTGTTAGTTTAAAATTTCATGTATTTTTATTTTATATTGGCACTGGAAATTGAATCCAGGTGACCTTGGTAGCTTCCTATGTGTTGAAAACTTCAGTCTGACTTTATAAAACTAAATCATCTTTTACTTGTTGTGTTGTTGTTGTTGTTTAGAGAGTTTCATTCTGTTTCACTGGCTCATCTGGAACTTGCTGTGTAGCTTAGGCTATCCCGGAACTTGTAGCAATCCTCCTGCCTCTAACTCCTGAGCGCTTAGGGTACAGGCATGTGTCACCATGCCTATTTACACATAGTTTTCTACATGTGAATATAAGAAAATGTAACCGCCACCATTATGGGTTTGGATTTACGTTTTACTTCTATATGGCTAGAAGATTTCTGTGGACTGGATGCTTGTGTCACACCAAATTTAAATGTGGAAGTCCTAACCTTGGAGCTATGGCCTGTGAGGAGGTCTCTCAATTAAGATAAAGATAAGATCCTGGGCCAAACCAACTTACAGCAAGAGTAAGAAATGCCAGAGCTGAATCTCAGCCTTGTGAGATGCAGGAGTGAGGCCAGGAAGAGGCCTCCATCTTGAAACCAGGAAGAGGCTCTTCCTGCTGACCAGCGGCTTAGCCGAGATCTTGGTCTTGGACACCTCAGCTTCTAGAAATAAGAGAAAATAAATTCCCGATGCTTGGGGTCATCCAGTCTGTGGTGTTTGTGGTGGCTAAAGACAGAAGACTAACTCAGCTGTGCAGTGTTATGTTTAAAAAATTAGCAACGGACTTATTTGGAAAGCCTCCATACGTTGGGAGGTGTTTGATGAGGGTGGATAGGAAATGTAACACCGCTGAGTTAAAGGAGGAGAGAGAACCTCAGGAGCCTTTGGGACCACGGCTGCACAATGAAGTGTTTGTGTGTTCACAAACTGAAACCAAATGGATGCCGCTGTCCCCTCCCACTCTTGCTGGCGGGAAAGGTAACTGGCAGCAGTCCTCCAGCCAAGGTGGGTTTTCAATAAGTCCTTTTAGAAAACCAAGCAGGAAGCCCGATCCAGAGTCCAAAATAACATTTTTTTTAAAAAAAGCTCTAAACTGAGTATCAGAATACGGTTAAAGCATTGGGGTACCTCCATTTCACGTGTCAAATATGGAAATTTATATATGATCCCAGAATATGAAGGAAGTCAAAGCCAAGTGCTTTGCTCCTTCAGAATGTGGGTTTTGTTGTTTATGGTGGGTGGTGGTAAGGGCTGAACTCTGGAGCACCGTCCAGGCCTTGAGCATGCTAGGCAAGTGCTCTATCGCTGGGCTAGATCCCCAGCTCTGTTTTGTTTTGGTAATGAACTCAATTAAATATGATTAGATAATGATGGGAATATTCCCAACAATTATTACGACGCTGATGATAATCAGCTCACTTAAAGGTATATATATATACCAGTCTCTAGGCTCTCACTTAATCACCTGACCTCTGAGTTTACGTAACCCTCACTGTGATTTTCTGAGGCTTATTTCCAACATCTAAACTAGGCAACCAACATGAGGTTTTGCTCCTGGGAGGGGCAGAGGTGAGATTCAAAGCAGGCTGTGAAGCTCCGTCTAAGCTCTTAGCCTGATGTTATCACTCAGAAAGAAGCGCAGTTGGAGATGTAAAGAAAGAAGCTTTGAACATATAAAAAACTGTTTTGTCCCCAGCTAGATGTTTGAGAGACCATGGGCTTTAAGCCGTCTTCTCGGTTTTCTATGTAAATACTTCTATAGGATTATTGAAAACTGGGCTGGTGAGATGGCTCAGCCGGTAAGAGCACTGACTGTTCTTCAAAGGTCCTGAGTTCAAATCCCAGCAAGCACATGGTGGCTCACAACCATCCATACTGAGATCTGACACCCTCTTCTGGTACTTCTGAAGACAGCTACAGTGTACTTATTTATAATAATAAATAAATCTTTGGGCCTGAGCAAGCAGGAGTCTACTGGAGGGAGCAGGGCTGACTACCCAGAGCGAGCAGGGTCGATCGACTGGAGTGAGCAGGGGTCCTAAAAGTCAGTTTCCAACAACCAGATGAAGGCTCACAACTATGTGTACAGATACAGTGTGTACTCATATACATAAAATAAATAATGGCATAGAAGAAGTGCTCATCCAGGAGGCCCCTTGGACTGTGGACAGTCCTGGTGGCTACAGAGATTCCAGGAGGCCCCCTGGACTGTGGCCAGTCCTGATGTCTACAGAGATTCACTAGCCAAACGCTCAGCCAGGAGGCCCCTTGTACTGTGGTCAGTCCTGGTGGCTACAGAGATTCCAGGAGGCCCCCTGGACTGTGGCCATCCTGGTGGCTACAGAGATTCACTAGCCACTCCTTTCAGTTGGACTGATTTGGGCCGCTCTGGCTGTGCTTCTCCGGAGTGTAAACTGTCCCCTCGGAGACCAGTGTCGAGCACAGGGTGACCAAGACAGAAAAGGACACTTTCTCTTCCCTGGCACATTTATCTGCGCTGGAAAGCCTGATTCGCCCCCTTGCCCCAGCCATAAAGCTCCCCAAAGTTCTGTGAAGGGGTGACTAAGAGCTGCTTGCGGGAGATTGTTCTTGGCATTACTCTAGAGAAAGAACATTTGGGGGTGAGCAAACCATTCTATTTAGTTGGCTTATTGTGGGTTAATGAATCCCTTCCTAGTACATCCAGAGCTTATAATGACTCGTCTGCTGCTGCGGGTTTTCATCTCATTCAGTTGTACAGCTGCTTGGTTTGTATAAACCTACTTTCTTCATTTATTCAGCATTTGAAATAATTTAAAATCTTAAAAAAAATTGTATAGTGTTTACTACATTTGAGGGAGGTGGTAAAAGTATACATTTCCTCATTCATGTCCATTAGTTATTAAAAACTAGAAATGATCAGCATGTTAGTAACAGATGTTCCTGGATTTGTAACTACTTACAGTACGCGTTAGTGTGTGTCTGGGAACTTCTACTAGAATTTTAACAGTGACTGATGGGCTTTGGGGGGAGCCATTATAGTGGGGCAGGCACTATTCCGGGCTGCCTTGTGTGTATAGTCTCACTGCTGATGAGGGCTAAGTGCGGTGGTTATCTCCAGTCTCCACATGAGGCATCTGAATGTTTGGGGTACCTGGGCCCCAAGTTTCCAAGCTTCAAGTAACTCCCGAAATTACACAACTAATAACGAAGGGAGTCTGGGAATGGGGCCGCTCTGATACCTACATTTCGTTCGTAAGCCTTGACCATACGCATGTTCATTACTAGACTTGACTGAATTAAAGGGTATACAAATGTGACAACAGCCTAGTGACTGCTTACTCATGCTGGCATCTGTGCTTGTTATTAGAGATAAAGAACCCCAAAAGAAAAAAATCCCTACAGCCAGGTGGAGTTGAACATACCTATAATTCTGGTGCTCAGAGACTAGGAGCAGAAGAATTGTTCGCTCTAGGCCAGCCTGGTCTATAATATGAGAGCTGGTCCCAAATGCCACCACCCCTCCTTCCATATATACATGGGAAAGAGACGGGCAACTTCTGGCCTGCAGATGCTTATACTCAAACGAGGGAAACTAGAAAACAAGTGAGTGAAATGTTTAGTACACAAGCTAGTGAGCGATAAGTGCTTAGAGAGCGCAGGGCAGAGCTAGATTATACACTGATGTCGAGAGAGACCTCACTGTGAGAACTGAGCAGTTGGAAATAAAGAGGAAAGCATATGGGTGATGCCTTCCTAAACAGAGTGACCAGACAGTTCAGCGAAGCTTGTGTGTGGGTCCCATGGAACTGTGCATTAACAGCCATTTATAGAGGGAGCTGGAGAAGGGACGCGAGAGGCTGAAGCTGGAGCAAGTAGGGCTTGTAGGCACAGGGAAAGCAATGTCGTCCTTCTCATCGGTGTCACCGTGAATTTAGTCTTGACATGTCCCACAATTCTCAGTAGTGACTTGGAGAAGATTGCTTAGAGAGGGACGTGTGACGTGTGACGTGTCACTGTGAAGCCTATTGGCCATTAAGAGTACCTGTTATGTGTTTGGCAGTCTGCTAGATTCTGAGGCTACAAATGTCATTAAGTCGGCATCCTTTAAGAATTGGGGATGGGATAAATAATTATTCTGTCTGTTGAATATTAACAGTTGAAAATATTAAAATCATGTTCTACAAACATCATGGATAATTTTTCTCACTGTGCTTGAAATTAGCATTTTCTTAATGTTTAACTTCAAAGAGTTTTTGCTATTTTGAAATTTTTAAAATATACTTACTGATAAAATAAATTCTCTCCTAGAAACACTGATAATCTTTTTAAGTAAACTGATTGTTAGACAATGTACACAGATATATAATTCATTTTAAATACTCACCCACTAAGTCAGATGGTATCATATAAGGACTTTTGAATATATTTATTAATGATTCATTTTTAATATTTTATGCTCTTTTACTATGCTTAACTCCCAAAGAATATTTTGCATGTTTTGAAACAATTTAGTATTCAATGTTAGATATAGGACCCTCAGTTATGTATAGTATTAAATATTCATTAATGATATTTTTAGGGTATGAAAGGATTTGAATATAAAAGTTGAACAATTACTTGATTCTCAAAATACTCAATATGTTTGTATAAAATGTATTTAAATAATAAAAATATTAAAAAAAAGATTTGGTTTTGGGGATTGGAGAGAGGAGTGTGCAAGCAGAGCATTCTTAGCTAAAGTTCTGGCCACCTAGACTATGTACTATGCTGTGTGATGGTTTTCTTACATGCCTGTCTCCTGCCAAACTCACATCCATAGGACAGCGTCTGGGAATGAGTTATTTTTATATTTCCCAGTACTCAGCACAGTGTACCTGTTATATAACAGGCATTTAAAATGTCCTCTAGCTGGCTTTGATCGAGTACTTAGACAGAGCACTGAGTAGCCACAGTACAGAGAGGAAACCAGCTTGGCCCAAGCGAAGACTAGAGGAGAATGGGGGCCATTTTCAGCTAATCTTCCTGTATGTCTATGGGAGTGTCAGTAGACAAGGTTGCTGGCATCAGCAGGGCTTCTGAAAGGCTGTGGTGTAAGTGGCCAATGGTGTGGCCAGGTTCTGGACTAGACCGTGTGTTGAGATATGAGTGAGAGTTGAGCTTCTGTTTCAAGGGAGCTGCAATCAGATGAGTTCTAGTCATCTAGATACAAATCCTGAGACTCTGTCAGTGTTCAGGGAATAGGAAATAGGACATGCTTTTAAAATGTCGTGGTGGATATCCTGATCTGCTTGCTTGGTAGGGAGTGGTCTCAAGGGTGTGCCTACAGATTTGTTTTTGAGATGGTCAGATGTATTTGGGGAGAGGTCGTAAGTCAAAGTTGGGAAGAGAGAGCAAGAAAAGGTTTTCAGAAAATGCATGCTGCGATGGTTTGTATATGCTTGGCCCAGGGAGTGGCACCATTAGGAGGTCTGAACCTGTAAGCCAGACCCAAATATATGTTGTTCTTTATAAGACTTGCCTTGGTCATGGTGTCTGTTCACAGCAGTAAAACCCTAACCCAGACACTTGCCTACAAAGTGCTTCCAAAGGTAGATACATGTTTCTGACTTAAGATGATACAAAGGTACAGAGGTCGAGCATGCCTGTGCCAAAAGAGCCAATAAGGCTTGAGAGCAACAGTCACAGTGGGGTGGCATTCGAGACAGTTTATCTTTGAGATACAGGGGGTGAAGAAGTGTGTGGATATTAGATTAATGAGACCAAATAGAGGTTAGAAGAGTGGAGGTGAGGGAGATAGCTCCATTTTCCAGCTCACTTTGATGGGCAGAGATGATTCACCCTCAAGAGTTTCCAGAGATTTTAATGGCTCATTTGTTTTTTGTTTTTTGTTTTTTTTGTAACCCTAGGAAAGGAAATAAACTGAGGACGGTGATCAATGTTGAAATCTTAGTAAGCTGCCTGTTCAACGGAGTTCTCTTGTGGACTTGGCTTCTAAGGAGCCTGGAAGCTGTCTTTGGTGGTTGGGGTTTTGGTGCTGGGGTTGTACCCAAGACCTCCTGTGTGCTAATCGAGTGGTTGTCCTACTGAGCCCCACCCCGCCCTCTTCCTCCATCCCTTTCTGGATCCTCAGTGTTAAGTGCTGGATGCTAAACAAATTCCCAGGTGCACTTAGAAAGAAAAGACCCCGCCCATCTTTTTCTGGAAAGCTGGGAACGGATGCACTCGCACCCCTCCCAAAGTCTTTTTTTTTCTTTTTCTTTTTTTTAAATTACATTCTGAATTTTGAATGTTCTCTCAGGTTCCCAGGCCCATGACTAAGGGAAGTTATTTTTGCTTAATCCCCACTCTAAAACAGCCGGTCCTCGTGAACGTACTCGCAGAGACAGGTACCGACAGCACTACCGTCAACACCACGCTTCTGTGGGATTCAAGTCATCGTGAGAAAGTCGCTTTGTGGATGTTCTCGTTTCTCCGTCAAATTACCTGTCTTGGGGCTGGGAGTGTTTGCGTTGTGACTCACCGGTGCTGCTGTGGCTTCGTGATGTCAGCTTACCCTCGAATGTGAGCAAGCGGTGGTGTTTGCACCAAGGGGTAGCTTCTTAACGCCCTGCCTACTAGGAGAACATTATTGCGGATAAATCCTGAAGTCACATTTAGCAGTATATAAGCAGTGTAGCTGAATCCCCGTGTTCTGGAAGGTAGTTGACATCTGCTTGGACAGTGACTGGTCATATGTCATAACCCAAACCTAGAAAATGGTGGGGTGGGCATCGGCATCCTTAACAGCTGAGTTGGGGAGGCAAGGGATTCTTCGCATTTCGTTTGTTCTTCTAACAGAAAAAAAAGGGTAACTAGGAGCACTTGCACAAATAACAATGTGGGAACTAAGACACTGGCTTGCACTCTTACTTGGGTTAATTGATGTTGATGCTTTCAGATGCTTAAAACCCTCAGGAGGGTAGGTGGGTGATCTGTACCTGTAACTGAAGCTCTTGGTAGGCAGAGACAGGGAGCTTACCCTAAGTTTGAGCTACAGAGATACTATTTCAAAACAAAACAAAACAAAAAAAAACAAAAACAAAAATAAAAAACAAAAAAACCAACCTAGCAAACAAACAAAACCCAGAAATAAAAATGAGGCTACACACGGATTTGAAGACTAGACAGAAGAGAATGTGAAGGTTGGGGACAAGGTCAGGGCCGAGAGGCTGGAAATACAGAGCAAGGTGGATGGTGAGTGAGTGTTCTGGTGTTCTGTGGACTGGTGGTGTGGCAGCCAATGGAGAAGTTGGGACACACAGAAGCCAGGTCTCTAACAGAGAACATAGGGGAAGCATTCAAGCAAAGCTAGCCTCTGGTATGGTGTGACTTCCTTAATTTTTGAATTGGTAACTTTTCAGTTTCCAATGGGTGACATTTTGAGTGGAAAGTCAGGAGGGGAAAAAGGAACCCTTTCAGCTTCCTACCACTAATAATAACCTCTAGTGTTGGCTAGTACTCCTACGCATTGTTTAGAGCTACTTACAGGGATAGTACCCACCATCTACGTACTCATAGAAATACCATACTGAAGGATCAGCAGTTACCCAATTACTTGTTGGCACTTTTTGTTTACAAGGTACCTGATAATGCCTACTGTCTAAAGATTGATTTACTTACATATTTTATATATTTAAATATTCTATCTGCATGTATGCTGTATCCCATTATAGATGGTTGTGAGCCACCATGTGGATGCTGGGAATTGAACACAGGCCCTCTGGAAAAGCAGCCACTTAACTGAGGGTCCATTTCTCTAGCCCCGTGTTTAAATTTTCTAAATTTCATTAGTGCCATGATTTTCAATGACTACATTTTCTGCACGTGCTGTTTGTCTCTCTGTAGTATGATACTAGTATGTAGCGTGGTATAAGAGAATACCACAGGACGTGTAATTTGTAAGTCCAAAAATATGGTGCTGGCCTTATCCTGTGCACAAAGGCACAAAGCAAGGGAGTGTGGGAGAATACACATGCAAGAGGGGATCAAACTTGCCTGTAGAAAGAGCCTGCTGTCCCAGTCACCACACACTAGCAGAACAACATTATTCTATTATTGAGACAAATTTCAACCTGTGGGTTGTGACCCCTTTGGGGGTTGCATATAGGATATCCTATATTATGATTCACATCAGATATTTACATTACCATTCATAACAGTAGCAAAATTACAGTTATGAAGTAGCAATGAAATAACTTTATGGTTGGGGGTCACCACAACATGAGGAACTGTATTAAAGGGTCACAGCATTAGGAAGGTTGAGACCCACTGCATTAGTGAGTCCAGAATTCTCCCAGGCCTATCTCCTCATGAGGTACTGCCTCCCAACACTGCTGTGTTGTTCTGGGAGACATGTTCAATCGATAGCAGCTGTGTTTCATGCCTGGTTTTGACCATTTAGGGAGGTTTCCAGCTCGCCCTCACTCTGCTCCCTTAAACAGTCCTCTACAGAAGAGCTTTGTACAGGCATACTCTGGTCAGACATTTCTGGCTGCATTCCTCTGGGTGGACTCGAAGGGTGTGGGCATTGTTAATGCTTTGGGTACACTTTATTGAGTTGCCATTCAGAAAAAGCAGGCGAGTCCGTGCAGCATCTCTGATGACAGAAGAATTTTTTCCAAAGCTCTTGCCAGTATTTTGTTGTTTCTGAAGTTCTTTCCAGAGATTCAGCTTTAGGAAGGGTGTAAAGTGGCATTTTAATTGGCCTATAACTTGGTACTTAAATATTTATTGAGTACACGTAGATTCACTTTTGTGCTAGAGAACCACAGTGCATACAAGATCAAAACAGGCCCTGAATATCCTGTCATGCTGTGTAACATAGACTGTCTATGAATAAAGTGTTGGGTACTGATAATCTGAGAAGATAGAAAAACTGCTGAAAGAGAGGAGTGGAGATATGAGAGGTGTGTGTGTGTGTGTGTGTGTGTGTGTGAGAGAGAGAGAGAGAGAGAGAGAGAGAGAGAGAGAACATGTATGTGCATGTGAATGTGTGGAACTGTGGCCAAGGGCAGCCGTCTGGAACATCCAAGCTTAAAGTAGAGGATGAGGAGAAATCCTAAAGAAGGGTCAACAAGGGACAGCCAGAGATAGAGGAGGGAAGGCAGTTAGGAGAGACAACAGAAGAATCAGTTACCCACATCAAACACTACAGACAAATTAGTAGGGTCAATAAGAGCAGTTTGAAGCAGGTGGCAATTGCCTTAAGACGCAAGGCTGTACATCTAATTTAAAAGGAGGCCTGGAAGGAAGGCCATTCCATGTTCGGTAATTAAATAATGTCACCACCTGCTTTATTGTCTGTCCACCCTTCCTGCTCATCCTATTGTCTTAAGGACAAAAATCAGTTAAAACATGGTCGCCAAAAGTTCCACCCACCACAGACTCTTGCTACTGCTCTCAAAGACTGGAAGCCAAGGGCAGTGTCCTAGGGTAGCGGCTCCGTCTTCTCATGCCTGGCTGTGCGGCTCGGGGAGGAAAGAGAGTTCTCCACAGCGTTCTTCTTCTCAGATCTTCTTGGCCCCGAGCAGAGATGATGTTCACTCCTTATATCAGAAGAGGTCAGGAAGCAAGTATTCAGCTTTAATTTTTTTTTTTTTCCTCTATGGGTGTACTGGGGATAGAGAGTAAAAATGGCATCTGGGTAGCCAAAAAAGGTATTAGTGACAGGAGCATAACCTTAAAATGTTGAATTGACGTTGCTTAGCCGTTAGGGCTCTTGTTTACTTGTGTTTTGGAGCAAATGATTTGAGTTGGCACTGCCGTTTGTCCCATTTCTACTACATGACTGTTAATTTTGTAGCTAATAATTATTAAACTGGTTTTTTTTAGATTGTCAAAAGTTTCCTTTTCCTTTTTCTATATATAACGAGATCACCTTACACAGTAAAGTGACATATACTCAGTTATTAATTTTATGGTTTCATTTCAAATATTTTGCTTTTTTTTTTAAATACAATGTATGTTGGTGATCAGTCAGAAAGGAGCTAGTTTTCTCATGCCACTCTTCGCCAGGTACATTTCTAAGACATTTGTTTGTGAGGCCCCGTGAGAGGACGCAGCAGTAATCATCCTCAGACACAAGGAGGTAGAAGCCCAGAGAGGTTAAGTAGCCTGCCCCCCCAGCCGTGTCTGGTGGAGATGGACTTAAACTGAGTTATTGCATTCTAGATCTTGTCCCTTAGCCACAGGCCATGGTACTTACTATTCAATTTGTAATTTGGATAAAAATCTCAATATAAATGAGTTTTTTTTTTTTTATTGAAATCCCCTCCCTTATCCTATCCTGAATTTTCTTTCTGATATTTGTGTACAGGTACACAAATTGATATTGTGACACACAGGTCCACTAATCTGTCTGTGTACCTGTGTGTCAATTACAACAGAAAGCTTTGGTGTTAATGAGGAAAATGCTCTGCACTGACAGATTCTGTAGTGTGGAGTCCGTTCCCCACTGTTGTAGAGCCGCCATTCCCGTTTCCCAAACCTTTGCCTGCTCTAATTAGTCATTAGAAATTTAAACCTTAATTCCGAAGTCTGCCTTTGTCTTGCCCTTTGGCGACTGCCCCATTCTTTTCTGTCCCTATGAATTTACATGTTCGATGAAGCTCGCAGAAGAGAAATCATGCAGCAGTTTTTCTTTGTGATTGAATTAATGTGGCTTAGCATCATGCCATCGGCCTAATTCATGTTGTGGCCCTATCAACATTTCCTTGCTTTCTAAGGCTGAATAGTAATCCCTCATATATCTGTCTAGACTATGTTTTATTTATCTGCCCATGAGTACTTTGGTGGCTTCCACATTTGAGGTGGGGGGTGACTGTTGCTGCTGTTAACATCGGTGTTTACATGGGTTGTGTCCCCGGCTTTCACCTCTTCTGGCTATACCTCTAGACATGGGGTTGCAGGACGATATGGTAAATAGGTTTAACTTTTCGAGGAGCGCTCATACTGCTGTGCGCAGTGGCCATTCACTAGCTTGTATTCACAAAGGTAATAGCTCTACGTGCTCACCAGTGTTTGATGTTTTATCCTGGTCATCCTAGTGGGTGTGAGGCAGTTTCTCATCATTTGGATTTGCATTTCCGCAATGGACAGGGATGCGGAACAGCTTGCATTTTAGCATGTGCCCAGTGACCACCCGTGTATCTTCTTTGGAGATGTCTCTAAGTCCTTTGCCTATTTCCAAGTTTAATTGCTTGGATGTCTTGTAGTTGAGTTATGGTCTTCTCTTTTTTTTTTTCTTCCAGAATTTAAAATTTAAACTTATTACATTTTAATTATTAAAATTTAAAATTTTTTTCTCAGCATCATTTTAAAATAGCATTAGATTATAATGTTAATTTGGGGGAAATTAGCATGTATTCATATTCAAATCTATCTTTGGGTGAATTTGAGAGGGGCAGGGTATATGTATTCATTTGTCCATGTGTATAACTTTTGTTGCTAAAAGACAGTTTTTTAAAAAAAAATTTTTTTCCCAACATACACAGTGCAGTTACCTTCCTGGCTAAGCAAGTAAACACCTGTGTAATACACACTCACTCCATGTGATTCCATTGCCCAGATCTTTTAATAAGTGGTCTGTGTAACAATGTAGTAGATTCTCATTCTCTCTACCCCAGTCTCTTCTCTCCCTCCCTCCCTCCCTTTCTCCCTCCCTCCCTCCCTCTCTCTCTCTCTCTCTCTCTCTCTCTGTGTGTGTGTGTGTGTGTGTGTATGTGTGTGTGTGTATGTAACTGAATCTCATCACTACAAATGATACATACATTTTATCAAATACGAACTGTGACATGCTTTCCGATGTCTCTCATAGCTGCGTTAAGTCTCTGTTCATGTTGGTTGATAGTTCAGAGATGGGGAACTACTTTGGCTGGTAGATGTTTTGTGGATCTGGGAATTGCTGTCGTTTCTTTGAAGGTGTTTCTCTTGCAGTGCGGACTCACCTACCTTTCCCAGGCCTTTCTTTAGAGTAAGCTGTGTCAGCGCTGGGAGACTGGCAATGCACCTTTGAAGGCCCTGGGGCTTTCTCTTGGAGAAGAAAGTATTTCATAGAAGTGGAGGACAAAGGAGGGCCGTTGGGGAGCTCATTCTTTGGCTTTCATTTCAAGCCCTAGGAAACATATCTATTAGGAGGAAATCATGACTTTCCAGTAGTAAAGTGGCTGCCTTCGTAATAACCATACACAAGCTATGAATGAAGGCATTGACTTAGTAAGTAAGGAACATCCCTCCGTGGCCTCTGCATCAGCTCCTGCTTCCTGACCTGCTTGAGTTCCAGTCCTGACTTCCTCTGGTGATGAACAGCCATGTGGAAGTAAGCTGAATAAACCCTTTCCTCCCCAACTTGCTTCTTGGTCACGATGTTTGTGCAGGAATAGAATCCCTGACTAAGACAGTGTCCTTCTTTAGTGAAATGAAAAGAGTGGATGACCAGCTACTGCTTGCAGATGGACTCAGTTACTGGAATCTACCTTGTCCGTCCAATTTCTCCTTTCTTGGTCTCTGGATCCAAGTTGTACTGGGTGTCATGCATTTGAATGTGGCCCCATTGACTTCAGCATTCATGACTTTTCATTGTTAACTGTGCTCGCCATCTAGAGAAAATCCATCCCAATAAATGAGATCTTCTTACCCCTGCCCTTTTCCTCTCTAGTACACCCCATCTTGTCAGGCCCCGACAATAGTCCCATAATACTGCAATGTTTTCCTGCAACTGTTTCATTATAAAATTTAAACTTCATGTGTGATTTCTTTTTCTTCTTTTGTGCTCTTGAACCTCAATTAATATTGTGAAAATGGTTATAATTACAAAAATGAATCTACTTATGTATCATCATAGCCATCAAAATGGCTATTCTAATGTCCTATTACACAGGCTGAGAGTTAAACAATCATAATTCATATGAAACTTAAAAAGAAAAAAAGACTGTGAATAACCAAAGCAGTCCAGAGGGATAAGGAACATGGCTGGAGGTGTCATGATACCTAACCTCAAATTATAAAGTGGAGATGGAGCGACAAAGACAGCTTGGTATGAGAGCATGCCCTTAAACCAACGGAGTAGAACAGAGGATCTATAAATAAGTAAGGAGGGTGGAGCCTAATTTTGTCAAAGGAGTCAAAAAACACTTCAGTGGAAAAAAGCCTTTTTTTAAAGAAAGATTTATTTATTTATTTTATTACGAGTACACTGTAGCTGTACAGATGATGGTTGTGAACCATCATGTGGTTGCTGAAAATTGAACTCAGGACTGCTGCTTGCTCCAGCCCCACTCACTCTGGCCCAAAGATTTATTTATTATTATATGTAAGTATACTGTAGCTATCTTCAGACTCACCAGAAGAGGCTTCAGATCTCATTATGGGTGGTTGTGAGCCACCATGTGGTTGCTGGGATTTGAACTCAGGGCTCTTGGAAGAGCAGTCAGTGCTCCTAACCACTGAACCATCTCTCTAGCCCAGAAACAAGCCTTTTCAACAAATGATGTTGACAAATCTTAAGAGACTCTCTTACAGAAGAGTGACATTAGATCTGTATCATTCAACCTGAATGGAAATCAACTCAAAGTAGATCTTAATTCATAAAGTGAAGCTGCAAGAGAAAAATGTAGCAAATATTCCTGGAGACACAGGGGTGGGCAGCATGTTTCTGCACAGAGCTCAGTAACATAGGCACTAGGGCCAAGAATCAACAAGCAGGGTTTCTTGAAATTAAAAAGTTTATGCACAGCGAAAGAAGCCATCAGCTATGGGCCAAAGAGCTCACAGGCTGGGGGAATATCTTCACCAGCCACACTTCAGACAGGAGGCTTATCTCTGCAAAAATTAAACACTGAAGATATAATGCTGCTAATCCGATGGAATGGGAATTTGGAGAAATTCCTACTCAGTTCTTATGGGAATGCAGATCAATACGTTATTTGGAAATCAGTTTGAAGTTTGTAAAAATAAAAGTAGAAATATCCTATGTCCCAGCCATTTCACTCCTGGGCACATACTCAGAGAATATGTGCCCATACTCTACTAAAGAGACCATGTTTCATTGCTTGATATATTCACAACAGCAAGGAAGGTGAACCAATGAAGATATGGCTATGAACAGATAATGATAATGTGGTACATTTACACTATAGAATATTATTCAACTGTAAAGAAAAGTGAAGTCTTGAAGCTTCCAGAAAAAAAGGGTGAAGTTACAAATTATATTGAGGTCACCCCAACTCAGAAAAGAATCACGTGTCCTCCCTCCTATGCAGATCCTAGCCTACAGTGTATATGGAAACTGCATAAGTGTGTATATATAGTGGAGCATCTAGAAAGGAGACTTGGGGAGGCCTTAGGTGGTGAAGATCATGACCCAGGCAAAAAGAACACTCAACAGAGAACATAAAGCTATGTTTTCCCCCGTTTCTTTTTCTTCCTTTTTTCTTTTTCATGGTTGACCTGTATATAAACGTAATTGGTAGAGAAAGTGAAAAACCCCGAGTGGAGCTCCATTGTTTCCGAATGGGTGTTCTGATCTGAATGTAGAGGTCCACAGGGGCGTATAGCGTTTGGGACTGGCCAAATGCTTGAGTGACCAGCTTAAACCAGCTTAAACCAGCTGTTTTTTGTGAGTTAATTAGAATAAAGTGACTTTGATATAAAATTGTAAAAAGTGTGGTATTTGGACCGTGCATCCCCCGTTGTACTCAGTGCTACCAAGGGCCTTTCTGTAGCGTCCATGATTTACATGCGTTTACTTGTATAACCAACTTAGCTTGCACTCAGCACCAAGAGAAATGATAGATAGGAGTCCTGGTGGAGCACTGCCAGTTAGGCACTCACTGTTTCTGGGCGGGTGACTTCTCCTAGTAGCTCAGGCTTGGATTTGAACTTGGCTACCTCTGTTTTTCTTCCTTTAACGTTCCCACGGCACAGCAGAGGGATGCTGGAGACCTCAGTCTCATGACCTGGGATCCTGCTTTCCCATGGCACACAGCAGGGGGATGATGGTTAGGCATCAGTGTCACTGCCTCAGGTCAGACACGTGGCCCAAGAAAGCATCTAAGTTGCTTTTGTAACGTGACAACATAACTAATAATTGCTAGGATTAGTCTCAGCATTAAAAGTGTGATGTTGGGGAGGGAGGGAGAAGATACCTCAGTTGGTGTAAAGTATTTGCCATGCAAGCATGAAGACCTGTGTTCAATATCTAGCATCTACATAAAAAAGCCAGGCTGGGGAAGCAGACACAGTTAATAACCCTGGGGCTCACTGATCCATCAGCCTAGCCTAATTGACAAACTCCAGATCAATGAAGGAGCCTGTCTCTCCAAAAAAAAAAAAAAAAAAACAAGGCAAGTAGTCCTAAGGAATGATGTCACTGTTGCCCTAGCCTCCATGTGCATGCACAGCTGAGTACAGGCACCTCCTGCTCACATGGGTATCCACATGAGCTCACATAGGCCTGCGAACCGGGTGCAGAGGCAAGTGTGTGTTGTCCGAGTGCCCTGGAGGTTGAAGCAGGAGGATTACTTGAGCCCAGGAAGCTGGACAAGAGAGCAAGCCTCTGCATTTTCAAAGTTAGGCTTTTGGTGAAATGGGTGGAAGGGAGAGGGCAGGGAGGGAGGTATCAAGTAAGAGCTCCCTTGGGGAGGTCCCAAGGCCCGACGCTATTACTGAGGCTGTGGAGCGCTCACAAAAAGGGACCTGTCATGACTGCCCTCCGAAAGACCCAACAAGCAGCCAAAAGAGTCAGATGCAGATATTTGCACCCAACCAATGGACAGAAGCTGCTGACCTCTGTTGAGTTAATGAAGGCTGAAAGAAGCCGAGGAGGAGGTTGACCCTGTAGGAGGATCAGCAGTCTCAATAAATCGGAACCCCCAAGATCTCTTGAACACTGGACCACCAAACAGGCAGCTCACACCAGCTGATATGAGGCCCCCAACACACGTACAGAAGAGGACTGCCGGGTCTGAGTTCAATCAGGGATGATGCACCTAACCCTCAAGACACTGGAGGCCCCAGGCAGTTTAGAGGTCAGGTGGGGTGGGGGCATCCATGTGGAGACAGGGGTTTGGGGAGGAGGTGTGCGATGTGGAGCAGTTGAAGGGTGGATGGGGGGCGTGGAATAGGGAGTAAAAAATTTAAATTAATGTAATTAAAATATAAGAGTTCCCTTGGAACCTTCTTAAGGAACATGGGCTAAGGCAGGTAAGGGGATAGGGGACTGAGTATGGGGCAGTGTGCTGAGTATGGCAGGCTGTGCGTTAGTGAGCATGGTGTAGGTCTCTGGAGTCACACTAGGAAATGTCTGTAAGTCTACAGTGTTTCCAGAGGCAGTACTGGGAAGGAAGCACAGATTTCCAAGGAATCCTTGTACCTCTCCTTGTATCTTCCGAGCTTGTTAGGTTTTGAATACATTGTGTAGCTGTGGCCCAGAAAATTTGATCTGTTTGCTCAACCCCCAGAAAATTTGATCCGTTTGCTCAACCCGGAGCAAAGTCAGTTCCTGGAGCTGACTCCTCCTGGATGTGTTTGCTGACAGCATAGCAGTTTGATAAATTTGTACTCTAAAGATCTGCTTTTCCATTCCTCTTAAAAGGAATTTTCTTGAAAGGAATTTTCTTGAAAAAATGGTCGGCACAAGAAAGTAGAATAGGTGTCTGAATGTGTAACACTCGCTGGAACTGTTGGTAAGGAATTTTATTTAATTAATAGACTCAAGAGTCAAATTGCCTTGTAAAATGGGCGATTGAATGTCTCGGTGTCAATGGTGAGAGAGTGTATTAACAAAATTAGTCATTTACTCCTGGCATAGAAAGAAAATTGATTTCAACAGACATCTGTTGCAGCTCACCCTCTACTCCTTGCTTTGTGAAGTCCATGGGACAGAGTTGAATTAGGAGTGCTTCTGCTCTCAGAAACCTTTGAGACTTCACCCAGAACACGAGGTATGAGGCGAAGCCAGAACAGCAGGGGTGGCTTGTGGAGAAGCCAGAATTCTTAACAGCTCAGTTTAGATATAATGAATCCGTTTTCAAAGTACCTGTCATTGAACCTGGGGCCTCGTGCACACTAGGTGGGTGCTTTGTCACGTCCTGGGACAAACCAGTGAAGATAACATTTTGCCACTGTCACCTTATTTCTATGCCATTGTTAAAGTGTGACAGCATCATTTTCATCAAAGGTCTTTCCAACTCTTGATGCACTTTAGGGATGTGATGCTACCGGCATAGACCGCATGGGAGACACTCTATGTCAGGATATAGGGAGAAAGCATGACCCCAGTGGTTTGAAGATTGCCTGATGAAAGGGATGCATGAGTGACCCAGAGTGTCCATGTTGAAACACAATACGGACTTCAGTGTGGGTGGATCTGGTATTGAGGAGGAAGATATGGCTGAGCTTGAGAATTTGAGGTTCAGTCTCAAGTCCTTGGGTAGAGCATAAAGCACATCCAATAGACTTCTCAAGAGAAGGGGAACGTGTTTGGAGAGTTCTGACCAAAAACATTGGCTGGCAAGTTCGCCTTTAGGCACTAAGTGTGAGCATCCAGTTGTGTTCCTAAGACATCAGAGGTTACAAAACGTGTACACATGGAAGCCTTTCCCCCAGCAACGCAGTGTTAGAGATTTGAGGGAATTCACATTAAGCTTGGCAAATAAACTGTAAAGAGGAAAAGGGGGGAAAAAGTGTGCACAGCGCCACCTGCTGTTCAGCTCCAAACATATATATATATGTATATATATTGTATATATATATATATATATACATTGTATATATATATATTGTATGTATATATATTGTATGTATATATATTGTATGTATATATATTGTATGTATATATATATTGTGTATATATATACATATATATATATTAATGAAAGATTTCTCCCAACTACCTGGGGTTTTTTTGTTTGTTTGTTTTTGTTTTGTCTTTTGGGGGGCGGTTTGTTTTATTTTTCTTTGAGTGCTTTTCAATTTTCATTTATTTCTTTTTAAACATGGCCACCTCATGTGCTCATGGAGCCATCCGCTAATATTTTAGTGTTAAAAGGAAAGGCATCCCATCAGATCGTTTCTGCTTTGATCATGATTTTACCAAAGGCTTCTTTCTTAAATGATTTTCCCCCCTGATCCTTCTTGCACATCAGAGAAGATGTGTGAGTTAATTACTTGAGGCTCCAGGGTTTAGAGCCACACTTTATAGCCTAATTGCTTCATTGTTTCTGCTCTTCTGCTTCTGAATTATTCAAAACAAGGAAGTGTATGTGTACCTTCTGTCTTTCCTCTGAAGCACCACCGTGTCGAGCATTAATTTTGCATTCTGACTCAGTAGTCGACAAAGATGTTTGAGTGTAGCAGTTTAAAGTACAAGTTCTCACAATGGATAGAAACCTTTTTTTTTCTTTTTAAAATCCCAAGGAAAACCTCCGTGCTTGAAAGTGGCACAGCCTTCTTGGGTGAATTTGCCTAGACCACTTCCTATATCCGAAGCATCCTTGATGTGCAGGGCAGGAAGCACCCGGTCAGTGGCCAGCACCCACAGTGAGCTGAGCACCTACAGCAGTGACTGTAAGTCAGACTAACGGGCACATTTTGTGGGTTGTTGAGACAGTAGTCATAGGCAAAGCCAATGGTCGACAAATGATTAATTTTGTCTCTGTATCTTAGTGGGAATTTTACACATGGCTTCTTTGTAATTACTCAGAACGTTTGACAGGGAAACACATTTTTAGGAGTAGATTTCTTTGGATGAACGTCCAGGGGACCCTGAAGTGGTTATGTATTAATGGCACCTGCTATATAAAGGAGCTTAAAGCCCATTATCCGAGCTGACATGTTTGTGAGGCTGGTTTGGTTTTGTTTTGTTTTTGAAAGAGTGTCTTGTAGAAGTGCTTTGTAATATTTTACTTTAGATGCCAGATGCAGGGTGGCATCAATTATTACATATTTAAACTTAATCATAAATAATTTAAACACAGGGGAACACTCTGAAAGGTTTTTGTAAATTCTGTTTTCTACACGTTGAGTCTTTTTCCCCCCTAAAGACTTCTCCCTTTTATTCAAAAGATGTATTATAGAAAAGTACTTTTTGTTTTGTTTTTTACTTTTTCTCCTCAAAGTTCCTCACAAAATAATCCATGAATGAGTTAAGACACACAACTTTGGAGGGCCCACTGTGCCTAGGATCATAATAGATACAGGGAGGGATACAGGACACAGAGAAATATCCTTATAAATAAAAAGCAGATGAGGAGAAAGAGACAGATTGTACATTTGTGAGGAAGAGTTGGAGATGTGTGCGCTTTGCTTTAACGACAAATCTACGTCTTGTTTGTGCGTGTGAGAGAAAGAGGGAGGGAGGGAGAGAGAGAGAGAGAGAGAGAGAGA
>NW_022196905.1:181736408-181752259 GCF_008632895.1 Mastomys coucha | reverse complement strand
GGGAGGGAGAGACAGAGAGAGAGGGAGAGGGAGAGAGAGAGAAATGGGACCAGAGTCGTCAAACTCCTTTGGGTGCAGAACAGCAACATAGCTGCTGTCCACATATACTATCCAGCACTCCACTGCCTCCACCTGCATACCGTGGTCTTTGCCTCGGACTTTCAGAAGACTTACCTGAGGCTCAGACCATTACCAGATCAAAGTCACACAGCAAGTATATGACAGAATGGATTATAGACAATAGGCATTGAGTTAATGACAAAGGACGCATTTCAAATAGGCCACTGAATCCAGCGGCTGGACTCACAGGCACATAAGCACCTGCATAGTGGCACTTGTCAAATGCTAGACTATGTTACTTAAATTAAAGAGGGTTATTACTCTGTATGTGTTTATTGTTTGAAATTTAAAGGGGTGAGGAAAACCCCAGGGGGTTTACGTGAACAGGTAATTCTCTGTGAACCTGAAATATGACCCACATTTGTTGTTATTCTGAATTCATCTCCCATCTAGACTTCTTTGTCCTATTGTGTAAGTTAAAAAAAAAAAACAACAATCCGCCCCCCAAAGAAAACAAAAAACAAACTACTCAGAGAATCACCAGCAAACCCTGAAAGCCATAATGGTGGAGATTGTGACACTCGGAGCAGACACATTCCATAATATCACACCCCGGATTTTCTACCGAACAGCCATGTTGTTCTGGCCACTGCCCCAGTAGCCTGTCTGACCCTGCCAAGGAGGTTTTGAAATGCCTTTGTCCTTTCTTTTTGTCTGTTAACAAAAGGGCTTACCATGTACCCACAGAGCCTGTCTGGTGTCCATGTGTCCCTCTTACAGATTAAGCATGCACATCAGTGAGTCTCTTCTAGTCTGATGTGCAGCTGTGGTTTAATCTGTTCCGTGTAGTGCCTGGCGGCTTACACTTCTCCCCCCTCCCCACTCCCATTGACTGGGAGCAAGCATGAGGGATGCCAGTGTGAACATGGCTGCAGCTTTTCCTGCCTGAGCTTGCTTTGTTCCTTTTTAAATGACTATACCAGGAGGATTTCGCAGTTGTACAGAAACTGATATTTCTTCAAGGATCTTTATCAATTCTACACTCACACCCCCGGCTGGCTCAGAGAGGCACTACGATGCTACCTTATTGGCACTGCTGGTCGTGGGATCCTACAGCTTTTGTATAATTCCTTTGTTAGCCACGCTTACTAGGAAAAGAAGTAGGTCGCTTTCTCATTCGATTCTTTGCTCTGTAAGCATGCTTCAATTTTTATTAAATAAATTGACTTTTTTAGAATCTCTTGGTTATTAGCTTGGCTGTTGCTTGTAATTTATGTTGACTGTGGTGTTTCGTGGTTGTATTTATATATATTTAAGATGTGAATGGATCTATTGGGAACAAATTTTATTGTGTGTTTTCTGGGCTTGGGGGCTGAAACAAATTATAATTCAGCTTATCAGTGTTTTTGGTATGATGTTATCCTATTACCAAAGACCATTTGATGATTTCATTTCTGATTAAAGGACTATTTGATGATTTAAATCTGATTAAATACTAAATTGTGAGTGTGTGACTGGGAGATGTAGAAAAATCTCAGAATTTAAATGAGAGGATCAGATTTTTTTAGTTGTCTTCAGTTATAGTTAATATATGACTCACATAAAAGTATTAAATGTGTTTTTTTTAACTACCTTAAAATATGAAAAAAATCATTTTGAACCAAAATCACTAGCTGCTGTTACGGAGGGGATCACGTGAGGAAATAACTGAATCCTTAGCCAGCATACCCTGAGTCCGACCAGCTTCAGCAGGGGAGCCTCTTTGAAGGGCTACACTCGCTCCCTTTGCCTCCTTTTGCTTTGTGATGTTACATTATTAGTGGTGTCTGTTAAGAACGCCACGGCATAGTGCTGTTGGGAAATTGGCATCTGGTCCTTGGTACTCGGGGATTCTTAGAAACAATGTTACTGAGTTAGAAGTTGGTTGAACGAAGATATATTAAGACAATTTTTTTTTTTAATCTGAGGGTTTAGCATGTTTTATTTTTTTTAATGAATGCATAGGAAAAATTAAAGTTAAAATAATTTGTTTGGATATTAATGTGAATATTGTGCAAACGAGACAGATCATTGTGCAATTTGGCAACGGGTCTTGAGAAAGTAGTTTTGCCACATTAGCAGGACTATGAAGCCTAGAGATTTCCTTCCCCTTTCCTTTTGGCCACAAAAGCATGTTTATTTTTGAGAGACAGATGGTGTGGGGCAATGGCATAGATGCAAACCAAAGCTGTTTGCACTCTATCAGCAATCGGAGATCTGAAGGACTAAAGAAATGGGCCATCCTCTCTCGCACTTTGGTGGTGGCAGCCTGGCTGATAGGAAGTGATCTATAGGAAAGGGTACTACTTACTCACCTGGGACTCGGGCTGGTTTCTGTTACCTCACGGCGAATTGGACAGTCATCTCTTAGCACCCGTCCTTAAATCTGATGAACGGGAAGGGACGACGCCTGGACCAGGGTCAGCATCCTCCCAGCCGTGTGCCTCTGACTCCATTTCATCACCACAGTACCAGGATGCCTCATCGTTTGAAAGGAAAGCGCTTCAGTTTGCCCAACTTGAGTGCACAGAAGGATGAATCTTCCTGATTCTCAGTTTTGTTTCTCTTGTGGCAAAAATGGTTAGTGGGTATGGACATATCTATCAACACTAGGTAGTTGATAAGAACCAATTGATTCTTTCTCAGACTGCCTCCAGGTTCAGAGGAAACAGGTTTTTGACTAGAGGAGTCTGACAGACACAGGCAAAGAGTAGAGAGAGGTGGGCAGTGTATAGTGCACGGAGGTGTTACAGGGCATGATAGCGTGTACAGCCTCGGAATGGATTACTTCATGAGGAAATATTCAGATAACTAACAGTCTTGTTTGTTCTCTTTTAGTATCTCTACGTGGGATGTATGAGACATTCTTATAATTAGTTGAATGTTTTTTTTGCTTTTGAACTTTAGACATCAGTGATTTGATTTCAAGCCAGGTAGGCAGATGATCAGGCACAGTGCAGAGCGTTAAGCTGATTTACATAGAGTTCCAGAAATGAGTAGAGTTTTTATTTCTGTGTAGACACACGGGAGTCCAATAAAACAAAAACTCATTTCAACTAGATACCAGAGTGTAATAAAATGTGCTAGTTCACGAGCCAACATTGAGGCCAGAGAGAGAAGCTCTTTGGAGCAGGGAAATTTCCTCTGCTGCTTAGATTTTTTTTCTGAAACAGCCAATGCATTCTCTCTTCATGTCCTATCTTCTCTGCTGCTTATTCCACTTGCAACACTCCCTGGGCTGGGGATATGAAAATACGGATTTTAGAAAAATCTGTTGCAGCATAACCAAGAGAACATTGTAATAGGACAGCTCTAGGTGAGGAAACAGAAACTGACAGGATCCTGAGCCAGCCATCATCCAAGGAGCTGAATAGAAGGAAGGAGAAGCACTTCAAGGGCCTCCCGCCTCATAGCGGTATCCAGTCTTCAAGTTGGGATTTATTGAAAAGCAATGTGCCAGCCAAGAGAAATGTGCTTGGACAACTGAGAGAATACTTAGGTGTTAGGTCATAAAAGTGTGTTCAGCTGGTAAAGTTGGGCACTCATACAATGGATAATCATGGAGTATGAATATTTAACACACATATTTCCTAAATATGTAATTATGTCTATGAATATATATGTATGCATATATATACATACATATATATACATATATACATATATATATATATTTTTTTTTTTGTATCACTGTCTTTTATCCTTGAGATATGGATATTGACTCTGGTGTGTTCAAAAGATGATGGAATCCGGTGCTAGGTCTGTTGCCATAGTGAGCCCTTGAGAGAACCACTCAGGTAGATTATTTCCAGGCCAGCGACTACTGTTGTATGAGTCCAGTAGCTGGGGGATCTCAGTGAGGAACTCGCTGAGTTTTTTGTAAATGAGAGTCCTTTGTGAGTAAGGCTCAGAAAAGGGAGGTGTGCATCCAGACTTATGGGCAATCTTATATCCTGTTCATAAACTGAACTGAATTCCATTTTTCAAAATTAGAACAAGTGGCTTAACTTGCTGCCGAGTGTAACAAAAGTTGCTCCAAGAAAAGCAAGAGTGAAATCCAACTGTTATAACAAAAGGGACTCCCTTGGATTGGATTCACATCCATTAAGCACCTACTGAAATTCAATGCCCACATCTCATACCTGTCTTAAAGTACATGCTCTGAAATGTTGGAGCTGTTGTCTCTCATGATGTCGAATGTTAGACTACCATGTCCACTAACATCCTGCCAAGTTTGGGAAGCCCTACCCCCTAAGTTCTAAGCAAGGTGAGAATTGGAAATCAGGACAGGAACTAGGCAGAAGCTTGCCAGCAGGAGGGTGGCTTTCTGTTGATCTAATATTAGGAATGTGTCCGGGTATAAGGGGAATTAACAGATGGCTCAGTGCATAGATGCTGGTGAGGTCCAGGAAAGAATATGTCTGCGTGTGGGCAATGTTGGCAGGGGATGAGGTCATTTAGCCTAGTAGAAAACATTTTATGTTCACACTGATAATTTGTGTGTGAGCAAGAGACATGTATGAAGTTGGTAATTTATACTCTTGCTTCACAGTGCGTAGACTAAAACTCAAAGTGATAAAGGGATGCTAACATGGCTTCTGAACCAGGGTGACACATAATTCATGTGGAGCATTCTATACAAGAAAGAAATTATGATTTAGTTATTATATGGTAGAATTAAAGTAGATGCCTAGAGTTATGTGTTGGCAGTGTCTTAGAGAAAATAGGTCACGTTCTTTAGTGTTTAGGAAATTTTGCGTTTTCTTATGGGTGGTTTCCATTGATTAGGTTGAGAGTCTTTTTATGTTTTTTCGTTTTGAGGTTGAGTAACAAGAGTGGATGCTGGCAGTCTAGCTTCTAAATACAAGCTTCTCTGGAGACCAGATCTTATTCTTGAAGCCACTGAGGATTTTGTCTGTTTTTCATTTTTTTTTCTTTCTTTTTTTTTTTTACTTCATTAGCTTGGGCTGCTTACAGCCTGCGTTGTCTTCCTTGAGAGGAATGCTTACCTGTGTATGCACTGGGAATGTCTGTTAAGCAGCGTGAGCGGCCATTTATCTTCCACCTCTCTGAGATAAAAGCCAAGCTGGAAATGTGCATAAATTGCTCAGGAATGAAGTGTATTTTTTTGTTTGTTTGTTCTTTGATTTTGCCTTCTGGGAACACTTATTTGCATACTTGAGGCTAGAAACTGCCTCAACTGTGTTCTTGACACTTGGTAATTGTTATCAAGTTGTAGTCTCTTTGGAACCATATTGGGGACTGCTATTGTATTTATGTACTAAGTACGATGTGTTTTTCCATTTTTTTTAAAGGTGGTAATGCTGCCATCAACAAGTATGAAGAGAAACCTCCCAAACAAACATTTCAAAATGGGTCAGGACCCTTATATCTGAAGCCTTTGGTACCCAGAGCTCATACACACTTGCTCAAAACTTCTCCAAAAGGTATTGTGTTCATTGTGATTAGAAGGAAATAAGTTTGAACTTGGCTTTTAGGCGGTTAATTTTGACAAGTAGGGTTTAACAATTAGATATTTAAACACCAGATGAGTAAGAAAATAAAATAAATGCTAACAATGAGATGTTCTCATTCCCCAAGAGTCTCCAAATTCTATAGACAGATGGAGCCCAATAGTAAAAATCAACAGGTAGAGGCTAGAGGGATGACTCAGTGGCTAAGAACACTGACTGGTCTTGCAAAGGACCCAGGTTTAATTCCCGGCACCCACATAGTGGCTAGCAACCATCTGTAATTCCAGTTCCAGGGCATCTGATGCTCTTTCTGTTGGGCCACACCAGCACTGCACTCACGTGCACACAGACATGCATGCAAGCAAAACACCTACCTCATAAAATAAGAAAGAAAACAGGTTTCAGAAAAAAAGCAGGTAGAGCAGGCAGGAGATGTCCAGGGACACTAACCGACAAAGCTGGTGTTCAGTTCTTCTAGGAGGAGCCTCTAGATGAGAGAGAGGAACAAGGGGCATGGCTTATTTCCTCTCTGTGCCCGTGGTTCATGTCTGTCACCTGCTTGCCTTGTTCAAGCAGTGTCTTAGACACTTTGTGTCAAGACACTTTGTGCCACCCTCCCCCCCCCCAGCCATTTGTGTCTGATCCTTCTGTGTCATTGACCCTCTGTGATCTCTCTCTCTGTATGTATGGATGTTGGTATGTGTGTAAAAGATCATGTGGCAACTTGAGGCTGCTGACCTAGTCTACATTGAGCGGTGCTTTTTTTCTTTTTCTTTTTAAAAAAGATTTATTTTTTCTGTAGCTGTCTTCAGACACACCAGAAGAGGGCATCAGATCCTATTACAGATGGTTGTGAGCCACCATGTGGTTGCTGGGAATTGAACTCAGAACCTCTGGAAGAGCAGTCAGTGCCCTTAACCGCCAAGCCATTTCTCCAGCCCTCTTCTTTCTACTGGGTTAAAGGAGAAAAAACAAAAATACAGGGTGGAGCGAGTCCGCTTGGGCGAACATTATTTACTGTGCCCTTTAGGGTCTCATTTGTCTTACACACGGCTCTGTGACATCAGATCGTCCCCTGCTAAGATGGCAGTGGTCTTTGTCATGACTTCTTAAAACCCCATACTACCCCCAACGGGCGAACATTATTTACTGTGCCCTTTAGGGTCTCATTTGTCTTACACACGGCTCTGTGACATCAGATTGTCCCCTAAGATGGCAGTGGTCTTTGTCATGACTTCTTAAAACCCCATACTACCCCCAACGGTAACTAAAAATAAACTCCGTTCATGGAGCTTTGATCCTGAGGTGATTTTCAGAGAGTGAGAGACCTCACTGATGATGACTACAAAACAGGACATGCCAATCTCCTGAAAGCCTGCCCTACAGTTGAATCTATCTATACACGTCTCCTAGAGGCCCATTTATGATGGCCGCTTACTTGTAAAGGGAGATGATCTTCTCTTTAAAATCCTGCAGACAGTCTCTGGCAGCTCCAAGCGGTGGACTACAGATGTTAGTCACTTGATGAGTATTTGATGTCGAGCCTCCGTGCCGCTTATAGCTCTCTGATCGTCTACTTGTATGGTTCCTGGCTGCATTTTATGCTGCATCAGTTTGGAGAAACAGCTCCAGTGTATTCTTCACAGCTGAACAGAAGTCAGGCCCTTCGGGGGGCACACACCAGCATCCCTCTTTCACAAAGTGGAGCTTGTTTTCTGTGTGCAGTAGAACAGGGAAAGCCCAAACTCAGAGCTAAGAGGTGGGTCTCCTTTTGACTGGAGTATAGTCCAATGGTGGAGTGCTCTCCCAATCTGGGGGCCCGAGATTCAGACACTAGAATGAACAATAAATAAATTAATTAAAATTTAAATGAACTTTAATGGTCCTTTGACTTCAAAATATACCATGCTTTGTCCTTTTAGAATTGATCCTGTGTTTTTGATGATTAATTCATATCACTCATACTACTAACAAATTAGATACTTACTATATTATCTATATTTGAAAAAGTGTACTTGATCAAGTTGTTTGCATCTTGGAATTTTTCTCAGTGGACAGATGGAACCTAAAATTTAGAGGTTTCCAAAATGAAACCACTGGTATTTGCAAGATAACTAGAGATTTGCGTAGCATTTTCAGTAAAGCGTCTGTTTCTGTCCTGTTTTAGGTCCTTCAAGGAAGAGTCTGTTTACAGCTTTTAATTCAGGCAAGTGACCACTTTATGAATACATTAAAAATATTTTCATTTGAAAAGTAATGATTAAACATATTGAAATTTATTTGTAATTACTTTTACTGGTATAGTTGTAAGCCAAAATTGAGGCTTTAAGGTGTAACTAACTGCTTATGACATGGACATTTGGGGATCATGAATTGATGACCATCTAACACAGAAAATGACATTTTATTATACAGATAAATTTAGCTTAAAGTGACTTTTTAAATATGGTCCATGTGAAATAAAACTGGACACTTCTCCAAATATACATGTTATTTTAAGTTGGATGATCTTTAATTGTAAAATAGACTTAAGATATAATTTTTAATTTAGTGTATTAATTTAGTTTTCTATATTTCTGACTCCAACCACTTCCCCGCCTCATATACACTCTTGGCTGGACATATATTTCTAAGGCAGCCTGTAACTTAAAGCCATTCAACTGCATTGAGAGTCTAATACTTCCTCTTGGGGATCTAAAGATCATGTAAAATGTATTCATCAAAGTTTCTATGTATGACATGCAGGACTGTATGCAGCCAGCCATGTTCTGTTATTCTATTGCCGAGATAGTACAGTCACATGGCTTCTTAGCCCATTGCACATCAGAACAGAAAGCCAGAAAGGCAACGTTATAGCATGTAAAGTAGTTGTTATACAGGATCTCACGCTGTCAGTACAGGATTCAACCATGAGCTGTGGGTTCCCCCCAGCTGCAAGCATGGTGGTTAGTTTGTTTCACAACTCAAGGCTTGCCTGGAATTAGTTTGAGCCTAATGAGGAAACCTTGCCCTGTGTGGCTTTTAAAGCAAAACTGCTTGTAATTACTGACATTCCATTTTGTTAAAAGCCAAGGCCTGATCTGGTTTAATGGGTCGCCCCGTATACGTGTGATAGCAATTAACCTCTTGGATATTTGAGTTGGTTCACATTTGTGGTGATTACATTATGAACTGCTTTACAGTCATCTCTGTCAAGATTTGGGGAGTTTTCTTGTGACAGATACTTCAGAGTGGGATTAAAAAACTATAAAGCACATGCATTTTATAGTCCCTCTGATAATCATATTATTTTCAAAAAGCTTCATACTAGTTTCTGATGTGATCCACAATATAAAAGCACCAGCCATACTCCGATCAATCTCAGATTTTTATTTATTTATTTACTTACTTTTGTAATTGTTTTAAAATTATTTTATGTATTTTATTTAATATTGTAAAGATTTTTTTTTTTTTTGAATGTGTGTTTTGCCTGAATGTCCGCCAGTGCACCACATGCATTCAGTGCTCCGGAAGGCAAAGAACATTGCCAGATCCCCTGGATCCCGCGTTACAGGTGTGAGCCGCAGATGAGTTCTGGGAACTGAACCCTGTTCCTTAGTGATGCTCTAAATCTCTGAGCCATCTCTCCCGCCTCTGGTTGTTTTGTTTTGTTTTGTTTTTGGCGGGGGTGGTGGTGGTGGTGGTGGTGAAATAATATTTGAAAAATTCCGTCATTATTTTAGTTTAATGGTTATTGTAAAGAAATTCCGTTACCTCCCAAGACAGTGAAGAAGCTATGACCTTGTGAGGCTCAGAGGTGGGTGTAAATCTTGGTTCTCCTCCTTTCTATTTCCGTCCTGACCTCTGGCTACTTGCTAAGCCTCTCCAGGGCTTGAGTTTCTCCGCTCGCTGCATGGGAATGTTCAGCAGATAAATCCCAGTGTGGGAATGGTTTTGACCGTGTAGACTATTTTCATCCCAGGCTCTCACGTGGTAGCTGCCACTGCTGCTAGGGTGGGCAAGGCTAACAGTACTTCTTGTTGATCACTTTTCACGGGTTGGAGGCGACCCCCACCCCATTCCCTCCACCCCAGGCTCTATTGAATTCTAGGAAACCCTCAAAGCAAGTGGGAAAACCCACTGAAGCCATGAGCCACCTTCCCGAGGTCTAGCCGCTGTGATTTATTTAAAGGTTATGATGGCACTACGAGATTCTAGACGGCGCTGGCTCTAAATAAAACGTGCTTGCTGTTTATGAGGAAGTTGTCCTACACCACAGCATTGCTATTATTACCATGGCTCCGACACTCATGGCTGCTCTTTGGGATACCTCAGGCATCCCACGTTGTGTTTACTCAGTTCATTGACTGTTTTAAAGTTCATCCCCGTCAGGTGCTATGGTGTCTGCCCTGGATGTAGGGACACCTGCTCAGCCTTTGGTCTGTGCCATTTCATAAAACATGGGCCGGGGTCGTGTGGCTTTCTGCATCTCCTTTCTCCAATGTCGGGAGGTGGTTGAGAGTTGCAGACCTACTCTGGGGAGGGGATGAGATGCTGCCACAGTGTGCACCTGCCGTCTTTCCTTGTTAAGTGTTGGTGATTTCAACTTTGCTCTCGGGTTGAAAGGGCAGATGCCATATGGATGCATGGAATATTTGGTACTTAGCCTTTGGAAGAATGGATCACTTAGTGAATCCCCCTGCAGCAGTGGCTACCTTTTTGGCCGGGAACTAGATGTCTTCCCCCACAGCACATGAATGCATTCTACACAGAAAGGTTTTAAGTGTGGAAATGAATAAAAGCACCATGAATGTAGACCTGAGTACAGAAGGCCTTCCCAGTAGCATACGTATAACAGTAGAGATTAATAATTGTGACAGCACATGATTTGAGCTTCATTTTGTGAAATCATTATAACCAGCAGTAAAGAACAAAGCCAGACAGTGTCACCACACCACATTTGCTCTGTGTAGCACTCTCGAAAACTAGCAAGACAGAGTCAGCCTCACTCACAGACCATGCTATTGTGTTGAGACACCGCTGTCAGAATCCTTACTGCACTTTTTTTAACTGAAAAAGAGAAGTCACTATGTGAAATTCATGGGGAACCAAATAAGACTCCAAAGTAGCCAAAAACAATCTTGTGTGTGTTTGGGGGGCGGGGGGGACAAAGGCGAAGGTTCCATAATTCTTGCTTTCAAGTCTGTAATTAAAATGGTCTGAAATGGGCACAGAGGTAGATACCTAGACCAATGCAATGGGACAGCCCAGAAATAAACCCATGGACTCACAGTCCGCTGCACCTGGCAAGACTGCCAAAAATACCAAGCAGAGGAACCATCCCCTCTCTCAGAGATAGTGTGAGGAGAATTAGATGTCTGTGGGTGCAGTGAACTCCAACCTTCATCTTACCTCATACACAGAAAACAACTCAAAATGGATTAAGATAAGATGTGAAACTGAAAAAAAAAAAAAACTCAGGGGGAGACAGAAGGGGAGAGCTTCATGGCTTCGTTGTTGTCCGTGATTTCTTAGATTAATACCCGAAGCATGTGGCAAGTGGGACTCTCTGGAGCTCCAACTCTTCTGCTTAGTGAGAGGACAGTCGGTAGCATGGCAGGTGGCCTAAGAGATGAAGGGACTGCCTGCAAGCCATATTCCCAATAAGGGCTTATTTACGATGAGGAATCGGAGTATGGAAGGGAGCTTCGATCTGCCATGTTCTCTGCAGCATTATCATGAGTAACTGGATGTAAGACTAGCTTACATGTCTGTGTAGATCAAGAAAACGTGGTGTATCTATCGTTACAATGGAATATTAGTCACAGTACTATACAAACTAAGGAAATGGGACTGAGGAGATGGCCGGGTGGTAAAGGTACTTGCCGTGAAATTACAGGGCATGGCACCGTGAGTATCTGTAATCTGGATACTCTTGCGGTTGGGGGATGTAAGTTGGGAGTGGGGAAACACAGTCTCTACAGACTTGTGGCCGCCCAGGTACCCTTGTGAACACAGCCAAAAGGGTGACAAACTATCCCAAACAATAGATGTCAAAAGACTGATACCTGACGGTCGTCCCCTAACCTCTCCTTGCACAGTATGGCAGTGTGTCATTCACAGGCACGATTGCGTGTGCATACAACGCACAGAAGGGAGAGGGAGTCTTGCTGACTCTGATTATAATTTGGTATCTAAAGCTATGGAAATCATAGCAATATAATGTGTAATGGCTTTTCAGCACTGATTGTGCTGGTCAAGAAATGGGAAGTTGCTCTTAGATTCAGTTTTGAAAGTTCAGGACATTGTTACAGCACTGTTACAACACATACAGTTACAGCATAGTTAACAGTAAGTAGCCTAGGCTTAAAATTTGTTGAGGGTAGATTTTGTGTTCTTGCTATAACAACAGAGAAAATGAATACACAAAAAAGTGAAAAAATATGTATAACTAAGAAACATGAAAAAGGACTGTTACCTGATTTAAGTGTGTTTTCTCCACTTGGACTGTTTTTCAATTTTTCTTTTCCTTTTTTTTCTTTTAATATTTATTTATATATTGTGTGTGAGTACACTGTACCTGTCTTCAGACACACCAGAAGACGGTGTCAGATCTCATTACAGATGGCTGTGAGCCACCATGTGGTTGCCGGGAAGTGAACTCGGGACCTCTAGAAGAGCAGTCAGTGCTCTTAACCGCTGAGCCATCTCTCCAGCCCTTCAAGTTTTCTTTAGGCAGGTACCTAGCGGGTGATGGATGAAGAATAGGAGCTTACACACTGCACCAGAGTGTAAGGTATTGCAGAGGGAATAGCTTTCCACGCAGGACATACACGATCAGAATGAGCCTAGGAAGGGGTTATCTTTTTTTAATTATTGTTACTTTTCAGACTTCTTTAAAATAAGAGGGAATGGAGAATTAGAGAGGGATGGCTCAGTAGTTAATAGTTTTTCTATTCAAACAAACAAACAACAACAAGAAACCAAAAGACCCACCACCACCAAAACCCAACTAAAGTCCTCTCTTAAGTACCAAACTTTGCTTCAAGGTTTTCCCCAGTCATCTTTGCCTATTGCCAATCCTTAGGACTTTACAAAGTAACAGCAGACACCTTTCTTCTTTGCTGCACTCATGCCAGCTGGCCACCAGGGGGCAGTTGTTGTTTGGGAAAGAATTGAAATGAGCATTCTGAGGCTTGTCTCTAAGCACATTTTTTTCTTTTTCTTTTCTTTTTTTGTGTGTGTGTGTGTGTGTGGAGGGAGCTTTTTTACAAACAGGAGCTACGTTTGGTTTTCCTTTACACTGATAAAATTTGTATCATTTCAGCTTCCTTCTGCATTTATGGAAAAGGTTAATATTTAATAATGTGTGGGATAGGTAATGATAGCAGGAGTTCAAATAAATTTTTATTTTAAATATTTTTTTATTTTAAATTTTATTTTTAATAGGTGTTTTGCTTACATGCATGTCTGTGTATCACATGAATGCATCATGCCTTGGAAGAGTGAGTAGTGGGCATCGGATCCCTTGGGACTGGAGATGATTGTGAGCTGTCATGTGGGTTCTGGGAATTGAACACAGATCCTCTGGAAGTCTAGCCATTAACTGCCAAGCCTTCTCTTAAGCCCCTTAAGATGAAATTTTTAGTAAATGTACCTACTTGGTGAGTGAGTTGGTTATTTCTTCCTTTGAGTAGTATAAGCTAATGGATTTCTCTGTGACAGAATAGTTTACTATTAACAAAACAACACTAACCCCTGAAAAAGATCCCACCCAGAAATCAAAAATTGACTACATGGACAGTGTTGTGTCTGTTTGTGATACTAATTTTATTTCTCGTTCAGTTTATAATTTTGATTCTCACCCATACCTTTTTAAACATGTTTTTGATAGTACAGGGAGGAGCTTGTGGGTTTTGTTTTTTTGTTTGTTTGTTTTTTAATATTCAGAATTGGGGAAAGGTGTTTAAAGGTCTTCGAAATAACAACCTGTGATTTAACAGAGGAAAACAAAGCTCATGGGTCTGTCTCTTTGACTCTAATTCAGTGGTATGACCCTTTCACTGGGATCACCAAAGACCATCAGAAAACACAGATATTTACATTACGCTTCATAACGGTAGCAAAATTACAGTTATCAAGTGGCAACAAAACCAGTTTTATGGTTGAGGGGGTGCACAGTGTGAGGAACTGGAAGGTGCTGAGGAGCTAGGAGGGTGTGAAGTGCCGCTGTCTGTCATTCCATCGTTGCTGCTGGTTCTGTTGCCATGGATGTGTTCATTTTGTAGACTGGTTGGGTGTGGGGGTGTTCCTTCAGCCCCGCAGTGACCCACTGTGGGTTGCTGGTGTATTGTCACCCTCTGACAGGACAGGGCCTGGGGTGTGAGCAAGGGGATGAGTTACTCCAGTGATTTCTGAAAGAATAACTGCTTTCTGTCTATCGGTTTTAATGTTTGCTGAGTTGCTGACGGTGTGAGATTTGTTGTTTATGACGGTGTTTACTGAGTCTCAGAAGCAGACCTGGCCCAGGTCTAACTTTCCATTTTTAGTGTGGTTCTCAATACATCAGAATTAGAGCTGAAAATTGGACAACCTGCCATTAGCACAGTAAAAAAAAAAAAAAAAAAGTTGTTTATTTTAAAGATTGGAAGTATTTGTTGTGTGGGGGTTTTGGTCTGTTTGCTTGTTTTTTCATCCAAGTAATCCGGTTTACATATATCTAGCTGTGTAAAATACCTGGGAATATGCCCAGTGATTTTCACAGTGTAAACCCGTGCAGTTAAAAGAAAATGGAATCGGCTCACAGATTGCTCTAATGAAATCTTATTTTTTGGCTAGCTAATAAATAGACATTAGGCATTGTGAAGTGGTTAATTTCCTTTCACCCTGTTCCAAGTAGTGGCAGGATCTGCGACATCATTGGCTGTTTGTTACATAAAGCTCCTGAGACCACCCACTTTCTCCTCCCCTTTCCAT
Source organism: Mastomys coucha (assembly GCF_008632895.1). NCBI lineage: Eukaryota > Metazoa > Chordata > Mammalia > Rodentia > Muridae > Mastomys > Mastomys coucha. The sequence goes on along the minus strand of NW_022196905.1, from coordinate 181,737,731 downwards.
CCCTGATGGGAAGGAACCACAACAACCCCTGGCATGTACAGTGTGATGTAACTCAGGCTGCTTGCTTCCGGACCTGCTCCTCACAGCTCTTGCTCAGACGAAGGGCATTGTCTTTTAGCAACATCTGGAGCGCAGACGGAAGCCTGGAGCCCCGGGATAGCTAGCTCTAGCTTTTTTTAGACCCCTCTGGGTGGCCTGGCATTAGCTATGTAAGCTTGTTTTCCTCTGGCTGTATCTCTTGGCCTGGAAGAACCCCGAGTTGCCAAGAGACAGTATGTGATGGTCCCTGGAAAAGCTGCTTCCCCTGCGAAGTTCTCCCACTGGCTTCGAAGACATGCTGTTGTCTCCCAAATTCTCCCTATCCACCATCCACGTCCGCCTAACCGCCAAAGGACTGCTTCGAAATCTCCGGCTTCCTTCGGGGCTCAGGAAAAACACGGTCATTTTCCACACAGGTTGGTCATGCACAGATCTCTGCTCAGCACGGCTTAGGGAGGGATATGCTGATGAACTTGCAAATGGCTTCTCAGATTTCTACGGAGACGGATTATTGGGAAGTAAAGCCCCCTTTAAGGGAAGGCTTGACTGGTGACCGGGAGCAGCTTTTTCTTGTGCTGGGCAGGGTGGTGGTACTTTGGTTGTGTGCCTGCAGCAGCTGTAGGCTTGTCTGTGTTTATGGATGCAGGATGGTTGCCTTGGAACTTTCTGACGCTCTCCTCTGCTGTCAAATCTGAGGGAGAAAAAAAAAAAAAACCCAAACACCTGTTAATTCACATCTATCTTCAAGTGATTTTCGGAAATAGTTTGTAAGCACATTGAGAAGGATTTTTCTCTGCACTGAGAAAGGAGCTGGTTTCTGTGGTTTTTGTTTTGCAGTTTTGCAGTTTCTCACTAAGATGGTTAGGGTATTCCAGTATGTGAAAAGACCCCCACATTGCAAGCACTCCTAAAATCACCCCGATGCTTGTGGGGGATGGGGACCAGTAAGTGGACCACATATTTAGTTTTTCTAGCCTTCCTAGCACAAAGTTGTGCTCATAGAATATTGCCGCTTATGTTTGTGTCCCCTGCTGCTTTTCATGCTGTGCCCGTGGTGGAACTCTCCTGGTGCGTCCATCCCTTCAGGCATCCCTTCAGGCATCCCTACTCTCAGGTGCTAACGACTGCCTAAGTCTCCTTATGCTTGGTTGGGGCTGCTGCACTGTGTGGCCTTTAACAGGCTTGTTTCTTGGGCTTGAGAATGCATGATTTTTTCTGTGTCGTGCGTTTGTTTCCTGTGTACCTCTTGTTTTTTTTTTTCCCCAGTTGGCTCTTCACTGTCCC
>NW_022196905.1:181729052-181736263 GCF_008632895.1 Mastomys coucha | reverse complement strand
CCTCGTTTCATAACTCCCTTTGACCTGGCACTTGATTTGGCTGGCCTTTCCTCCTAGGTCTGAAGGTAAATGGACAGAGCTAGGGCTGTGCCCAGCCCAAATGCCACTGTGATTCGTTTCAGCCCTAAAATAAAAGATGGGGCCCAGTGGGGGAGCCCAGTGGATGCTGAGGCCTTGGCTTTAATTGCCTGCACCCCCAAAATAACAATACATTACAAATATATAAAAAGGTAAAGATGTGCTCTGTTGTTATTATTACTATTACTATTAGGTTTTTCATATACCTTTCACCCTATTCTCACCCCACCCCACCTCCCCACCACCCACCCCACCCCACCCCAGCTCTTCCCGGTTCATCCCACCTCCCTAAGTATACAGACAAGCATGCTTTATGCTTGTTTCCATGTTCCAAAATACAAGCAGCTTTCAATATTAATTCTTAAAACTAACGCAGGACCTGCTCTAAGGTAGAGGACAACGGGGGGGGGGCAGAGGGCAGGTATGAACTAAATACATTCATTATATGTGTGTGAAATTTCTAAGGAAGAAATTTTCATAGTAAAATCAGAAAAAAAGGTCTAAGGGCACTGTGCCATCCGAATATGCCTCTTTCTGACCTAGGAGTCTCACTGTCAGGGAATCTTGGTTACCTTTCCTACAGTAGGTCAGCCTGACACAAACTTATGGAAGTCTTCCCTAGCCTCATTGTAGACTTGGAAGCTGGGTATCTGTTTTGATTGCTGGCCTTTGTAAGTTTGATACATCTTAGAGTTTCTCGGTTCCTTCAGTTCCCTTCCTCCTCCTTTGGGTGGAGGAGGTGCTGGGTCTGGTGTGAGCCGCACACCCAGCCTTCAGTCCTTTTAACAGTGAGGAAACATTGCTGAGCGAACAGTGCTGTATTTGTTCCACTAGCTGATGGCTTAACGTTTGTTTGTAGTGTTTTTGTGAAGCAGGTAGTTTGAGCAAAAGACGTTAAGACCTTAAAGGCCAGAGTTTGGTCAATAGTGGTGTTTATATCATGTATTATTTTCTGAGTTTATATAAGTATTCTAAAAACCTTTTGCTGGGAGTCATCAGTTTTAGGCCTAGAGTGCACGTTGCAGTGAGCGTGTACCTTATTTTACACCCTTATCTTGCACAGGGAAGTCTGGGGCCCGTGCACTTGAACTAACTTGCCCAAGAGCACACAGTAAGTAGAGATGGGAACACAACCTGTGACCTCTGTTCAGAGCTTTTACCTTAAAGATTGTTTTCTCCAGCTGTGAATGATGCTCTGACCCTTAGCACCAGGAACTAGGGCTAAAGGAGTGCTTTCCCTGTGAAGAAAGCTTGTAAAGTTTCTCCAAAGGATCTGAGGCTGAGGAATGGACTCAGTTCATGCAGTGTTTCCTACACAAACATAAAGACCAGGCTTCCATCCCTAGGACTCTCATAAAAGTTAGGTGTAGTGCGGTGGCCTCTGCTCCCAGGGCTGGGGAGGCAGATGCAGGAGGATTCCTGGGGTTGGCTGGTCTGCCAGTCAAGCCAAATTGGTTTGCTTTAACCCCAGGGAGAGACCCTGTTTAGAAAAATAAGGTGGAGAGGTAATGCAAATGACTTGTGAGGTTGACATCTGGCCTCTCTATCACAAAGCTCACAAGTGCATGTGTGCACACATATGCACCTCCGATAGAACAAAGCATTGTAAAAACAATAATTGGTATTTTTAAAAAAGATTACTTAAAGAATTTAATTCTAATAATTTTAGTTACCCCTAGTAAGGCTCTAAGAGAGGAAGAGAGGGTTCACCTGCATCATATCATTTAAAGGTCAGAGACATTTTCTAAAAACCAAAGACGTCATCGAGTTTGGTTTTATCTAATTAGACTTGTGAGCACTGACTTGTTTATAACTCTAGTAAAGGAAGTCCCGTTGGTTGACTTAGTGATGGGGCTCCTGACCTGGATTCCAAGAGTACCAGGAAAAGATGGCATTGGCTCTGCCAGGAACTTAGTTTATGATTGTCTTCACTTCACAGGGCCATAAACTGGTAGCCCCACTTTTTGCTCCCCAAGGTCTCCGGGCCTCAAATGCCATAAACCTCCCTAGCACTGGGCTTTTAAACACTGACTGCACTATTACACTAACTACCGCCCAAGTCCCATTAATTCTCCTGGCTTATTTCACTTTATGACATCATGTTCTTATCTGGCCATCAGATATGACTCATTTTTATCATTCATCCTCAGTGATCCAGGACAATTGGTTATAAAAACTCAAGACTCCACCCTTGGGCGGTGATCCTTGTTTTCACTCTGACCACCCTCCTTCAGGAACTTAGGGTGAAGCTTGCCCTTTGGGGGTGAGGGGCTAGGGATGGGACCTAAGGCCACCTGCACCCTAGGCAGTTGCTTCACCACTGAGCTGTAGTCCCACCCCAGCCCCTGTTAGTAAGACAGTAACAAAATGCCGGTCCGTGCAGCTAACAAGTGGAGAGAGCTTTCCGGAAGGTTTCATAGTGGCTTTATGCCACCAGCTTTTCTTCTGACTCTAACCCGCTTCTCATATTGCAGGATCAATTCATTCATGTCTCATATAAGTATCTCTTGGGCACGTGCCATAGGCTAGACACAAGGCTTGGTGCTGAGAAAATAGCCAGGACTCAGTCCCACCACAACCTGTGCCTTCCTCTAACCCATAATTGGGCAGGAGGCAGGTAATCATGCTAGGGTGTGGTCTGGGCCCTTAGGCGGTTCTTGGCACCCTTATCCAGGTGTTTTATGAGTGCCTTCTAAGTGTGGTCCTTAGGAGAAGTGGACCTCACTGAGAGATAAAAGGCGTTCCATATATAGAGAATAAAGTGAAAGGCTGAGAGAGGTGGCTCCTTCAAAGGAAAAAAGTGTAGTATTTCTGAGCAAACAGTGGGGAAGGATCCCTGTCAGAGCCTGGGACAAGGGCACAGGCCACTATGTACTGTGGTACATTGTTACTGACAGGTGTGTCACTGAATTAGGATGTCACTGTTCTTTGGAAGTAGGGGCTGGCAGAAGGAAGGTCCGTCCTAGAGAGATCTTGTGTAATACATGAGCGAAGACTGTCAGAATCAGGAAGGACTCCCAAAGCTTGGAATGACCTCACTAATTGTCTTAAGTTTCTGTCAAGAGTTATTTCTTGACAAGAGTGTTAAGCTAAGCTAAGTGTATTTTTCAGTTTTTAATCCTAACACACAGGTCGATCCCAGTTTTATGATGGCTCAGAGAGGGTAAGGGAAATACACTTCCAAGTGTAAATACTCCTTCCCTCTTAGTGCAGCTTTCCTTCCAAGCTGGAAGGAAACTGATGCCTTTATAAAAAGATAAAGGGAGGGAGGGGGATGTTCTATGGAGGTGGAGTCAGGTATGGTGGGCCCATGTCGAGGCATCCCTTCCCCGTGAGAGACCAGCCACAGGAAGGTATAGTATAGAATAGTTTATCAAGGGCATGGGGAGGAAAGGGAGTTAAGAGGGTAGTAGAGGCAGAGAAAGGCCGGGGGAGGGGGGGCGGACAGAAAAAGTAGAGGAGTAGAGGCCAGCCATGAGCACATGGAGAGAGGGGGAGGGGGAAGGGACAAGAGGACAGAGCAAGAGAGGGAGGAGGGGCAAGCAGCCCCCCTCATAGTGAGTCAGGCACACCTGGCTATTGCCAGGTAACTGTGGGGTAGAGCTGCTAACCTAAACCCATATTAATTATTACAGGTTGTATATCTTAACCCTCAAATACTTCATGTCCTCTTTGACTCCAGTAAAGGCAGTTAATTACACTAAGGATTTTGGGTTATTTTTGCTAAGCTTAGTGAAATTAAAAGTGATAGTTGTAATGCCCACTGCCCTTTCCTCCAGACTGCAACATTACCTCCAGTGGGGAAGCTCTTTAAGACTCAGGAAGTCCCTGAAACTGAGCAGACGGCACTAGGATCCCTCCTCCTTGAGTTTATATAAGCAGTTAGGACTCCTCAGACACTCTTAAGTTCAGCCGAGCTGCCAGGAAGAGGCTGAGCTGCCCGCTGGCAGGGCGTCTGGTTCCCTGCTCTTATCAGCTCTTATCTGGGATGAGCTTTCACCCCTACTCCTGCAAGCAACCCCAATAAAACTCATCTGTGCACTGAGTCAGACTTTGGTGGTGGTCTCAATTTGATCCGCTGTTGGTGCCCTATCTGGGGTAAGTAGAGGCTTATTCAAGTCTCCTCGGGAATCATGTCATACAACATTTAGGCAAGTCTGGGGATGTGGCTGCAGTAGTATGCCTGCCTCATGTGCAAAGCCCTGAGTTTGACCCCAGAACCTGAGTAAGGTTTGGAGAGGGGGTAGCTTAGCAACTGGAAGGAAGTAATTGAAGGCCAACGCAGCAGTAGAACAGCATACCTGAAGCCCTAGTAAAGAACTGTTTTGGCTCCACAGCATGTGAATGAGATCTATTCAATTACCGTACAGTTCATCCAATTGTGTTCTTATATTTGGAGACTTTTCTTAGAATTGCTCTAGGCCTGAAAACCAGACAGTGTAAGAAGTGACACACTTCCTCGTGAGGCGGAGCTGTGCTGTCTATGCCTCTGAAGCCGGTCTGGGCGTCTCTGCTCCCTTCCTTATGGGCGCCTGCCTCAGGCTGAAGGCAAAGTGGGGGTGGGTGGAGGGGAGTGGGGAGATCCCTTAAGCTCCAGTCTCAGTCACGAGGCTAAGATCTTAGAGAGAGAGGCTGAGAAACTGAGTGTTTTGATTTCTGTAGTTTCTGAAGTACACATAGATGTGTCTGTCCTCCAAAAGGCAGGTTAGTTAGTTATGCCTCGGAGGCTGTCACTAGCCACTTATGAATGAAGGCCAGAGCATTATTTAACAGATGGAGTTTATAACAGATCTTCCGAGGTTTTTTGTTTTTGTTTTTTAAGTCTGAAATAAGACACATTAATTTTGATGGTGATTAAAAATATTTATAATTCCACTTGTTTTGGTTTGCTTTTCTGTTGTTGTAATAAAACTCTGATCAAAACCAACCCAAGAAGAAATGGTTTGTTGGCTTACAAATTACAGTCCACCATTACAGGGCAGCCATGGCAGAAGCCTGGAGGCAAGACCTGAAGCAGAGTCCCTGGAGGAGCACTGCTGGAGGAGCACTGCTGGAGGAGCACTGCTGGAGGAGCACTGCTGACTTGTTCCCCCCCCCCTCCCAGCATGCTCAACTTCCTTTCTTTTTTTTTTTTTAAAGATTTATTTATTTATTATATGTAAGTACACTGTAGCTGTCTTTTAGACACTCCAGAAGAGGGCATCAGATCTCATTAGGGAGGGTTGTGAGCCACCATGTGGTTGCTGGGATTTGAGCTCATGACCTCTGCAAGAGCAGTCAGTGCTCTTAACCGCTGAACCATCTCTCCAGCCCCCTCAGCTTCCTTTCTTACCAGGCCAGCTTGCCAAAGGATGGCACTGCTGACAGTGGTCTGGGCTCCTTGAATCAATTAGTAATTAAAAAATGTGCCTAGGCAAATCTGATGCAGCTAATTCCTCAATTAAGGTGTGCTAAGTTGACTAAAACTAGTTTCAACTTTCAAGCTAGCTTATTATTGGACAAAATCTTAATACTTGACTATAGTTATTTAAAATACTTTTTTTTAAAAAGATTTATTTATTATTATCTAAAAATACACTGTAGCTGCTTTCAGACACACCAGAAGAGGGCATCAGACCTCATTATTGATGGTTGTAAGCCACCATGTGGTTGTTGGGATTTGAACTCAGGTCCTTTGGAAGAGCAGTCAGTACTCTTAACCGCTGAGCCATCTCTCTAGCCCCCTTAAAATACTTTTAACTTTCCATTTTATAATAATGCATTGAGGAAGGTGTCCTGTATTTCAGATATGTCTTTTATTATTTCAGTATTTTATTAGTAGAGCATTTATGGTGTTTATTCTATTCAGGTGCTCTTAAGATAAATGGGGTTTTCTCAAGCACCATCATAACAGGTGTCAATAAAACCATTATAGCTAGTTTCCATAATATATACATGTACATTATAGTATGTGTATATACGTATACACACATCATTTTACATGTAAAAAGAGAGTTGGTTGTTTGCAGAATACATAAAGGGCCAGATTGAAGGCTAGCAGATAAGTAATGTGTCTCTACCACACTTTACTGTCCTAATGTATATTTACAACCTTTCTGCTTCCTTGAAGAAGCCATCTTGATGACCTCACTAGCCTCTGACCCCACTGACAGTGGTTACTTACCAAGAGCACCAGAGAATCACCATAATTAAAATAAACACATACTATGTCCAGGCGTTGTGGTACATGCCTTTAATCCCAGCACCTGGCAGACAGAGGCAGGTTGGAAATTCCAGGTCACCTTGTCTGTACAGCAAAATCCAGAATACCCAGAGAAACAGACAAAACACCTCAACGGTATGTATTGTGACACTTTGGGCTGGCTTTAAAGATGTCTTAGAGCTAGCAGTGTGTGCAGAGCTAAGCATAGAGTCAGACATCTGTACTCTTAGCACTTGAGATGCTGCGGCAGTATGGAGCAAGAAAGGTCAGCTGTGCTGTGCCAAGACCGTACTCTCTCTCCCACCCCAGATAAGAACAGCGTGTGCACGCTGCTTGCGATCTTGGGTAAAACGGCAGCAGGTGGGGTTTCTGATGCCCTTTTCCGCGTTCCCACTAGTTATATTTTCATTTATTTTAGAAGTACTTTTTCCTTCGATTTTGTAGCTCTGGGGAAAAGTAAGACTTAAAAAAAAAGTTTTAGGGGCTGTATTAATTACTTTTTTATTGTTGTGATAAAATACCATGACCAAGGCAAACTTTTTTTTGAAAGTTCGTCTTTATTCATTTCTCTACAAATTCATTGGCTCTGAACTCAGTTTGTTGCATCACAGACAAGAAAACACTGATTTTTAAAACTATAAGACTTCATACTACAATGTTCATCATCCTAAGATCTTAAGTCTATGACAGTGGGGATATTAAACGTTTTGAAATTCAAAAATCTATTTTTAAAATTAATTTAATTTTAAAAACCTTATTCACTTTAAGTATTGCTTGCTGTCCCCTCTTGGTCATCCCCTCCTACAATCCTTCCCCCATCCTTCCTCTCCTTCTCCCATCCTTCCTCTCCTTTTCTGAGAGAGCAAGGGTGTCCCTGGGTATCCCCCAACCCTGGCACTTCAAGTCTCTACGAGGCTAGGCACTTCTGCTC
>NW_022196905.1:181697026-181729042 GCF_008632895.1 Mastomys coucha | reverse complement strand
AAGTGCTGGGATTAAAGGCATGCGCCACTGGCAACTTTTTAGGGAAAGAGTTTCATTGGGATTATGCCTGCAGAGGATTAGAGTGTACAGTGGCTGAACGTTGACATGGTGGCAGGTAGCTGAAGCAACAGCTAAGAGTTCACATCTCGTTCCACAAATAGGAAGCAGAGATTGCTAACTGCAAGTCTTTTGAACCCTCAGAGCCCACCCCTACTGACACACCTGCTAACTCTCCTCATGCAGCCACCACCTGGGGACCAAGTATCGGAAAACCAAGACTGATGGCAAATATCTCGTTCAAACCATCGTGGGCTTGAGAGATTTGCCCTTTCACCCATGGTCTCTAAACTGGTTCTATGAGCCTCCCACATCAAGGGCTAATATTCTGAGAATGGCTTTCTCTTTTCCTTTATTGTTTACATACACACGTATTATCAAATGTTTCATCCAGCTATCTGAAATTTGGTTTCTTTGACAAGAAAAATCATCTATACTTCATCATAATAATGAGATTTGTTAGGTTTGGAGAGGGGGATTGTCTTGTTTTGTTTTATTTGTTTTATTTGATCAGTTCCTAGTGGTGACAGGACACTGAGTTTCTATTTCCTTCCATGCATTTAATTAGAAAGGACACATTGTTGCATGTTGTCATTGGCAAAACTTAAAAAGACACTGTGGCTTGGGTTTTGAACAACTTTGATTCATTTTGGAGAAGCTGCTATCTCTCAGTGTGTTATGTCGGCTTGTGTCTACACTCAGCTGTTGGGTTTCAGAAGTATTCTTTTATGAGAAACACAATGGCAACCTGATCCGAGCCCTGGAGGTACCTACCTCTGTGGCTACACAGCGCCCACCCACGGGGTAGGGCCTTAGAGGCAGAAGTGACATTGGAGTTGGCTTAGCTCGGTATGTAAAGCCACAAGAGACATGGTATTTACAAGTTTTGGTTACTTTGGAGGAGTAACTACAAGAAGGCCCTGGCAAGCTGCTACAACTTGTTTGAGAGATCAGTTCCTAGTGGTGACAGGACACTGAGTTTCTATTTCCTTCCATGTGTTTAATTAGAAAGGACACATTGTTGCATGTTGTCATTGGCAAAAATTAAAAAGACACGGGTAGTGGTAGCGTAAGCAGGCTTTATGTTATTGAGCAGTTTTGTAGGTCTCTAGTAAGATTGGCAAGTTGAAAGGATTGAAACAAAAACAACCCAAGGCCCACTAAAAAATACTATTAGGATAGAGATGTAAACTGGGCATCATGGCTCATGCTTTAATCCCAGCAGTGGGATGCTAAGGCAGGCGTGTTTCTGTGAGTTCAAGGCCAGCCTGGTATACATAGCAAATTCTGGGATAGTTAAAAGCTATATACAGAGATGCTGTCTCAGAACCACCACCACCAACAATAAAAACAAATAAGACTGAGATACTTCGGTTGGTTGCCCTGCCAGCCCAGAATACTTGGAGCATTCTAGATTCAATCCCAGCACGATATAAATGGTTCATGGTGGCACATGCTTGCCATCCTAGAGTTTTGGAAGTAGAGGCCGGAGGATTAAAAACTCGTCTTTGAACACATAGCTTTATGTTTAAGCTAATGTTTGCTGACATGAGTGATAATTTAAGTTTTTTATAAGGTTGTCTAGATTACCACCACTGTTAAGTTGACAGAACTAGAATGTGTGTGTCCAGACTCCTGCATATTGCACGCAATCTTTAGGCTTGATCGCACCTTAGAAATGACAAGGCAGGTGACTAATCTGAAGAGCAGGTGAGTTTAGGATGGGCTATTCTTGGAGCCTCAGGAGCAGAGTGAGAGAGAAGGTTCTAACGCCTTCCTCACATGCCACTCCAAACTCCTCCTCGCCTCCTGCCCTTGCCCTCATTGCACCTGTCAATCTGATAGCTCCCGGCTGGAATCCTGCACTACACCAGGCCCCCCCCAATCGAACTAGCTATGTGGGCGTTCTGTTCCATCCTGTTCTCCTGCCTGTTCTCACAGTCTTGGGCCCCAGATTTGGTGTCATTGGGCCTCCCTCCTGACCTCTCTGCCTTGACTTTGCCCCTTTGGATCTTCCTTCCCTTCACAGGGCCCCACTCAGCATTGTTCTGTTTCCTACAAGATAAAATCTTGCACAGTGCACACCCCCTTGCTCCTGTTTATGTTCCCAACAGCTTTATTTTACTTTGGGATTGAAGGGCCTTGAATTTCTGCCTTTGTATGTTCTGGCTCTGTCTTCAGCTCCTGGCTACCTCCTCTACTTTTCTGTCTGCCACATGAACAAATTCAATCAAGACTCTGCCCCTCTACCTAGGACATTCTCTGCCTGCACCCCACCCCACTGTGTACATGACTCCAGTATCTGATTATAATACCATTTCGCACTCCCATACTGACATACTTCTGTCTGCTGCACGTCTCTTCTTAAAAAACAAAACCAAGCCAGGACCAGTTTATTAAGATGCATTCTGTAGACGGCTACAGACCGAGCAGTAGCCATTTAGATAACCATGGCATATCTGGGCACTCATTTATATTAGAAAACATTCCCATTGATTCTCATCTTAATACTTTAGTTTCATGGAGTGTTGCACAACAAGCATCCCATCATCCAATGCAGAGGAGATGCTGACTGCAGAAGCAAGTACATGGTGCTCCTGTTAGAGCCTTCAGATGTGGGATTGACAGTAGTGCAGAAGACGGGACTCGTCTGACTGTCTAGGCCGGTGGAGGTTCAGGTTTCTGCATCCCAGAGCAATGCTATCCTCCGAGATGATCCCTGCTGGGCCCCCAGTGTCTCTCTCTCTCTCTGGCTTCCCCTGTTATGGTAGATGGTATCATATCAAAGTTGGACATGACAGCCCAAAAGTAGAAAAGGAGTCCCAAGAGCAGGCACAAGAGCCAGAGATCCACTCATTCTTACAGTCAGGAATCCTATGAAAATACTGAACCAACAGCTCTAATCTGAATGCTGGGTGCCTAGTGTAGACTCATGGAGGCCCCATGTTAGTGCTTCAGTCTCTGTGAGGTCCTATGTGCCTTGCTTAGTTGATTCAGATGGCTTTGTTCTCCCAGTGTCTTGCATCCCTTCTGGTTCTTCTTCCTCCCAGTTCCCTGAGCCCTGAGGGGAGGGATTTAATGCAGATATCCCATTTAGGTTACCTCTCCATGTAATGTCTGACTGTGGGTCTATGCATCTGTTTGCAGCTCCTGCCAGAGGAAACTTCTCTGATAATAGCTGCATAAAACACTGATCAATGAGTATAAAAGCATATCATTAGGAGTCATTTTATTGATACTTTTTTTTTGTTTTTTGTTTTTTTTGAGACAGGGTTTCTCTGGTATAGCCCTGGCTGTCCTAGAACTCACTGTGTAGACCAGGCTGGCCTAGAACTCAGAAATCCGTCTGCCTCTGCCTCCTGAGTGCTGGGATTAAAGGCATGTGCCACCACTGCCCAGCTTGTATAGACTTTTTTTTTAAAGATTTATTTATTTATTATATGTAAGTACATTGTAGCTATCCTCAGACACCCCAGAAGAGGGCAGAAAATGGTTGTGAGCCACCATGTGGTTGCTGGGATTTGAACTCAGGACCTTTGGAAGAGCAGTCAGTGCTCTTAACTGCTGAGCCATCTCTCCAGCCCCTTATTGATACTTTAAAAAAAAAAAAAAAGACCAGTCGTGTTTGACTTACTGTATGTCTCTGGGCCATCAAGTCTTTGGTTCTTAGTTCCTTTCCTTGAGTAAGCCTCAAGTCAAATCAGATATTGGTTGGCCTCCCAAAAGTTCTGTGCCACCATTGCCCTCGCATATTTTGCGGGCAGAACGGATGGTCAGTCAAAGGTTGGTGTCCATGTTTATCTTTCAGTAGTCTTCAGAGTACCTTTCTGTAGTGAAGACACTAGACTGTGAGAGCAAAGGACCGTGTAAGCACTAGCTTTACATCTCCATGTTCAATGGCTTGTGTGGGTGTTGTCCTTGGTAATGGGGCCCCACCTTTGGTATTTGGAGAACAACCTTTTGTCTTACCAATAGCCTGTGTTGATTTGGAATTTCATGGGACCCTCTTTGCTAACATCTTGCCTGAATGCAACTCAGCCCTACCACTGACAACTGAGACTCCATATTCCCTATTACAAGGAGTCCTAATTAAGATTACCTTCATACATCCCAGGAAGTTTCCACTGTACTAGGTTCCCAAATGTCCCCCAGTTCCAGGCATCTCTCTCCCATCCTCTCTCCCTCCATTCTATGTCCCCACCACTTGATCTCCGTTCTCCTGTCCTCATCAGCCCCCATAGCCCCCAGTCTGCCAGAAAAATCTATTGTTTCCCCCTCCCAGGGAAATCTATGTAAGCCCCCAGCCCCCACTGCCACACCTCTGCTCTTTACCTAACCTAATTGTACAGACTGTAGCTTGGTTATCATCTACGCAATGTCTAATATCCATTTATAAGCAAGGTCATACCATATTTCTCTTTCTGGGTCTGGTTTATCTCTGCATGCTTTTTCTCTGATTGATTAGCCTGCAAATTTCATGATGTCATTTTTTTTTAATAGCTTAGTAATTCTCTATTGTGTATGTGTGCCACATTTGGTTTATCCGTTCTTCTGTTGAGGGGCATCTAGGCTATTTCCAGTTTATGGATCTATTTACATGTAGACATCCAGTTAGACTAGCACCATTTGTTGAAGATGCTGTCTTTTTTTCCAGTGTGTATTTCTGACTTTATCAAATATCAGGAGTCGATATGGGTGTTGGATCAATGTCTGGATCTTAGTTTAATTCCTTTGATCAGTGTGTCTGTTTTTATGCCAATACCATGAGAGTTTTATTACTAATGTTCAATAGTTTGGCTTGAAATCAGGCATGGTGAGAACTCAAGTCCTTTTATTGTTCAGTGTTGTTTTAGCTATCCTGGGTTTTTTTGTTTTTCCATATGAAGTGGAGAATTTTTCTTTCAAGACCTGTAAAGAATTGTTTTGGAATTTTGATGGGGATTGTATTGAATATATAGATTGCTTTTGGTAAGAATGCTATTTTTCCTATGTTAATCCTACTGATCCATGATCGTGGGAGATCTTTTCATCTACTGATATCTTCTTCAGCTACTTTCTTTAAAGTCTTGAAGTTTTTATTATACACATCTTTCACTTGGTTTAGAGTTAAGGTATTTTGTACTATTTGAGGCTATTGGGAAAGGTGTTGATTTCCTGATTTTTTTTTCTAAGCTCACTTGTCATTTGTATATAGGAGGGCTCCTGGTTGTTTTTATTTATTTATTTATTTTTGTATGCACTACTTTCCTGTAAGTGTCTTTCAGCTGAGTTCCCTGGTGAAACTTTTAGGGCCACACATATATACTATCTTATCATCTGCAAAGAAAAATACTTTGACGTCTTCCTTTCCAATTTGTATCCTCTTGATCTCCTTCAGCTGTCTTACTGCTTTACTGCTAAACCTTCAAGTACGACATTACAGAGATATGGACAGAGCAAAGAACCTTGTCCTGTCCCTGATGTGGTGGAATTGTGAGCAGATATTTTTGGTTAAAACCTTTTGGAGGCCTGCAAGGTGACTCAGCAGGTCAAAGCACCTGCCAGCAAGCCTGAAGGCCTGGGCTCAGTCCCAGAACCCACATCTTGTTTAAATCTGTGCAGTTTTGTTTTCTGGTTTGGCTTTACCATACTGGGGTTATGGTACATATGGATCAGAGGTAGCCGTAGTTACTTTATTATTTTTTTAATCCTTTAATCTTTTTTTGTCTTTTTGAGACAGGGTTTCTCTGTGTAGCCCTGGCTGTCCTGGAACCCACTCTGTAGACCAGGCTGGCCTCCAACTCAGAAATCCGTCTGCCTCTGCCTCCCAAGTGCTGGGATTAAAGGTGTGCGCCACCACCACCACCACCCGGCCAACTATATCTTATCATCTTAATAGGAATGTGAATTTGGCAACTGAATGTACAGTGATGTCTTTAGAAAAAAATTAATCAGTGACTGTTGAACTGATAGATTTATGTACTAGATAAGCACCAAGCACAGATAACACTAATATGATGCTTACATAACTAAATATGCAAAAATCCAAATGGAGGGAGTACTTTCCAAGATATATATTGGCAATTCTGAGCTTAATTGAGTTGCCGTTGTAAGTACATTATTTTATCAGTGCCTTCATGCAGCAAATACCCTGGCTAGAAGATAAATCAAATGTGCCTGGCAAGAAATAGCTTTAATAATTCACAAAGCTCATAATATAATTTTCTCAACTCAGATAACTATCTAGTTCTTTTATTTATTTATTTATTTTTACATTTAATTTAATTTTTTTTTTTTTGGCCTTTTTTTTTGAGACAAGGTTTCTCTGTATAGCTCTAGCTGTCCTGGAACTCACTCTGTAGACCAGGCTGCCTCTGCCTCCCAAGTATTGGGACTAAAGGCGGGCGCCACCGCGGCCCGGCCAATCTTTTTTTTTTTTTTTTTTTTTTTACAGTCCAGATTTTATTCCTCTCATGGCCCACCCACTGATTGTTCCACATCTCATGCCTCGCGCCCCCCCCCTCCATGAGGATGTCCCCACCAGACTGCCCCATGTCCTGGGGCCTCCAGTCTCTTGGGGGTTAGGTGCATCTTCTCTCACTGAGCCCAGACCCATCAGTCCTCTGCTGGATGTGCTGGGGGCCTCATATCAGCTGGTGAATGCTGTCTAGTTGGTGGTCCAGTGTTTGAGAGATCCTAGGGTCCAGGTTTGTTGAAACTGCTGGTCCTCCTCCAGGACCGCCCTCCTCCTCAGCTTCTTCCAGCTTTTCCCTTATTCAACCACTGTGGTCAGCAGCTTCTGTCCACTGGTTGGGTGCAAATATCTGCATCTGATTCTTTCAGCTGCTTGTTGAGTCTTTCTGAGGGTAGTCACAATAGGCCCCTTTTTGTGAGCACTCCATAGCCTCAGTAATAGTGTCACACCTTGGAACCTCCCCTTGAGCTGGATCCCACTTTGGGCCTGTCACTGGACCTCCTTTTCCTCAGGCTTTTCTCCATTTTTGTCCCTGCAGTTCTTTCAGACAGGAACAATTATGGGTCAGAGTTTTTGACTGTGGGATGACAACCCCATCCCTCACTTGATGCCCTGTCTTTCTACTAGAGGTGGGCTCTAGGAGTTCCCTCTTCCCACTGTAGGGTATTTCATCTACGGTCCCACCCTTTGAGTTTAATGTCTCAGATTAAATGGATTCATTGAAGTCAGATCTTGTTTTGTTAATAGATTACATAAGTATGATAAACAAAAAAGTTTATCTTTTTTAATATAACCACATTATCAAAACAGTAACTTCCTCATCCTGATAAACAAGTAAGGGGCACATAAGGAGAGATGGCCAAAATTGGCTTCATATTATGCTAAGTTTGTCATAGTATGATAATTTTGTGTAAACAGTAAATCCCACAGGGCTCAAGGGAAATCCTTGGCTTTCATGTTACAAAGTAACCCATCTATATGAGCCTGGGGCTTTGAGCATCACTGGAGATTTTCCTATTCTCTCTGATCCTCAGGAATGGGGACAGGGAAGGACGTGTGAACTGGGCCATCAGCTGCCGTGCAGGATTGTTCTCCTAAGGGAGTACAGTATGTGGAGCGAAGATCGAGGTCACCGTGTGCTTGTCCAGCCCCAGACACAGGGCACCTCACGCACTGGAAAGTGTGGTACTCTGGGAAAACATGTCATGGTGCCGTTTTCTCCTTAGTTGTCAATGTTGTTCATGCCCTCAGCACCACCTGCATTTAATTAAATTCCTGTCTAGATTTCTCTGGGAAAGACTCTGAGAGGAGTGAGTAAAGATTTAAAATTAATTTTAATGATTTTGAAAATAATTTTCTCTACTCGTTTTATATTAAAATTTGTGGAGATAATAGTTACTCTGTCATTTTAAATTATAAAAGTCAGTGCTGGTGAGATGGCTTTGTGAGTATTCCTATGCGAGAATGAGAACTGCATTTTGAACCCTCAGCACTTAACATTAGAATCTGGCATGGATGCCTGTTCCCCAACATTAGTGGGGTAGTAAGGAGAGGCAGACCCCAAGAGCTCCCAAGGTAAATCCCAAGCCCAGCCAACCTAGCTGGACCCTCAAGTATAAGGGTCAGTGAGAAATACTGTCTCAAGGAAATAAGTGGAAAGAAAGACACTGGGTGTCCTTCCCTCGCCTCCATAGACCTATGCATGGGTACGCAAACCCACAAGAGCATGTATACACATATCCATACACAGCACATACACAGATGCATTTTAATTTTTATTTATTTTTAAGATTTATTAAAAAAATAAAATTAAAAGATTTATTTATTTTATGAATATGAGCACACCATTGCTCTCTTCAGACAGACCAAAAGAGGGCATCAGATCCCATTACAGATGGCTGTGAGCCACCATGTGGTTGTGGGAATTGAACTCAGGACCTCTGGAAGAGCAGTTGGTGCTCTTAACTACTGAGCCAACTCTCCAGCCCCAGGTGTCTTTAATACACAACATTTTCTCACAGTTGGTTGCTTCTCTGTCATTGGTAGCTCAGAATCTCTTCTGTTTGTTTGTCTGTTTATTGAGACAGGATCCTTCTGTGTAACAGATCTATGGCTCTCATGGCTTCAGTCTGTAGACCAGGCTGGCCTTGAACACACAGAGATCCACCTGCTTCTGTCACCCAAATGCTGGGATTAAAGGAATGTGTCATCCCACTGGGCCAGAATCTCATCTCTAAAACTTATTTGTTTATTTACTTTTATTACATTTGTGTATGTGTGTGCACACATGAGTACCACAGCGGTCATACAAAGGTCAGAAAACAACTTGCAGGAACAGGATTTCTCCTTCTATTATGTGGGTCCCAGGGATCAAACTCCGGCCATCAACCTTGCTGCAAGCTCCTGCACGGGCTGAGCCTTCTCACCAACCCCTATTTCCTTCATTTTGTATGTAGGCTCAATCATGCCATCGCACATGTGTGGAAGCCAGAGGACAGCTCTTAAAAATCTTTTTTCTCTAGCTACTTTGTGGTGTCTCAAACTCTGCAGGTCGGTGCTCTTAACCACTGAGTCGTCTCTCCACCCCCACAGATGCATTTTTAAAGAGCAAAACCTATGAAAGTGATTTGAACTGTCTTATTTTGTGGCCTCTAGTCCTTAGCCCAAGAAGGTAAACACTGCTAGTAGTTAGTTTTATGTGTATTCTGCTGTTCTTTCATGATGTAATTGGAAGTCCCCAGGAATATTAACAAATATTTTCTCTAGAATGTTAACATAAAAGATTGGCCTGAGGCTGGAGATGTAGCTTAGTGGTGGAGGGCTACGTATGCATGAGGTCCCAGTCTGGTCCTGACCCTGTGGGGAAAAGGTAAAAGGCAGTGCCGGTGAGAGCCACCCCTCGAACAGTCATCTGTTAGTTTCAAAGGTCTGGTCAATTTGATACTTACATGTTGTTTCTATGTATGTAGCAATTTACATTGCTGTTCAGTCCAGTTTCCGGAGAGTGTGTGGATGGCCGGTGAGTCTGTCTAGAGAATGTTTACACCCCAGAAGCCTTTTCACCAGCACCAGCCTAACCTTCCTATAAAGATACTGAAAGGATCCGGAGAAGGGGTAGCACGTGGGGTGCGCCACCTGCCTGTAGTCACAGCTGCTCTAGAGGCTATAGCAAGGGACCAAATTCCTAAGCCCAGGAATCCGAAGCTAGCCTGGGCTACAGAGAGATCAAAGCTCAAAGAAGAGAGGAAAAGAGGAAATACCCTAAACTGTAAATACTGCCATTGTTCTTACTTAGCTATTGTGTGGCAAATATAATTTCTTAGAACATTATACTGGCTAATTTTATGTCAACTTGGCACAGGCTAGAGTCATCTGAGACAAGGGCGCCTCAGCTGAGAAAATGCCCCCCCCCCCCGTAAGATCAGGCTGTAGTGCATTTTCTTAATTCTTAATTAGTGGGAGGGCCCAGCCCATTATGGGTGGCGCCATCCCTGGGCTGGTGGTCCTGGATGCTATAAAGAAGCGGGCTAAGCAAGCCAAAGGCAGGAAGCTAGTAAGCAGCACTTCCCTATGATGTTCAGGCTTCTGCCCCGTTTGTCTTCCTGTCCTGACTTCCCTCAGGGATGAACTGTTGAAATAAAGCTTTGGTCATGCTGTTTCATCACAGCGATAGTGACCCTAAAAGGCAACTGTTAAGGAATTGATATACGGAAAATGTAGATACGCTGTTAACTATTTATGGTTTTGTCATTAATAATAGTAAGTTGATTCATAATTTATTTTTTTGGACTATTATGGCAATATCAAGCTAAATATAGTCTTCATCTAGAGAAGTGGCAGTTAGTGGCAAGCAACTTGAAGAAAACTCCATTCCGTCAAGAATGAGCGATATTTTCCCAATCTCTGAGTATACTGTAAGACACACTGGGAATCTTAGTTTAAAACCGAGGGTTACCAAATCTTAGGAACTATTTCACCACCTAACAGAGCCACGGAAAACAAGGGCACTTTTATCTGATACTTAAAATATTGTTTTGAATGTGACTTATATTTAAATAGTTTTAGTGTAAACAGGAGCCAGTGACTCTTTCCTGTCTCCCAAGCACTCTTGGATGATAGTTTGTGGATCCTTGAAAACTGAGAGGAAAACCTTGCTGCTTAAAAAGCTCTGTCAAATTTGTCAGCGCAGAATGCGGACAGTGCCATGGGGACTGGTTGTCACAATAAGGAAACATTTATTTTACTTTTTTTGGTTTCATGTGCCTTTTTTTTTTTCACATTTCTATTTGTTTTGATTGTTGGGCCTGTTTATTTCCAGACACCAAGCCGTAGACTTCCTGTTTTATCCAGAGCGACTTGACGTTTGGAATGCTTCCAAAAACTGAAGAAAAAATTTTCATTTAAAATGAATTATTCCCAGAACACAGCATGGGAAGTGAACAGTGTCTCCAAACTTAGATGAACCCGGAATAGTAGCATGTTTGAGAACCTTTTTACACTCACTTTTACTACTTGGGGAACAACATTTGCACTTAATGGAACCTGAGGCGATGTATTCAGGCACACACTGCCTTTTACAGTAACCTCAGAGGAGCAAAGCGCGGGATCTCCAGTGTATATATGCTGGTTCATTAGATTCATTAGACATCTGCAGTGTAGACCGTGGCAATGACCAGGATGACAGCAAGGAAGGCAACTCTGGGGAGGTGTTTGTGGAAAACACGCAGTGAGGGGAAGGAGGAGGGGGCTCCTGGGGAGAGGGGGGCCCAGCAAGCAACTGTGAAGAACTTATTAAAATGGAAACAAATCATCTATAAAATATTATAATGAAAGCTATTACCTAGCATGCTAACCACATAAAAACCAAACAGACAAGTTTATTCATTTATTTGGAGGCAGTCTCAGTGTGCCGCCTCAGTTGGCCTATAAAACCTCTGTAGACCAGGCTGTCTTGAAACTCATGGAAATCCACCTGCCTCTGCCCCCCAACTGCTGGGATTAAAAGTGATTAAATTTTTTAAAAAGGAAAACTGCAATGCGGGAGGAAAGAAAAGCACTTCTGGTTCCATTCCTCGGTGCTTACCCCATGACTTCTTTTTAAAAAAATCTCAGCTTTTTAACCACACCCTTTCACCTTCTGTTTGAAAGCACAAGGGGATTTAAACTGCGTCCTGTATTTAAGTACACTACCGTCTAGTTTCAGCATTTGCTACTTCGCCAGAATGCAAAACCGTTTGAATAGTGTGTCCTAGTTCTGCCTACTGTAAAATTGTCGTGTGCTTTGTTCAGCCTGTGTCAGGAATACGATGCCAGTCTTATTTCTTTCATCCCCCAGTATAATTTACTGCATTACTGTGATACCAGATTCGCATTTCATTCCCCCTCCCCCCACATATGCACATGGGCATACAGACACACACACACACACACACACCAAAAGGTTACAAGCCAATCTCTCTGATGAATGTAGATGCGGAAATTCTCAATGAATTTAAGATCATATCAAAAACATCATTCATTCTGATCAAGTTGATTTCACCCCAGAGATTTAGGGATGGCTCAGCATACAAGAATCAATAAATGTAATTCATCTCACTAACAGACTCAATGGCAGGATTACCCCAATAGACACAGAAAAGGGCCCTTGACTTTCAGATTTCTTTGTCAGTTTAACTGGAAGAGTAAAAACTTTGAAGAGGAGTTGGAGGGATGGCCCAGCAGGTAAAAGTGCTTGCCATGCAAGCCTGGTGACCTGAGTTTGATCCTGGAACTAAGGAAACCGGCTCTAGGGTACGTAGTCCTCTGACCTCCACCGGACCGCAGTGGTGTTTGAGAACATGAACTTGTATGCACATAATAACATCATGAACACAGACAGCTAGGTTGAATTAAAAATAAAGGCCACAAAATCACTGTTTTGCCCCCCACCCCCCAGTATTTTTATGTTTCTGAGTTGCTAAAATCTGTATGGCTCATGTGCATAACTCCCCATGAATCTTCACGGTGAGAACTAAAGCCCTGTTTATGAATTCCACCCATCCTGATCCCTGATCGACTCCTGCCCGCCTCACTTTGCATGTCCCGACATAAACGTGGTTCAGATGCTCTCGGGTGGCGAAGTAGGCTGGTTTTGAACCCGTATGGTGGTGGTTGTAAGAATCAGCATGAGACATCTTTGTGCTTTCTTTTCTTTCTCTTGTAGTTGAGAAGGGCAGGCAGAAGACTCCCAGAAGCCTGTGCATCCAGACCCAGACAGCTCCAGATGTGCTGGCCTCCGAGAGAACGCTTGAGTTGGCTCAATACAAAACAAAATGTGAAAACCAAAGTAGATTTATCCTGCACCTCAAACAGCTTCTTTCCTGTGGGAACACCAAGTTTGAAGCACTAACAGTTGTGATCCAGCATCTCCTGTCTGAGGTAAGGGTCCAACCCTGACTGCTGGGGGAGGAGGATGTTCAGACTGTCTTAGAAACGTGCTTACCTTAATGACTGGAAGACTGGAACTCCATCTCTTCACTCTCTGTCTCTCCACCCCAATCCTTTCCCACCATGCTCGCTCACGAGTGTGTGTGTGTGTGTGTGTTGGTGCGCGCGCACACACTCTCATGCACATGCATGTGTTTCTGTGTGTGTGTGTGTGCGCGCGCGCGCGTGTGTGTATACCCATGTGTGTTTATGGTGGAGACTAGAGAAGGATCTCATCATTTAGTTCTCGGGAGCCATCTACCTTCATCTTGAGACAGGGTTTCTCACTGGTGTGCAACTCTCCTAGTTGGTCATGCTGGCTAGCAAGCAAATCCCAGAAATCTGCGTGTCCCCACACCCCCAGTACTCCAGCACATGAAACTGTGCCTGGCTTTTTAAAAATGGGGATCCTGGAGATTAAACTGAGAAATTTGTGCTTATGACCAAGCTAACCCCACACCCCAAACTATAATTTCATCAGTCCCTACTGGTGCCAGTCTCTAGATTTATGGGGTTACAGTAACTTTCTGTTATCTTCCCTCCCCCCTTTTCTTGCATATGGAGTACAAGCCTGTGTACATGCGGGTGCAGGCGCCATGCCTGCAGAGGCTAGAGCAGGAATAGTGCCCTCTAGTGCTCTCTACCTTACTTTTTGAGGCACAGTTCCTCACTGAACCTTTAACTGGAAGTTTCAGCCAGGCTGGCTGCCCTGACTGGTAGATTCCCAGGATCCACCTGACTTCCATCTCCAAAGGCTGCAGTTATGGGCACTCACAACCATGCTTGGTGTTTTAAATCCTCATTGAGGATTTGAACCCCTGTTTGCATGCTTTGACAGCAAGCACTCCTAACTGCTGAGCCATCTCCTGTAAATATGTTCTTAGTACTTGCTTTTCCCTCCCTGTCTCTTCACTGGAAAGATGATAGAGAAATGATAATTGCCTGTGCTATTTTATTTTATTTTTTTTAAAGATTTATTTACTTTTTTTATATGAGTACATTGTAACTGTCTTCAGACACATACCACAAGAGTGAATCGGACCCCATTACAGATGGTTATGAGCCACCATGTGGTTGCCTAGAACTGAACTCAGGGCCTCTGGCAGAGCAGTCAGTGCTCTTAACCACTGAGCCATCTCTCCAGCCCAATAGTATGAAAGCTTCATTCTACTCACTTTTTTTTTTTTTTAATCTAAATTATAGACACTTTCCCACATAGTTAATGCTTTGGAAAATGAACTTGCTCTTCCTTCAAAGGTCATCCCGTTCCAACGCAGCTGACCACTGGCTCTGACAGCTTCTTTATGGTTCCAGCCTTCTCTCTGCAGTCCGTCCCAAGCATTGCTAACAGTCATAACCTCGGCAGGGCAGTCCATCTTGTTGTCTGTCCACGATGATCTGATGTGGTGGACAGGGCTCTAAGAATGACATTGAGCATTTATAAAACAACCCGTACGTGTTGTTTCTAAATACGTGTCTGAGTTTCTAAATACATGCCATTGAAAATCTTAGAAAAAAAATATGAATATATATTATTGATATTTTATATTGATTAGATTGTATATATTTGAGCCAAGTTTAAAAAAACTATTAAAATTAACTTTTAAAAATGTGCTTGCTAAAATAAAAATGTGCTTGCTGGGAAATTATTGATTTATGTATATTTGTTAGGAATGATTCTGATTCATTAACTTGGACTATAGGACTTTATAATTTGACATTAGTGTCCTTTTAAATGTGGCCCTCACTGCCAAATGCTCAGCTGTGGAGTAGGGATGTGCAGGAACAGCAGGAGGGAGGTAACATTCGTTAGTAATACCTGGCACTTATTAAGGACTAATTTTATCTTTTTAAATGCTTGCACTAACGATAACGAGTGGGAGTTTACAAATAAAATCAACGCGCAGAGTTTGGTGTCTCCAGACAGCAAGCAGTGTCAATCCTAGCCACACTTTACCCGGATTCCTGCGTGTTCAGACCTCCATAAGTAAGCCTCCGTGCACCACGGCCTGCACCCCATATACACAGACTGATTCTACACAGTGAAGGAAGGTACAGTGCTAGTTGAATAAAGTAGGCAATCCTGCCTTCACTGGTCCTCGGTGGGTTCAGGCCCAGGGATGCACTTGAGAGGGAAGTAGGAATCTCCCATTTGACTCCCTTAGTCTCTTGCAGGACCTCTTTTGGAAAGAGTATCCTATAGAATATGTAAATGTAGTGTTAATAAGAGACTTTTTGGCCCAGATGAAGTGGTTCTGAAACCCAATCCATGTCATCAGGTGTTCAGTTGAAGAACAAATAGATGTAGCACTTAATTAAAATGGCCCTGGGTTTGGTATACTGAGTGATATACGATATACCCTTAATGAGTTTCAAGAACCTTTTTGTAAAAATCCACAGTTATTTGGATCCGCTGATATTGGGTAAGAGGCAGAACATCCTGGCAGAAAGCAAGTGATGGAGCTAGTGAGCTAGTGACTCATGCCATCATAGATAGGAGGAAGAGAAAGAGAAAGGAAGAGACCAGGCACAAACCATACCTTTTAGGGGTCCCACTTTTTTTTAAAATTTAGTTTTTATTATTATATCTAAGTACACTCTAGCTCTCTTCAGACACACCAGAAGGGCGTCAGATCCCATTACAGATGGTTGTGAGCCACCGTGTGGTTGCTGAGATTTGAACTCAGGAGCTTGGGGAGAGCAGTCAGTGCTCTTAACCTCTGAGCCATCTCTTTAGCCCTAAAGCTCCACTTTAACTAACTAACTTCCAATCAGGTTCTACCTCCTAACGGCCCATTCAGCTCTGACTTCATGAGTAGACTAACCCACTGATGAAGTTAGCATCCTCATGTTCCATCTGTCTCTCAATAGGACCAACCAGCATGCTGGGGTGTCAAGCCTTCAGTGCCCTGAGTGTTTCTATCTAAACCACATGTAACAGTGACCTTAATATCAAGCCCAGGAACCCTCCCCCCCAAGGAGACTCCTGGGGCTTCTAGCTCTACGTTTTACCAACCCTCTGGACTCCAGGGCTTCCCTTTTGCTTTCTATATGATAACTCCTCACTCTGTGCTTGTTTCTGCCTTTTAAAAAAATTATTATTAAAAAATATTTTATTATTTTAGATGTTTGCTGTGTGTATGTCTTTGCACCAGTTATATGCATTGCCCACAGAAGCCAGAAGAGGGTACTGGAATTACAGACAGTTATAAGTTGTCCTTAGTTGCTGAGAATTGAACCCGGGGTCCTCTGGAAGAGCAAGCCAGTGCTCTTAACCACTGAGCCACTTCTCCAGCCTCTGTTTTGGCTCCTTAGGATTGAAGTTCATTGATAGCAGAGTCTGCCTCCAGTTCCTTCTTGTAAAACCACCCCAAGAACTGTAGTTGACAATTCAGACAATACCTGAGTGGACAAACGAAGTTGCAAATGCACACAGAATCCTCATATAGATGCTCTTCACTCCTTCTCTGTTTTATAATCCATCAGTGAATGTTCACTAGCTGCCTACTGTGTACAAGGCACTATTATGAAACAGCTGAAAGGAAAAGACTTGGATAGGGAAGGTTGAGCAATTAAAATCCTCTTAACCCTTTACGGAGTTCTCTTGTACCCACTGTTGAAATATTTGGACACTATCAGCCAGCATTACTGTTAGTAACCCTAGAGTCCTCATGAAAGGATCTCTAGGCATATTTCTTGGTAAGGTAAAACAATTCCAGATAGGTTGTTTTTGTTTTTGTTTTTGTTTTGCATATAGAATCTAACCTAGGTTAGTACCTAGGTTTTAAATGATGCTAATAGTCTACAACTCAGATTTAAAGGGGTTGGGGTGGGGGTGGGGTGTCCACAATGATAAAAGTACCATATGGATGATATGAGGAAGTCAGACGTAGCCACGTCCAGACTGTCTGGTGCAGCTCTTTCCTGTAATAGTTCCTGTGTGGCGATGCCATTCAGTAGCCTGCAGAAGTCGGGCACACTGGTGGGACGACAGCCAGCCACTAAGTGCTTGCCTCCCAGCGACCCTAATTAAATTATGGAGAATCCCATTCTTTTTCCCCTTAGAGCCCTTCATATATTTAATGCATGAGTATGAGAGCGTCTTTGTGTGGATTCCCACCTTTCTCTCTAGTCTCACTGTGTGGGGGGGAGGGGCCTGCATACTATAGTACAAAAATAATCAAATAAACCTCTTCTCTGGATTATAAATGGTTTATCATCTATGACAGAGACACTAACCTAAGCAGCTGAAAAAAAAAAATGTCTCTAACTGCCAGAATGTATTTCATCATCTGGGACTAAATAATAAGTACATTTAAAGGGCAAGCAACCCAGACAGTCATGCAGAAACTAACAGTGTGTCTGTCAAGTCTGGGCTCTGTGGTCTGCATTTTTGAGTAAATCATATTAAAGCACTGGGTTTCCCATAGTCCTGCACTGCTTCACCTCAGATGATGTCATCTGCTCTGACTGATGACCAAAGAGTTGGTCCTGGACATTGCCTACTAGGCTACTTGGAGGCAGTAGCTATATCTTAATTTTCTTACAGATCACTATGGTATATGATATAGAGTGTGCTTAGTTATATGAGTAACAACTCATAATTCAGAAAGATAAATGTCCCTTCTGGGCATTTTGGGGAGGGGATGTTGTCTCCGATACTTGGCTTTCCAGAAAGTGTATAAAATGAGTCAAGTTAAAAAAGCCAGTCATCTGAAGAGGGTAGCATGGATCCTGGAGGAAATAAAGCTTTTCACTTGAATAGAAGATCTCAGGATGCTGAACAGGAGCGGGGCGGTTGTAGTCCATGGGAGCGCACACAGCCCACAGGCAACCACCCACTCATGCTTGCCACACCTGTGCATGTTGTAGTCGCTGGAGGAAGAACTCAGCCTCATGGACCAGTGCTGCCAGAGCTCCACCTTCAGTCCCAGTGTTGTTTGTAATATACTCAGTCAGGCTCGTCTGAGAAGGGAGTTCATACACAGGGTTGAACAGCAGCCCTCGAGGGTGTAAGGAAGCCCTTCTATGGTTGAGTGCTGGGCTCTAAAGAACTAGGACTAGAGCAAAGACGACACTAAGAGCGAAAGCCACAGTGAAGGTGGCTGGCTTTCCCCCACCACCACTTCCAGCCGTTGAGACATGGTGACAACTGACCTCGATGTCCTCGTGCTGTATATTGCTGGCGAAGGCTGAGGGTGGCAAGGGAAATGAGCTAGGACAGACGTCCACACTGTCACTGAAACCCGTTGCCCCCGGAAGTCCACCAGTAAGCTAACCACCCCTTGTGTATTTATGGAGGTAGGAGTGGCTTTCCCAGAGTCCTTTGAAGATAAGCATCTATAGTGTCAAGCTTTTGCCATCTTCCTTTCAGTTTTCGTGTATAAAGTGGTAAGATTTTCTGGCCTTTCACCACCTTCTGTTTGCAGCGTGGCTGCTGTGGGGGAGGGGACTCCACAGTTTCAGACTTACTGCGCGTGTCTAAGAGAGCTGCCCGCCCTCTTTTATCTCACTCCAGGGTCAGAATCTGCCATTTACCTAAAGAGTTTGAATAAAATTAAGGCTTGACAAGACAGTACTCCAATAGACGGCTGTAGTTGCACATGCCTGAAATCCCAGAACTTGGGAGACTGGGGAAAAGGAAAGCAAGTATGAGACTCGTAAGAAGGAAAGAAAATGAGACGGACATTATATCTGTGGGTTATTATTTTATTGTCCTCAAACTTTAGTTTTTGCATTACAAAAGCAATTGATGTTTATTTTTGAAATTTCGAATTCCTGGCTGGTGATTTCAAATATATGTGATCTCCAAGACCCATGTCGGCACTTCCGGTTTAAAGGGAAAAAAAGTCAATGAACTATATTCTATTGTAATGTCATTTAAAATTCTAAATCATAACGGGGTCCCTGATTGCCCTTCACCTAGTTCATCATGCCTTCAGTATATGGGTTCTGAGGAACAAACTCCCCTTTCCTATTAGTAAGTGCGATAATCTAATGACCTCAATTAGAGAGGGGAGTAAAAAGGCTCACACATCTAAAAATAACTCCATTATCCACGCAGAGAGGGTCCCGTTTCTGTTTCCTCTGCCCCAGCTGATATTAAGTAAGTGGCAATCGATCAGGATAATGTCTGGCTCTCCTTTCTCATAAATGAAGGGCTGTGGCTTTAAGTAATCATCCGCTGCTTGTGCCAGAGACAGAAGCTGCAGTATCAGCTTCAGAGAGGAGAGAGAGGAGTCTGAGGCAGTAACCTGGACAGCAGGGAAGGCCACCAGGGCCAATGGCGCTCCTCCCAGTGGAGCTTTGAATGTGGGCAGACCGGAGGGGTGGGAGGCGTGGCCACCTGTGCACTTCTTGGACAGTGCAGGGGTTGGGGGAGTTGGAGAGACCGGAGCTGGAAAATGGGCTGCCCTAGCAGCAAAATGTGCCTCTCTCCTCCCTGTGCAGCAACAAGGGTAATTAGTATTTGTTTACAGTGCTTTTCTGGAAGGGTGTCAGGGACTACGGCAGACCCTGTCTGGAACCAGGGGAAAGTGTTTTGAATGAGAAGCAACTCTAGACTGCAGAGGCCAGTCTCATGGTCTCTGCCATACTGTGATCCAGATGCCGGCTGGAGCCCCACATCTAAGGTGATCTCAGGAAGGACACTTACTGAGAGCCTGGAAATTCTCTCACTTCCTAGTTTTCACCCTGGCGCCAGGGACTCTCCGCATTGAGGAACTGTGTCTGATGGTTGTGTTTGTATAAGTATGTGTGGATGTGTGCCTGCTACAGACCTGAAGGTAACGTGAAAATTATTCCTTACCGCAAGACTGATATTTGTTATTTTTTAAACACTGAAACACCCTCCTGATTTCTTTTACTTCACTTCTCTCAAATCTATTTAGAATCATGGTTGCTTCATGATGTAATAATCCTTGGAAACTGCTGTGTAGCTGGGTGAAATCAACTTGATTTTATCTTTAAGAGATTAAATTTTTTTGTCCTAGCTTAAAAGCAAACTTTTTTTTTCTTGCTTAGAATATAGGATTGGCCTTGTAACAAAACTTTTATATTTGCGGACACGGGACAAAGTTCATCTAAATGCCTATGTTTAGAACATTAAATATTTATCTTGAACTGATTAGGCCTTTATTGCCCTTGGAGAGGGGAGTGCATTACATCTTAAGTACAGTATGCATTAGCTTAAAGGGTCTGTGACTCTCCCGTAAGTGCAAGGCTCAAAGCAAATATTTTCAAATAGCCACTTTTGTTCCTCAAAGGAAAGTTTCCATAAGACCTGGGAAAAATATAGATTTCTTTGGAAACATGAAATTCCTTCACAGCCAAGGGACATCTGTGTTTTGCTTTGTTTTTAACAACACGGACTGTTAGCTTAAGTGATTCAGTGATTCGTATCTCAGCCTCTCAACCCTGGGTCTCGTTTTCCCAGCAATGGTAAATGTGTACTTTACTGAAAAGGAACCCTCTTGAAAACCCTAGTAACTTGGTGTGTGTTTTCTGCAGCGGGAGGAAGCGCTGAAGCAACACAAAACCCTCTCTCAAGAACTTGTCAGCCTCCGGGGAGAGCTAGGTAAGAGCCTGTGTTCCTGCCCCGGCCCTGGGTAAAGTTTACTGAAATTGACAAATGTGCCCTTCCCTCCTGCTCTGTGGCTGGAGTTACACGTGGGTGGCTGTTCTTTCTCCCCCTCTTGTATCTGCAAACACTTACTATCGACATTACTTTTGAATCTTGCCAATGTGACCTCAGGCTCACAGAATTCCTGGCACTGGTCTGAGTAAGCTAACGCAGCTTTCTGATGACCAAGGCATAAAGCATTGCTTCGTACCGAGAAGACGGGGACAGAGTGCTTTTTGTAATTGTGTGCATTCCCACTGAATAATTATGTCGTCTTTCTTTCTCTTTCTTTTTTGTCCGGAACCACTTTTTATATTAAAAATGTTTTTAAAAAAGTTATTCTCTGATAAAAGTAACTACATTACACATCCCTGTTGTGGTACAGCGTACCTGTGAGGGTACAGTGGGTCTACAATTAAAGGGATACTGCATGTTAGGGCCACCCATCTGAACGAGGCATGCTCTGTGCTACTTAAATAGTCAGGATGAGCTGGGGAGGAATGTCTTCCAACTCCAGGAGCGGTGTGCTCTGGTGAGCATCCTCTAGGAAGTCCTGCTGTTTGATAGTTTGAGATCTTGGTGCTTCTGAGGATCCTTAGATTTGAAGGACTTTTTAAAGACAGTTGTCCTCTGTACCTCAGTCACTTGTAGGCGAGAACTGGCTTCTCTGTGCCCCCCTCCCCTTTGCCCTGTCTGTGGGGACCGCTCACCCTAAGAATTGGCTTCCCGATTTAGCTTCAGCTAGATCTGGAGTTGTTCAGCAAACAACTTGTCCTTGTCCTTGGCTTTACTTGCCGATGGGCTGTGTTAGAAGCATGTGTAGCATACGTTCATCAAAGGGAACAGCTAAAGGTAAGAACAAATTTTGTTCGTTTAATTCTCAAGGAGCCCTGAGAACCAGATCATAGTTTAAATACCGCCATTCTAATTTGCTGGATTAGAATATTTGCTAGCAACCACGCTGGCCCAGCCAAGGCAAAGGTCAAGGGCTGGTGCATGTGGAGTCAAGATCTTGCCCTTCCCTACCCCTTGTGCCTGCCAGTTGGAGTCGAGGCCAATTCCTAGCCTAACCCTTGAGATCCACAACAGTAGAGAAGCCACCAGTGCTGGCAGGCATCAGGTAACAGGAAGGACGGACCCTTGTGGGAAAATAGTTTTAAGGCAGATGAAAGTACAGAAGCCCAGTGATGGGTGAGCTCTTTCGAACCAGGACAGAAGCCACAGCATGAGCAGCCCTGATCCCAGACACCGTTGAAGACCTTCCGCTTCTAATTCAGTCTGGCTGCCTCCCTTTTCGTCGTTATCCAGTGACCAGCTCGACTTGTTTGTTTTTGACTTAAGTACTGTAATGGATACAGAATAAGGAGACAAGGGAAGAGGTTTTGTGTGTATGTGAGTTTCGGTGTGGATCTGGCTGATCCACAGTGGAAGTAGAGATGACCCTGCCTAACGATTCAGGTTTCTACTCTCTCAGAGATGGCAGGACCAAGACCGAAGGGGACACTGAGCTCATTGACTCTGATTGAATGCTGATCCTCTTCAGCATTAAGCAGTTTAAATTGGAGCCCAGGTCCACCACACTTGCTGTTATCATGCAGCCTGTCAGGAAACAGCCGTCCTTTGTTCTCTCACCTCTCTGTCTGCGATAAGGAGAACGTGGCCTGGTGTGTTTTTCCTGCTGCTGTCAAAGTGTCAGGATGTTATGGGTGGCCTGTCCATATTGTTTTGTCACCCTAGGCTGGACTTGGGAAATGGTGTCATTTCTGTTAACTACTGAATCAGACAGGCTTGCTCAAGGGCCAGTGCTTGCTCAAGGACCAGCAAAGGCATTTGGGAAAAAGTTGGTTTGGCCAGCGACTAGAAGAAGAAAACCTTCAAACAAGTGCAATGAAGCTGGCTCAAAAGAAAGTTCTAGAAACTTTCAGCTGGACTTGTGTATTGGGCCAGAGTGGAAAAAAGATAAAATTTAATATGTCAAAGCTGAGACCTCAGTTTTCCAGTTTGAGGGAATAAAATGTGTCACACTGTGGTGTCACGCTCGGTCTCCAGGTTCGAATCCTTGGGTTGGGAGCTGGGTGGCTCAGAGTCCATCATGTCACATCTCTTCTGCCCCAGTTTTATTCTTTCTAAAGTGACAGTGTACATGTGTGCCCCAAGGATGATCATAAGGGCCACATGAGGTAAGACATTGCAAAGCACCCATGCCAGAGGTTAACTGCTATTAGCCATACATTCATGAATGTATGCAGTTTGAAGTTAATGTCATGGGGTGTGTGTGTGTGTGTGTGTGTGTGTGTGTGTGTGTGTGTGTGTGTGTGTAAGTGTGTGTAATCCCAGTAACTCCAGAGGCCAAGACAAGAAGATTGCTACCAGTCCCAGGCCAGCATAGTGAGTGAAAGGCCAGTCTGACTACATAGTGATGGCCTATGCCAAACACACACACACACACACACACAGATTCAGTTTTGCAGTTGTGTAGTGAGTTGTGACATTGCCTTCTTATGAAAGCATAAATCATACCATGGGAAGGAATAGTCAGTAGATGGGACACTACTAGAAATCCCTCAGGACAGGGAGACCCCAACAGTTCTTTGCTGCATTGGCATTTAATGTTGGGTTAGTGGAATAGGGAATCTGGTTTGGTTTGGTCTGGTCTTGTCAGGTCTTTCAAGACAGGGTTTCTCTGTGTAGCTCTGGCTGTCCTGGAACTCAATCTGTACACCAGACTGGCCTCAAACTGGGAGATCCTCCTTCCTTCCTCTGCCTCTTGAGTGCTGGAATTAAAGGTGTGCACCCTCACTGCCCGGATGGAGATAGAGGCGTTTACTCATACACTTCCAGCTAGGAGTTACTTAACATTTTTGAATACACAGATTTTTTTCCCTTTGATGGCATGTCTGTGTATTCTGCTGGATTAGTGTGGAGTCTGAATATAGTAGTAAAGTAGATGAAGTGGTGGGGCCTAGCCCCTGATTCTTTCAGGTGACTTGGAGATTGCTGCTGTCTTCTGGCCTTCCAGCCATCATTTCCACCATCCAAGTATCCACCTCGTCCCTTGGAATAACCAGAGGGCTGCCAGAGTCCCTGGTTAACTGTGTGATCTTTTCTTACCATCTCCCTGAAAACTGGGACAAGAGTCTCACACTTGAACTATGTAGAGTGAAAGAAACTCAAGCCCGGGGAACCCTGCAACTGCAATTGTCTGTGCCTTTGCCCTTCACAATCTAATGGCTTCCACCCATCTTCCCCGTTGGCAGACTTTCTGGATGCCCTCATTCTGTCCTCCTATAGTCTCTCCCTGAGTCAAGTCTTTCCACCTGGCATGCAACCAGCATGTTTCTCCTATCAGACCCACATCCCTTGATGGAAAGTCCTTTGCTTGGGCAAACCTCTTCAAGAAACCCCTATGTCTGCGCAGAACCAAGCCACGAGGCTACCCCTACGCCAGTGACCTTCATAGCTTGCACTGATGTATTTGATGTATCCTGTGTTCTTCTGGTGTAATCTCCAGACTGCATGGTCTTCAATGAGGAGAATCTTTTCAGCTTCCTCTGCAGGGGAACATCATAATGAACTCTCCATTTGCATAGCCTTGTGGCTTATGTTTATTGGCATTTGAGAGTTTAAATTTTAAAGACCAGTGTATAAACAAGAAGTACTGTATAGTTCTACGATCTTGGCATACTTTTGCATAGCCCCTTCCCTTTGTTTATAGAACATGTATAACTTTGTACTATCATTATTTCAGGAAAGCATATTTTGTAGACTATAATATCTATTGTGCCATCACATTTTTGCTTGTCTGAGACAGGGCAGCAATATGTAGACTAGGCTGGCTCTAAACTAGATCTTTGTGCCTTTGTCTGACCTATAATATATTTTTTTAATTACATTTGTTTGTATATGTTACCCACATGTGTGTGCCACAGCAAATGTGTGGGAGTCAGAGGATAGCTTTCAGGATTGAGTTCTTCCGTTCCACCTGCTGGGTTCCACCCATGAGCTCTGGTTGTTAGGTTTGGTGGAAAGCCTTGGTTCCTCCCTGAGCTACCTAGCCAGTCCATCAGATTTATATAATCTCCACTTGTGCTGAGCATTTCTGTAATTCCAGAAAACTCCCTTAAGCCTCCCCTCCCTTAGAAGCAAACACTGATCAGGGTTTCATGGCCAAGTGCCAGTGTCTTCTCTTCTTGAGTCTCATATAAAGTGAAAGTGTAGTCTGTAGTCTCATTTGCATCTGGCTTCTTCAGCAGAGGGCCATGCATCCGTCTTTGGGTTCTTAACAAGCCCAGTACTTTTCCAGGGCACCTTGCAGCCTTCACTTTTAATGAATGCGGAGCATCTATAGAGTCGTATCGTAGTAGGACCATATGATCGTGACTCACAGGTGTATTTTTTTAAGCCCTTCCCTCCGGAGCTGCAGGCGTGTGCTTCCTTGGAGGCCCTGCCCTCCGAGTGAGCTGGCCCAGTGTGATGACACTGTCCCATGCTTCCAGAGTCCTCTGCATATCTGGGAAGCTCTCTCCACTGCGCTACCCTCTCCTCTCCTCTGGCTCCTCAGATTCTTTCTTTCTTCATTGTTTATCCAAGCTCTGTTGGGAATGTCTTGTCTTCAGTTGAGTTTCACCAGATCTTTCAGACAAGTTAATGTTACTTTTTCTACCTTTCTGGTTACTGGGTACACATTACGACTTTTGCACTCGGAGCTATTTTCTTGTGTACCTCTTCCCGCCACTTAGAACTCTTGAAGTCTTCAAAGGCAAAGCTACTCACTCACGACTCTCCGTCAGGTGTGTAGGCCTGGGGCGCACGGGTGCACAGAGAGCAGGAAAAGAATGGATTTTGCAACCTAAGATAGAGACAGGGAAGGTGGGCTTCTCCCTGCAGTGTGCAAATGCACATCTTTTTATTAAGTAGCCCAGTATTGTATTGAACCAAGTGAGATTTTACCCCTTGATACGCTAAACCTTGTTAAAATCTTTAGGATAACTATGGAAAAGCTTCATTACTTTCCCCTCAGTATATAGAAATTCATACAGATGTTGGGGACATTCTCTGGGTTCTGTTCATTCCTAAACGTAGTTTGTATTGTATGAAAGGGACGAAATTGAGGCTCAAGACCTAGTGTGTTTTCCTACTGCTAACTCCTCAGGAGCCAAAGGGTTTGGATAAGCGCTCAAAGTGGCCAGGCTACCACATTTGTCAGTCCCGGTAGAAAATGCTTTGTGTAACTTCGTAAGCCAGTGGAAAATCATCTGACAGCACTGTCAGCATGCATCCACCGATAACAGCTTGTGGGGACCTTCTCCAATCAAAGCAGGGAAGAAGGCTTACACTATTGCTAAATCAGAATATCTTCTTACCTACTTGAAAAAATTACAAATTGTCAAAAGCAGAATATGAGCCACCTGATCAGCACTCACCCAGTGAACCCAACGCAGGCTGGCTCACACCTCTGGAATGTGTGAATACGTGCACTATCCCAGCTCTGGCCAGAAGTCTGGTGTAACAGGCCTGTGTCTAAAGAGATTTAGACACTCTGTATAGCTGATTTCAAGACAACCTGCCTGCTTTCCTTCCTCCTTCCCTTCCTTCCTCCCTCCTTTCCTTCCTCCTTCCCTTCCTTCCTCCCTCCTTCCTTCCTTCTTTCCTTCTTTCCTTCCTTCCTTCTTCCTTTCCTTCCTTCCTTCTTCCTTTCCTTCCTTCCTTCCTTCCTCCTTTCTTTCCTTCTTCCTTCCTTTCTTCTTTCCTTCTGATTCTATTAGATTCTATAGAATCCTATTAGATTCTAATGAAATAGCCTGAGGAAACCCCACCTAGGGTTCTTTATCTTGCTGAGGTGTTTGAAGGAAGAGTTGATAGCTACCCCAGACTTGGGCCATTCTCTTGTTAGCTGTGTCTTTCCTAAAGTTGGACTTTGGCTGGCTCCACTGATAGCAAAAGGCCATGTTCTTTCACCCACAGATAAGCAAAGTATTGCCAGCAGCACCTGGTTCTGAGAGCCCATGATATTTCTTTCTTGTCCTGATCTCTTCCTGACTCTAAAATTCCAAATGTTCCTAACCCCTGGGGTCACTTGTTTAGAGCATGGATTCACAAACGTCACTGTGAGATGAAACAGATTTCCTGTTCTCACACCCACCATTCAAGTTTGGGATGGAGTCCAGAAATCTGCACTTTTAATATCATGCAGGTGATTTGGACACCACAGCACCTGGGACTACACTCACATACCACACTATCTAGAGTGTTCCTGTGCGTGCGCGCGTGCGTGCGTGTATTAGCATACTTAACGCTAAATAGCCTGAGGACTTGTACCAGCACTGTTTGATTCTTCTGCTGTAAAAGCCACTGACCTGGAAGCAGGCATGACAGAATAGTCAGTTCCTGACTGGGGGGTCACTGCACTGTTTTGATTGAAACCTGGGACTTTACCCGGAGACTCCTATTTCTCAGGCCTGAGTCTTCGAACACACTGCCAGTTATTGAGCCACACTTTTGTCTCTGACCCACCTTCATTGCTAGACTTTTTTTTTTTTTCCCACATGTGTGTGGAGTGTGTGCTGTTAGGACAAGGTGAGCAGCTGTTCTGCAGCCTGTCACGGTCTAGTGCAGAAGATGGAAGCAGCCAAAAACACCTTTTCAAACTCACCCTGCATTTGGAGGAAGGACATTGTCTGGGAGAACTTGGCCGCTCCCTGGAAGCCCAGATGGCCACCTCTGTCCGGAAGGTGGAAGATAGGCCGACGGGGCCAGATTACAAACTACCTAATCAGTGCAGGAAAGAGAGAGAAACCGGGGAAGCATTGTTCCTCAGTTATCTTTCAGTCTCTGTGGCTCCAGAGTGAGTTGAGCTAGAGCATTATTTGTTACACACTAGGTGCCTGAACTAACTTCTCCCTTTGGCTCCCAAATCACAGAAGTAGCCAGTGAGATCCAGTTTGGAGTTCTATGCCTGGAACACGGGGGCTTCCGGGTCTCGATTCAGGTCTGCCCGCTCGGTTCCATTTGGTAGAATGAGTCTTAGGATGGCACCTACTTGTCAGCTCAGAGCCCTGCATGAAAATATGAACCCAAGAGCCTCTTCCAAGGTCTGCAGTAAGTGTTATAGGTAGCGTGGTATTATTTATGGGAAAGTGGATTTAATGGTGCCAACAGTTTTATGAAAAGTTGATTCCCCAAAAGTTTATGATTCATGGGAGATTTTGAAATTGTTCACATAGACTCAAGGGCATCATGCACAAGAACAGTCAAAGTCACTTACAGCTAATTTTTGAAATTTAGAGGACACCTTTGTTTACCATGTGTCTCCCAGGTTACTTGGCCCTGTGAAAGGTTACGTTTAAAGAAACAAACTCTGAAGGTCATAATGCTAGGGGATCACCTTCCCGCATGCCCCCCCACCCTTTGGCACACTCAAGGCCCCTGCTCCCCGACTTTCTGTACAGTCTACAACAACTCCATATTTGCCTTTATCTATCATCCCTTAACTGAGAGGTCAGCAGAACACAAAGTTGTTTCCTCACTTTGCAAATCAGGACTTAGGGGTTCAGAAAGTCAGAAATGCCTTTTGGTCAGACCGTCTCGGCCCTTACCTTTCTGGGTTATTTTTCTCATGGGCACCTTTGATTTTAAAAACCTATTAGACCCACACTAGCCCTGGAAGTGTATCATGATAGGATCTCATAGAGTAATAGTATAGAGTAATCATGGGGGAAGGCCCTGTCCTGTGGTGTGGTTCTGGACTGGGGACCAGGAGAATGAGAGAAAGTTCTCAATAATGCACTGAAGAAAGGCATGAAAGAGCCAGAAGTACAAGCAAGTGGCTGGCTCCAGGTGTCCAGAGAGAGAGAGAGACTGGGAAGAGGAACCAAGGCAAGGCAAGGTGGATGCAATGGCTCCCCCATTTTCCTCATACGTGACACTGCGAAGGGGGGCTCCAAAGGCTCCCCACAGACAGCTGGCTCCCCAGAAGTCTATCAGGAGAGTCATATGATTTACTTAATGGAGTCCTCCCCATTTTCTGCTTGGTCCCTTTCATTCACTGTCTCTTACAAGGCACCAAATGTGCCTTACTTTCCATGTGAACTTTTGCCTCTCCCAAATCCCTTGTCATTCTTTATTGCGTTTTAGGTCTCTTTATAGAACACAGACAGATCTCCAGGAAGCTGGGGAAGTTCTGTTGTCTAGATTATAAAAACAGTAGCAGTAGTAGATTGAAAGAGGAGACTCCAGAAGCACCCTATTACATGTGTGTGTGCATATTTATCATTTCTTTGTTTTGGTTTTGTTGTTCTTGGTGTTTGAGACAGGGTTCCTCTTTGTAGCTCTGGCTGTCCTGGAACTAGCTCTGTAGACTAGGCTGGCCTCAAACTCTCAGAGATCTGTCTGCCTGCCTCTGTCTTCTGAGTGCTGGGATTATAGGCTTGTACTACCACTGCCTCCAGCACCCTGCTTCCTATTTAACATTTTAAATCCTAGACAAATGATGTTTTTTAAACTGATGTGTATGTGTGTGTGTACAGTATGTGAGGAGGGTGGATGTTGGAGTTCAAACTCAATAACCATTGGTCTGTTTTGAACTTCTCCAAGGAAACTGCAGTCAGGTTTGATTCCTCTGGTAATAACAACAGTAACACACATCGCACATTTAAATGGTCAAGCACAGGACCAGGCGCTTCCCATGTGTAATCATTAATTCCATAGGGAAAGTACCAGTTTCCTCTCTATTTAAGAGATGAGGAAATGCAAGCACAGATTGCTAGTCGGCCCCTGTGAAGCCTGCTATTCGCATATTAAAAAGAAGACAGCTCTGTATCACTTCCAAGAATATTGACATTTTTCAGACCATGGGTGTGTGATGTTTTCTTCCATAACAGAACATTCATTAGTCAGCAAGCAAAGGGAAAATTGTCTCCATGAGATGGAAACAACCAGTCCAACTGTTCCCCCCCCCCCCACCTTACAGAAAACCACTGGGGAATAATTAAGTAATGGCTTCACTTCCTCTCCATGTCTAACTGCCAAAGGGCCTGAGACTAACATGATCGTGTTTTCCCAAGGTCAGATTGGACCGTACAGTGGAGCCTTTTTGAGAAAGGAAATCAGCCTTCCTTTGCTTCTTGTGCAGTGCCTTTTCCTTGCTCAAATAGCTGTGATTAGGCAGGCAGGGCAGGGCTCTCTGGTTTTCCTGCTCTGCCCTTGGCCTAATAGTCTCGGGGCTGGTGCTTGTCTGAATAATATCTTTAACATGACTTAGACTTTAGAGTTTTGTAAATGAGTCTATGTCTTTAAGTCTAAAAACTTTTTTTTTCTTTTTTTCTTTTTGTGATGCTAAGGACTGAACCCACACACTGGTACATGCTACATGCATTCTCCTAACACTCAGCTACATCTGTAGCCCATGGTTTTGGGGGAAGAGACACTTGTTGTGTGGCTCAGTCTAGCTTTGTACTCCCATTTAGCCCAGGCTGGTGTTGAACTCTCTATTCTCCGACCATAGCTCCCTGAATATCAGGATATTGTGTGTCCACCACCAAGTCTAGCCACACTCCTTTCCCTTTCTTTTTATCAAGGTCTCACTCTGTAGCTCTGGTTGTCCTGGAACTCACTGTCTAGTGAGGCTGGCCTTAAACTCCCAAAGATCTGCTTGTTGCTGCCTCCCAAGTGCTGGATTAAAAGCATGCACCACTATGTCAGGCTCTTAATCTAGTGTTAAACTAGATTGCTGGAACTAGCTTTTAAAGCTTGAAAGTATATGTACTTAGAAGTGTTTGTACACCAAGCATCCCGTCTATGTGTGCTTGATCATGCACAAGCTTTTCAAACCCAACTAATGGAATGTTTAAAAACAAAGACTTAAGCTGAGAGCAGCAGTGTAGACCTTTAATCCCAGCACTCCAGAGGCTGGGCCAGTCTCTGAGTTTAAGGACAGCCAGAGCTAACTAATGAGAACTTGTTTGGGGGGTGGGAGTTGAGGGTGAGTTTTTTATATATATAGTAACTCCTGTAAACCAACTACACCTTGAAGCATGGGAAAACTCCACACTCATTCTTTTTGGTTTTTCCAGACAGGATTTCTCTGTAATAGCCCTGGATGTCCTAGAACTCACTCTGTAGACCAAGGCTGGGTTCCTGCCTCTGCCTCCCAAGTGCTGGGATTAAAGGCATGTGCCACCACTGCCCGGCCAGTCACTCATTCTTAATCCTGGATGACCTTCTGGTTTTGTCTTGGCTTTGTCAGTTGTCAGATGAACTGACAGCAGTGGACTTCAGGCAAAGAAGCAAGAAGGCAAAGGATAGACAGAAGCCAGCACAGGTGGCCCTGTAGCTTCTCCACTGTGAGAAGCCAGGGGAAGTCTACAGCCTGAAATCGAGGGGTGATGTCCTTATCCCCCCACCACAAACATGTATGTCCCGTCAGACAGGAAGCCCTCGGAGAGCCCTTAATACACTGTTTCCATTCTCAGAAAGAACTCGGGGGTCTCCCTGCCAAATCACAGCCTCCTTAAGAGCCCAGGCCTGCTGATCCAAACTAAAGCCATTTGTGAGGGCGAGCAGCATAGCCCAGCTGTTGTGCACAACACTATAAACAGTAGAAGGTCCCTTGCACAGCTGCAGGCTGATGTCACCTTCTGGAGCCTGGCCTGCCCTTCGGTTGTTGGAAGGAACAACAGTAAGCCATGCGATCCCCCATCTGATCTCCCGTTCTCTTTCCCGGCTCTCCCTTCCCGTCTATTCGTCTATTCCCCCTTCACCGAGCTCACAGTAGCCAGCCAAGCTGCACGCTGTTTGGACTCCTGGCTTTTTTGTGTATAAACAAAGCAAACAGCCCTATCCAGTGAGTGGTTAATGAGAGGGGATTTCTGTGCATCCTATTTGATTTTAAACACTGACGCACTGTAATTACATATTCAAACCGACAATAGTTTGATTATAAGCAGCAGATGTGTAAAAATCTGGCAGGTGTAGACAGAGTTAGCCTGCCCTTAGAAGCCCTTTGTGCCCACAGTAGATGCTCGCTCCCCTAGTTTATTCCTGAATGACAGGCTTGCCGAGATGCCTGAGAGCTGAGATGTTTGTGTGCCAGGTGCCTGTGTACAAGATGCTTCTGTATGGAGCTGTCTGTGTCTGGTGTGGGTTTCCGGGTGAACTCGGTCATGTTTGATTGTTATCTGCTGACATGTAAATTCTAAAGCTAGCGTTTCCCTCACTGGAAGTGGATCCCCTCATCCATTGGCTACAAACCATCTTTACAGACTTAGCCCACATCGAGGTCTAATTTGTGGCACACAGGGGATCTTAAGGGAGGAAGGATGTCCATTGTTCTACTGATAGGTTGGAAAGTCAGTTGGCAGAAGCTAATGTTGTACCACTGGATGTCTTAAATCTCCTTTTCTTTCTTTTCTTTTCTCTTCTC
>NW_022196905.1:181678385-181697016 GCF_008632895.1 Mastomys coucha | reverse complement strand
CTGGGATTAAAGGCATGCGCCACCACCACCTGGCTCCTTTTCTTTCTTATAAGCACTGTAAGGGGATGTTTATTAGCAATTAAGAAGGCCTTTCATTATGTTTTACTAAATTCTTTGAAAAAAAGGAAAAAACTTGTAGTATTTAATCCCAGATGTTTTCTGGAATGGCCCCTATCATTTGGCATTCACATACCATTCCGGCTCTTCCCTTCAACATTTGTACTTTGTGAATTGGTTCATTTATGACTTTTGTCGGTCCATTCATGGCAGTTTTGTTTGTTTTGCAATAGAGTCTTGCTATGTAGCCCAGGGTAGACTCAAACTCAGAAGATCCTCCTACTTCAACCTCCACATTACTAGGGGCTAAGGCATGCAGAGCACACACCTCAGAACTTGGCTCTTCCTTGTGGATTTTTTTAGTAGCCAAGGAACACTATATACTGTTAGATATAGATTGCATGGGAATAAAATTTTCAGTCTTCATACTAGAATTTTATTAATGTATTTGTGACTCTACTTAAAAATCCATTGCTCAAACCAAAATTATAATGTATCACCTCACATGCATTAAGATTTATATAACCTCATCATTTCCTCTTGCCTTCCCTCCTTATATTTGTGGATTTTAAAATTAAGCATGTTTTGGTGAGGATGTGGAGAAATGGAATCTTGCCTATTGCACTGTAAAACCACTTTAACTAAAAGCAGAATTGCTATATGAAACAGCAACTCCTCCTTCACATACATAAGCAAGAAAGTTGAAGGCAGGGTCCTGGAGCAGTTGGTTTCCCCATGGTCATGGCAGCATTGCTCAGGGTAGACCAGTGGTAGAAATAACACGTACCATCCGTGGGTCAGTATGTGATTTGCATGGCCAGTGGAGTTGTCCTCAACCTGAGAGGGAAGGCAGTCCTAGCACAAGCTGCAGAATGGAGGAATACTGACGGCGCGCACACATGCGCGTGT
The DNA here is from genome assembly GCF_008632895.1 of Mastomys coucha. NCBI lineage: Eukaryota > Metazoa > Chordata > Mammalia > Rodentia > Muridae > Mastomys > Mastomys coucha. Next base: position 181,696,050 of record NW_022196905.1, on the reverse strand, counting down.
GTGAAAATTACAGAGAGAAAAGATTTATCTTGGCTCACAGTTTCAGAGGTCTCAGACCAGAATCAGTTGACCCCGCTCCCTTGTGCCAAGGTGCACATCATGGCAGGGAGAGTGCGTGGTTTGAGGAAACAGTTCGCCTTATGTTAAAGTGAGGAAGGGAAAGATAGCATCATGTTGTCCCTCTCAGAGGTCTGTCCCAGTGACCTAAGGTCCATCACCACCCACTGGCCCTGGGGGCCTCTAGCACACAGGCCTTTGATGGACGCTTCTTACTTGAACTGCAGTGCTGGTCACAGGGCAAGTGAAACAGCTCCATGTTTTTGCCTCCAGCGTTATCACAGCGGGGTGTAAGTGTGTGTGTGTGCATCTCAGACACTGAGCAAACGTAAAAAAGCGTTCTCCTTTTCTCTACGCCTTTTTCAGTCGCTGCTTCAAGCACCTGTGAGAAGCTAGAAAAGGCCAGGAATGACTTACAGACAGCGTATGAAGGATTTGTCCAGAAACTAAACCAGCAACATCAGACAGACCGGAAGGAACTGGAGAACCGGCTGAAGGAGTTGTACACCGCAGAGTGCGAGAAGCTTCAGAGCATTTACATTGAAGAGGCGGAAAAATATAAAACGCAACTGCAAGAACAGGTCTGTGCGGCGTGGCTGTCTGCTGGTGCTCCACATGCTGTCTACATTCTTAACCAGTTATCCCTTGCCTTTTAGCTTAGCGGGAGGAAGCTTCGGGGATGGATTTCTTTTTCTTAGGATGAAGCAAGGTTGAGTTAAAGAAGGGGGAAAGCAACCAGGCACAGTGGTCCATACCCACAATTCCAAAGCTTGAGAAGCTGAAACAGAAGGATCATGGTCGAGCCCTGCCTTGGCTGCAGAGAGAGCTCAAGGCCAACATGGGTAACTTTGAGTCCCTGGCTAGAAGTAAAAACTGCCAACGGGACCAAATATGTCCTCAGTGACACAAAGGCTTGTGAGTCTCTGAATTCAACCCCCAGTACAGGCAAGCAGGCAGGCAGGCAGGCAGATAAAAAATGAGCTCTGTGATCCCACCAGCTCTAGCTACTTAGGCTGTCTTAGTTAGGGATTTACTGCTGTGAACAGACACCATGACCAAGGCAAGTCTTCTAAGGACAGCATTGAACTGGGGCTGGCTTACAGGTTCAGAGGATCAGTCCATTATCATTAAGGTGGGACCATGGCAGCATCCAGGCAGCCATGGTGCAGGAGGAGCTGAGAGTTTTACATCTTCATCTGAAGGCTACTACGAGAAGACCAGATCCAAGTTAGCTAGGACAGTAGTCTTAAACCTACTTCAACAAGGCCACACCTCCTAATAGTGCCACTCCCCGGGCCAGCCATATTCAAACCATCACCTTCCACTCCCTGGCCCCTGTATCCCTGGCCACCATCACAGAGACTGAGACAACTTTATAAGACTGTTTCAAAATAAAAACTAAAGGAGGTTCAGAGCTATAGCTTAGAGGTGCACCAAGAGCTTGCAAAGCATGCCCACAGCTCCAGTCAATCCCTAGGAGTAACAGATTTTGTTTTTAATTAGAAGGGATAGAAATATCCTCAAAACAATCCACTTGGAAGCATCTTGGTGTTTGGCCATTGGTCTGTCTGTACTTTTTCTTTAAGACGCCTTTTTAATAACCCCCATTAGTATAATAAACTTTGAATTTCCCTGTTCCCTATTTTCCTTATTTTTTTTTAAAAGGGTAGTTTTTTATTTTATTTTTTTGGTTTTTCGAGACAGGGTTTCTCTGTGTAGCCCTGGCTGTCCTGGAACTCACTCTGTAGACCAGGCTGGCCTCGAACTCAGAAATCCGCCTGCCTCTGCCTCCCAAGCGCTGGGATTAAAGGCGTGTGCCACCACTGCCCTTCTTTTTAAGTTTAGTGTCTGCATAGTCTCTACTATATGCCAGGCATGTGCTAGGGGCTGAGAGTAGAGCGGTCAGTGCTACAGGTGTGGGGCTGAGGTGAACCTCTGAAATGCAGCCCCACACCTTGAGGGGGACTCAGCCATTACCATCAGTGAACCCCACAGCGCTTGGACCATCTTTGTTCCTGAAGAGGATGGGTTAGAGCTGTGGGGTGGGGCAGGGCTTGAGTGGGTTGTTCTACACGTGTGTTAGATGGGGGGCAATGGACAACAGAGGTCCCTAGTGTATGCTTCTTTATGTGACTTAGCACTTTTGTTCTTGCTAGTAAATGATCATCCTGTTTGTTCCTTATAGTTTGACAACTTAAATGCCGCCCATGAAACCACTAAGCTGGAGATGGAAGCTAGCCACTCGGAGAAAGTAGAATTACTGAAGAAGACCTATGACTCCTCCCTCTCAGGCAAGGATGCTTTTCCTGCCCCAGGAGACGGGCGATGGAAATGCGTGGCATTCACGAAAATGAAACCGACTCGTGATTCTCCCTGGCACGGAATACCCTGTGATAGTCACTTGGCAGACCTCTTGATTTCTTTGTCCATTGTTCATTGTTAGTGGCCGCCCTTTTCCCTTAAGGATGTAAATTATGGTTGGTTATTCCTGCCAGGCCTTTAGGAAACAGGATGAACTTCCAAAGATTCTAAAAACCTTTTTGGTGGTGGCTGTGGTTGGCGGTGGTTGCTACTTTAGGTCCCGGGAAAGTCAAGGTTCTAGCGTAGTACTGCACCAAGGGAATCCACACGAAAGCACTCAGTGACTGTGGTAAAGAACAGTTGGGACTGGACGGACCAGGACAGGATATGCCGCTGCGATCTCACTGGCACAGGAAGGCTTGATGTCAAAAGGAAGGAAGGAGAAGCCATTCCCTTGAGGACAAAGCCAGCAGTGCAGTGGGGTGTCCACCTCGAGTCAGCTACGGCTCACATAGTAGCAGGGGTGTGTGTGTGTGTGTGTGTGTGTGTGTGTGTGTGTGTGTGTGTGGTTAAAATGGCTGTGTGACCTTTGGGAGAGACTTCTCATAAGAGATTGCTGCGCTGTGGGGAGTCGGAGATGATGGCTGACTTGCAGGCAGTTAGCAAATATTGTCATCTTCCTGCTGGGAGAGGGCTTAATTTTAGATTTCTGTTTTCTTCTGGAAGAATGCATTGAAAGGAAGACAGGGACCCCCCATCCAGGAATCAGAAACCTATCTTTTGAGGCCCTACCCTTCATTTTTAACAGTTTGAAAGTTTCCTTGGCCTCTGTGGGCATCAGGGTTTCTGGTCATGGTACCATAAATCTCTGCCCTACCTCATAAAGCTATTCTGACAAGATGCTCTTAATTTAAAGAATGGAAAGTAACATAAATGGTACTTCATCAGCTCCTGTGTCTATACATGGCAGGTTGTAGAGTAGTGATCTCATAGGGTGTTGTTACCTTAAAAGAAAATAACCACAACAAAACCCCTGCCTTCCAGAAATCAAGAAAAGCCATGAAATGGAAAAGAAGTCACTGGAGAATCTGCTTAATGAGAAACAGGAATCACTGGAGGTGAGTGGCCCACTCCTGGCCCCATCAGGTGGTATGGACAAGGCCTCTGTGTGCCTCTGGCCCTTTCCTGGTATCTGATGCTCCATGTGTTACTGTTTGTCTTTTAGAAACAAATCAATGATCTGAAAAGTGAAAACGATGCTTTAAACGAAAGGTTGAAATCAGAGGAACAAAAGCAACTGTCAAGAGAGAAAGCAAATTCAGTAAGTCGTGTGTATTCTCGCTGCTACTGGGTGTTCCTTCTGCTTGGTTGCCATTTCCAGCTGATTAACCCTTAGGCAGCTGGAGAGATGACAGTGACTTGGAATCTTCTTCACAGTGACAGTGTTTTAATTGTGTGAAACAATTTTGTTCACTGATGTTTTTTTTCACATCTCCAAAAATGATTTGTAGATTGGAATCCAAAGATCTAAGCAAATACCCATGAGAAACTGAGAAAAAAACCTAAAACTGGGAATATTTTTACAATAACAATGACAAAAGGTTGTCGTCTTGCGGTGTGGTTACATAACCATAACCTTACAGTGTGTATTCATGACATTGTGTGTTAGAACATTCCAGAATGGTCTTCTCTCCCTGAGAGACACTCATGCACCGACAACCACTCTCCAATCCCCAAGTGCGTCCTGCCGGAGCTAACCACTTGTTGTACTTCCCACTTCCATGGGCTTGCTTGCTCGGAACTTTCCATATAACCATGTGATACAACATATCCTTTCATAACTCTCTTCTCTGCTGAGCCTGATGCTGTCAGGTTCATCTCCTTTCCAGGGTGTGGCTGCACACATACGTACACATACATGCATTCATCATACATACATACATACATACATACATACATACATACAGGCAAGCACTCATATGATAAAATACAAGTAATTTTTAGAGGTTGATAGGAAATTATGAGATTTCCCTCAAATGAATATGAGGGGATTTATCTTAAGTTCCCTCCAAACCCTTATTTAAAGGGACCACATGGAATTTGAGTTTGAAGAGCCTGGAATCAAAGTCCCATGTGTGATCTGTTTTGGGCCCTCTCCTGGCCTTTACAAGGCAGGTTATTTGACCCACAGAACGAATTTTCTCCTTTTGTGAAGTAAAGAGTTTGGAGAGAGGGATAAAGCAAACCCAAGCCTCCCTCGGGATTCCTCCTCCGAAGGGGAAGGCAGTTCTTGATTCAGGAGGTACTTTTCTGTCATCCGAGCCATCGAATCCTGTCGGAGAAACTTTCACTCAACATCTGGCCAATAGTTCAGACAGACAGACAGACAGACAGAATGAGCAAGCTGATTTGTATGAAATTGTTAGATGATTCTGTTGAATTTCCATCAGACCAGTGGGTTGTGGGTATCACTAGTGGTGGTATCACAAGTGTCCATTTGGGAGATTATATGTGTTCTGTGGTAGTGTTATGGCTGCCCTAGAGCCATAACATGTAAACCATGTAAACCATGTAAACCATGAGGGAAGCCCAGAGCCTCAGGGCATTATCGAATTTTTGTTATTTCCCAGAGCCCTGCATATGACACTGACTTTGCTTAGAGAACACGACTGTCTCCTTTTCTCCCTCCGGACACTAGCTTAGGAGTGGAGAGAGCTCCCTATCCTGAGCTCTGTTTTTACACTGTAAGCAATGGTTTCTTGTTTCTAATGGGAGGTCTGATGAGAAAGCAGTATTTACCATACTAAATAACCAGGGAAAAATAAGTTTGTTTTCAATACTGTGGCCAAAGTCTTTGAGGTTAAACGGATCTTAATTCTTTTTTACTTCTTTGAAATTGCAATAAGAAGGTAAGCCAGGCATGGTTGACTCATCTTTATAATTCTGGCCCTTGAGAACCTGAGACAAAGAGGATAGCCACAGATTGAGCCAAATGACTCCCAGGTCAGCCTGGACTATAGGGTGAGACCTTGTATCAAAAAAGACAAAAGAGCAAAAGAAACTTACATTTATCTGTCCATGTCAGGGAATGCTTATAATCCCAGTAATGGGAAGCTGAGGCAGGAGGATGACTATACATATCAAGTCAGTCTAGGTTTTAAAGCATGACCCTGTGTTTAAAAAAAAACAAACAAAAACAAACAAACAAAAAAACCAAAGGGAGTAAGTCACTTACTGCTTGTCTATCTAAGTCTTACATGAGAGAATCAGTATATCGAGAGGTGGGACTGTGTAATATGTGAAAAAAGTCAGCGCATTTACCTTAGTGTGTTTTTTCCAGAAAAACCCTCAGGTCATGTATCTGGAGCAAGAATTAGAAAGCCTGAAAGCTGTGTTGGAGATCAAGAATGAGAAGCTGCACCAGCAGGACATGAAGCTAATGAAGATGGAAAAGCTGGTACGTCTCCTGCGTGATGGACTGAGTACCTCCTGCACGTGCATGTGTGCGCGTGGCCATGCGCCGTGGTGTTGCCTGGGAAATAGAGGACGGCAGAGCTGAGAGCTTTAGAACTGTGGCGTTGAGCTAACTTGTACTTGATATTTGGATGATATTTGGAAAGTACACAAAGGGTCAGACTTGCATTTTCTTTTCCAGACTTATTAAAAGCTGATTCGTTGCTGCATTCTTAGAACATTTATATTTTTTATAGAGTGCATGCAAAGCAGCATCTAGTTTTGGAAAAAATTATAACAAATCAGATTCACATTTCAGTAATCTGTGGATCTTCACTTGCCTAATGAAAAAAAGTAATTATTCTAAAACCACTATGTTAATGTAACACCCATTCTGGACAGAAGGACAGTTGGACATATCCATTAACTTCACGGGTGCCATATAGTCTATTAGCATTCATAGCTTTTTAAGAATCTGAATATGATAAACGAATTGTGTGTTGATTAGTGCAGTTGGAAAACAGCAAGCATTGTTGAATACCATTATCAGAATTTGAACCTACTTCGTGCTGTGTTTGAGGGGTGTGTCCGATGTGTAATGTCAGCCTTTGTCCAGCCCTGAAACTCAGAATCTGCTAGCCGGGACATGAACCAAGCTGGAGGGCTTTCTCAGCGGCTGAAGTGACCTTCGCTGTTACTTGGCTGCACTTTGCTCCCGTCTGCCAGCCACCCAGGGCTCGCCTGCCTTCTCCTTCACCAGGTTGTGGGCGACTCACCATTCCTTGAAGAAATGTCTCATTCAGAGTTAGGCTAGCCTTGAATAGGGAGAACAGAGGTTACTCTTATCTGTTTGGCTTTTTGGCTTGGGGGGTTTGTCTTTGTTTGGCGTTTTGTTTCCTAGAGATAATTAACTGCTTTTTGAGGGAGGCAGTGCTTAAGGGAACATGCAGGCATTACTTCACTTTGCCAGGAAATGTGGGAATGGGGGGGGGTTCTTTTTTTTTCTTTCTTAATATACACTGTGGAATTTGGATCTGCCATAATGAAGAATGAAATTATGTCATTTGCAGCAATAATTGGAGTTGGAGATTATCCTATTAAGTGAAAAAAGCCAGACCCAGAAAGACAAATAGCATTTTCTCTCGTATGTGGAACCAAGATGATAAACATGCATACACTACAGTCTAGTCTAGTCTGCTGACAAGCGTGTGAAGGTGAAGGGCTCACTGGAGTTGGTTTGAGTGCAGTCACAGTAAAGACCCCCGGATGCCAGTGCCGTGAGTGTAGACCTGGCCTTCCTAGGAATGGAACCAGAGAGTTGCTCCGCTCGAGTTCATCCTCGTGCCTTTTGGTAGTCATGATTCCGCTGGGCTCATGCTTGCTTTCTCGCCCACCATGAAGCATATTGTCCCCCAAACCAGTAAGGAATTCTCCCAACTGTCATTTTAAGCCCAGCCCAGTTCCAGTTTGTGAGAATACATCTCACCTCTCATGTGGGGGCGGGGGTCAGAATGGTAGCGGATATATACAGCTGGGACCCTTCACCTCTGCCCATCTTGGAGGTACCAGAAGTACAGGAAGTGGATTTTTTTTTTTTTTTTAAGGAATGCAGGAAACTCCTAGTTGTTAATAGGCCCAACCCAGCACACACAGCACGACTTGGCAAAGGTTATCCTGTGACACCTGCTCAGCAGGCTGGCGGTGATGACTCAGGAAACCCTGTTCACAATGTGTTGCTCCATCTCCCATTCATATACCTGAACTTATCAGACGATCTCCAGTGATACAAGGCCCCGCTGTTTAAAGCACAAACACATTTTAATTTCTATTGAGCCATGATAGTTCTGTTTTGTGTCCCAACCGAAGAGGCTTCATAACAGTGCCAGTCGGCACCACCCTGTTGTTTTTACAGGAAGATAGGTTGCTATGACGATGGGTACACTTGTTGCCATGGCTGTGTTGTATGCGTGGCAGGCAGGGCCAGGTCTTTAGAGAAGATAGAACACTTAAGTGTGTTAGGGTTCTCCAAAGGAACAGAGCTGATCCAGTGCTATATTAAAGGAAGATTTGCTAGATCGGCTTCCATGATGAGCTTAGAGTAGTCCAGCCATGGCTGCTGGAGAGGCTGAGAACCTGGTAAGTGTTCGACCCGCAAGGCTGGGTGCCTCTGAAGTTCCAATCTGGTGCCAAAGGCCAGTGGGACTTCGGGAGAGCCTCTTGATCATCAGTCCACACTGGAAGAAGCCCAAAGAAGCCAATTCTAATATCAGAGGCAGGATCGGCCTCAGGGGCAATGGGGCCCATAGCCTCCCCAGTGAGAATAGGCCATGCAAGTGAAGCTCAGAGTCAAAAGTTCCTTTCTTCTGCATCCTTGGGGCTGAGTCACTACCAGGTGGTGCTGTTCACATTTAGGCAATCAAGCCAGTCGCCCGGACACATGCCCTCAAGCCAGCCCGATACATAGAGTCTTTCATTGGCTTTCTTCTCAGGTAATTGTAAGGTGGTGCCAACTTGGCAAATTAACCATCACACTTAGCATGAGGAAGCTGTCTAAGGTTTTCTCAGGAGAGCTAGCTCTGCCATTGGTAAGCTCTGTGGCAGTAAAGATGGAGTTTTTACCTGTGTAGAGCAAAGCTTTGGTAGAATGTTTTGAGGCCAATTGCTACGGTGTTTTATTCCAAGTTTTCCCAGGTTGTGTTTTACCTTGAAAAGCATTTCAAGGTGTTTCTCCCCTGCACTCCCCCAACCTTTTCTATTCTGTAGATTTTTTTTTTTTAATTATTTCATCTGACTGGCTTGCCATGAGGATTTTCTGGACTCGAGGATGTCTTAGAAACAGGAATTCCATCTGGGTGCTATAATTCAAGCAGTCAAGCCATAGCGGGCGGCCATGGCCAGGATTTGGGCGTTAATTTTGACCTCAGGTTAAGTTCATTCTGAGCTCTGATGTTGCCTCCTAAAGAAGCAACAAACCATTCCCTAGAAATGGGAGCTAGGATGGAATCAGCTTGCCACCATGTTCAGTGACTTGAAATGCCTTTAATCTCTCAACTGATCAGTTTGTGAAAGTTAAGGCTGGGAAGAGCAGCTGCACACAAGTGTCTGTTGACCTGAGCAGCGCAAGGAAGCTTGCTTTCTGCAGTTACTACTTCACCTAACCTTGCTACATTGTATCTCCACACAGCCATGTGGAGGTAAATACCAAAACTAACCTGGAATAAGTTTAAGGCTTTCTTCAGCATGGCCAAGACCTATAGGCTCCCTCCCTTCCTCTTCTTCCTTCCTCTGTCTCTTCTCTTTTTTCCTTCCTCCCTCTTACCTTCCCTCCATCCCTAACTCTTCCCCGCTTCCTCCTTCTTCCCTCCTCCCTTCCTTTTTGTGTATGTGTATAAGAGTGCTGTAGATATCCGAGGGGATGTAGTGAACTAACACCGTTAAACTGCAGTGATTGGTTTATCACCTTGAGAAGAGGCCCAGCACCCATGGTCACCTAGGCAGGACACCAGCTCCCAGAGGGACATTCTGGAAGTGTCACCTGGAAGAAAAACATTACTACCTAGCTAGCTTATTTGTCTGGATGAATACCACATGTCCTAGATGTCCTGTTTCCTGCTTTATTTTCTGCTCGTCACTGGTCTGTGTATAAAGACATCACTGTGCCACTATGTCTCCTCCCGATCAACCTGTTGATCGAGAGTATTCTGTATCAGGAATATGCTTAAGAAGCGAGAGAGTTTATGTATTCATTTGTTTATGACTTACAAACCTTGTTTATACTAAGGTGGACAACAACACGGCATTGGTTGACAAGCTGAAGCGATTTCAGCAGGAAAACGAGGAGTTAAAAGCTCGCATGGATAAACACATGGCAATTTCAAGGTAACTACAAGAGTTTGTTTTCCCTTCCCTCATCTTTGAACATCTACGACCCCTTCTGGCTACGCTCCACTGAGCACCTCCCAGGCATGTGAGAGAAGCAAGTGGACAGTTCATGCTTTTCCAAGGTGCCCTAGACCTTCCCATCTACCTGGAGCTCACTAACTGTAATGGTGCTGTCAGAGAAGGGGCAACCGCACACGTGAACAGGAAGCAGCCCCTGAGTTATGGTAGAAATAAAATAAGCCTTGTGCAAGTGCCCCATTGCCTACTGGGAAATCTCCCAAAAACTAGAGCTGCCAACAATTACTCATAGGTTTATTTATTTGGGTCAAGCTTGAAGTTCTGGTATTCGTGAGTTTTGTTTTCCTTTTTGTGGTACACAGGCCTTGAGCCGGGGGCCTCACACGTTAGGCAAGTCCTCTAACACCCGGCTATATGCTTTCTTATAGTATTTGGGTTTCTCAGCTTAAAAGTCTATGACCCTTGTGCCAGTGGTGACACCTGCCTTTAGTCCCAGCACTCTGGACTGCCTTGGGCAGGTTTCTTAAATTCGAGGCCAGCCTGGTCATCAGAGTGGGTTCCAGGGAAGCCAGAGCTACACAAAGAAACCCTGTCTGAAACAAACAAACCAACCAAAAAAACCCAACTAGGACCCTGTGTTTGATAGCCCTGGGAGGCCTGTCCTTTACTGAAGAGAAATGAGGGGAGTGTAGGGATGTGTGGGAGGAGAAGGGGGAGGGGAAACTGTGGTGAGGATGAACTATATGAGAGAATTAAAAAAAAATAAATCAATGACCTTGGACAAGAGCCTGTGTATTCCCCCAGAGGAAGTTTCTTTTTGTTTGTTTTTTTTGTTTGTTTGTTTTTTGAGACAGGGTTTCTCTGTATAGCATTGGCTGTCCTGGAACTCAGAAATCCTCCTGCCTCTGCCTCCCAAGTGCTGGGATTAAAGGCTTGGCGCCACCACTGCTGGGCCAGAGGAAGTTTATTGAACCTTCAGATGTAAACAGTAGTAGTTACTTTTTGGTTTGGATTCCACATGATTTCTGGGTTTTGTTTTCAAGGCAACTTTCCACAGAGCAGGCAGCACTGCAGGAGTCCCTTGAGAAGGAGTCAAAGGTCAACAAGAGACTATCCATGGAGAACGAGGAACTTCTGTGGAAGCTGCACAACGGAGACCTGTGCAGCCCGAAGAGATCCCCCACCTCCTCTGCCATCCCTTTCCAGTCCCCCAGGAATTCTGGTTCCTTCTCCAGCCCCAGCATCTCACCCAGATGACAGTTTCTGAACACAGGAGACTCTCTGAAGGCACTGAGGTTCGCTTCTGCAGGACTGACCGTCTTGTGGGAACTCGAGTTACATTAGCTTTCGGGTATGTCCACAGCATAACCAGAGAGCAGCCACGAACCGTGTCAGCTACGTACGGATTGAGAGCTCCAGAGGAAGACTTTTAACTTGGTCCAAAAGCCTCCTCCAAAAACAGATTTCGGAACTGAAGTGGACATAGTTGCACAAAGCACTTAAGGAACGAGGGAACCTTGTTCTTTGCCTTCCTTCACCTAAGCATACGGGGAAAACTCTCAGGGGCCTATTAAGATAAAGATTTATAACCTTTATAATGTTCTTCACCAGAGACACCTTCTTGTGATTTTTATTTTGGTCTGACTGTGGGCAGGGGTCGTGTGTGAGTGAAATGGGTGTACTGGCGTGTCACGTGACTGTCCCCTCGCTCCCCCCCCACGCTGTGTATTAAAAGCCAATAGCTGTATGTAGCTGGGCCTGTATTAATCAAGTCATAATCAGCACACACATGTCAACAAAAGCCATAGAAGAGAAAGCAATAGTGCTTGAGTTTCTACCAACTTGTCTCAGCACCATGGCACGGAGGACTAGGGTCAGACAGGAAGAAAGCCTTTGGGTTGTTGATGACTGTGCATTTTTCTGTTATTCGTTCTTCCATGTTCAGCATTATCCGTTGATACCAGTTTGATTTTTTTTTTCTGTAGACTTTTATGAGCCTAATTGCGATACTTTTGATTCATTTTCTCAGGCTATGAGCAAAATGTAGTACCCTAATTTTTCTAAACACAAATCTGTATAAAGAGTAAGGGGGCAGTTACCAATGGATGGTTCTGCTTATTTTCCCTAAGCTAGCTTGGATCGCAGGGGTAATCTTCCGTCTTCTCTCCTGTTATTCTAACCTCCGCCTTTCCTTTGTTGTCCATGTAGAGCCACAGAGGCAAAGCTACCTCCTTCCTAAGCACAGAATGTGCTTTTCCAGGGCCAGTTATCTCTGAGGTGCTGAACCTATTTCCCAAATAAGCTAAGCTCTGGTTCTGACACTACAGAATTTTGGACACCCCTGAGGGTAACCAGTAAAGGCATTTAGCATGTGCTAATCCACACAAGCACCGAGTCAAGCCATCAGTTCCCTGTTGAATAGATCTAGAGAGTCTGAGCCCTAATGCTGACTTGGTCTCCTCTGAGTGGTCTTCCTGCCATGGGGATGAAACAAGCCGGCCAGGGAGTGAGAAGTACGGCTTATTGCAACTCCTTCACACTGCATTCAAATTTCAGATGTTCACTTACCATCTCCCCAGACTCCAAGACTTTGTGAAAGTTAGAAGGATAGCTGTGCCCCCCCTACCCGACCCATGAGCTTCCCTGTGCATGTCAGCACTGCAATGTCAGTATTTACTAACCCATGGTCAGTGCTGGTCACATAACCCCTCTATCAAGGGCAGATTCAGGACACTAGGGCTGGGTATTTGAGTCATCCTAGACTTCTACACTACAGAGCTAATTGATAGTCACGATGCATGCTTTTTATTAGCGGTTGTGTTTGACATCTCTTATCTCCAATAGTTTATGATGTATGTAACCTTCCATGCTTACTCCCGATAAATAGGAACGTAGCTTCACTGCCAACTCCTGGAGTATATCTGCTCCCGGTCCCAAATTGTTCTCAATGACCTTAGCCAAAGTCAGGTTTGTCATTTATGCCCTAGTGATGGTAAAGTTCATACCACTTAGATGTCTGGGAAGTCAAATCTTATAGCAATTAAAACGCCTAAAGAGCTTAGAAGACAAGAGAGAAGATAGAGAGCATTTAAGTTTTTTTTTAAAAAACAAAAAACAAAAAACAAATGTTTCATGTAGAATACAAAATTGTTGACACATCATTAAAAAATAGTAGGTGTGTGAGCAACTGTAGTTATAGCAATGGGAAAGTGTATTTTACTTTGATCAAATAAATAATGCTGGAGTATTCAGTGTAAGAATGGCAGCCTTGGACATACTTCAGTCTTTAGAGTATTAGGTTCTGTGCACCCCTTCTCATCCCTCCTTAGTGAGGCAGGCAGGCCCCCTATGCGATTTCATGGAACTTAGAACACAATGCCAAAATTTGTTGTGGCTGAAATTGGCTCACAGAGCTTACGCTTAAGGTTAAGCTTTACAAAATTCAAAATATATGTATCAGAGAACTAAACTTTGGCTGGCTTAAATGATTCTTCTGCAAGGCGTATGGAAATTGGAACAGCTGTAGTCTAAGTATTTTTCAAGACAGGTCTTAGCCAAGGCTGAATCTTCTTCAATCTGTTCATCTATGTTATGTTAAAGGCTAAACTGTTAATAGTGTACATGCAGTTATTTTGAACAGAGTAATTTAAAATCAGTACTCTTGAGTGTGGCAATTTTAATGTAAAAAGATGTGATTTTTGATACCTTTATAAATGAACTCAACGTTAGCTTTGATAAAGTGACATATCTAAGCATTTGAATCTTGAGTCATTGCTTGTGAGTAAGCAGTTGAACTTGTTTCAAACATCAAACAGAATACTAAGCACCAACACAAAGACTGCTGTCAAGTCCTGGATGTACTCCATAAATGAAACAAATACTTAGCTCATTTTTTTAAAATAAAATCTTGCTCATTTAATAGAAATGACTGATACAAACATGTTGACATGTTTTCTTGGTATAAAAAGTAGAAACATGGCTGAATCAAAATGCATACTTTGCTAGAAAAGTTTATACTTCTATTAATAGACTAATGACTTCCTTTTAATTTGGATGTCTGTCTGACCCACTGGCAGGGGTTGGCCCCTGGCCTCCTAATAAAGCACCTCGAAGCTGTGTGTGCAGATGGGTGTCCCACTGGTCCACGACTCTTCGCTTTCCACATCAGGAAAACTCAACAGTAGTAGCCACTGTAGTCTGTCCTCGGAGGTTCTGAGCTGTGCATATGTAATAGCCTGCATCAATGGTCTCAAAGTCTTCAACGGTAATGACACTCTGGGAGATTCTTGTGGTGTGTCCCAGTCCTCTGTGAATCAGTCTCCAGGTGTCTTGAATGGTCACAGGCCTTTCGTCCTGTTTAAAGATGGCGCACAGACTGAAACCAGATTGACAGCTGCTTCCCTCAGCTCCCGTCCACCCGATCCATTCAGCACAAGCTCATTGAAGGCAGTTGGTATGCTGAGCTCATAAGCTTTTTTTTTTTTTTTTTTGCATAATTACTCTAGGCTGCCTTTTTTTTTTTTTTCCCAAGTGGGGGTCTTGAATTTCAGGATGCTGTTTTTGAGATCTCTTTTCACTTTTTATATGCAAAATGGATTATTTTGGGCCTCTATGGGGGACCGGCTTAAGCATAAATGCATAGGCAGATTCTTTTCCGTTATATCACCCTCACACTGACAAGTGGTTCTTGTTTATGGAATTTAAGGTCAAAAGCCCCAAAGCTCTGGCTGTGTAAGTGAAGAAGAGTCTCTAATTTGGGAGAGGCAGGAAAGCAATTAGGCTAATGTTCCTTGAGACTACAGAGGGAGGCAAGTTGCACCACGGAAGGAAGGCTAAGATAATGCCCTAGGCAGCATGAGCATCTATTCTAGAAGACGGTGACTTGTAAGATCTATTTCAGGCAGCTGGAGCAATGAGAACAGTGTTTTCTAAATTCACTTGATAAGGGTAATTATAATTAATGCTTTTTTCTCCTAGTAAGCAACGTAAAAACGTCATTCTATCAAAAAACAAGAATGTCTAAGTATAACAGTGTATTTAAAACAACAGACCTAGCATCCAGATGCTGGAAAGTTCTGCCCTCTGAGGAATCCTCATTTTCCACCCATCCCAGGCTTCAAAGAGCACTGGCTACCTGCAGTGTCTTGGGAGTGTCTCCTCTGGCAACAAAGTTGGTAGCAGAGCTGTTTATTTCAGTGAGCAGGCCACGCACAGACTGGGGACTTCTTTTATAGAAGTCTATTTTTAAATGGAGGCTGACCTCATATCACCTTGTGAACAGGGTCTATGTTTAAATGCCCCCTTGGAGAATGTCTGCTCCAAAGCTTTGCCCAGGCCTTATGTGGAGGATCCGTGGCATGAGGGTGCCTACATTTCTCCCACTCACGTCTTTGAAACTTTGTGAATTGTGAAAGATTCCTGGAAGAGCTTAGAGCAGCCTAAGGTGGACCTAGACGATGATGATTGAAAGCCGAAGCATTGCCCCTTCGTGGTGTGATCCCTAAGGAGGATCAATGCACACTGCAGGATCCCTAAGGAGGAGCAGTGCGCACTGCAGGATCCCTAAGGAGCAGCAGTGCACACTGCACATACAAAGGCACCTTGAGCCATTTGCCTGATACAGCCACCCACTCTTTTTCCTTTTTCTTTAAACAAGATATTTTGAAGTGGACTGAGATATCTTAGAAGACAAACATTCCCTGGCTCCTATCTTATCATAAACTTTGTAGGGTCTCTCTCACTAAGTGTGTGGCACTTACCTTCTGTCCGGGAAAGATCCACCTGAATTCTACCTCAACATCAGGCTCCCCCAGGACCGTGCAGAGCACGCTGATGTCATCCCCGCCTCTCACTCTGTTGGAGGAGGCCAAGATGGTTGTTGATGGAGGGCCACTGGGAACTGGGAACAAGCAGGAGACGAGAGTAGTGAGATCCATAACTGACGGTAAAGACAAGCATCCACTCTCTCTGGGGAGAGGAAGCCTTTTCTATAGCTTCATGAGGCCAATGCTAGACACTCCTATTGATTGCCTTAGGACAGTGGTTCTCATCCTTCCCAAGGCTGCAACCCTTTATTCTTCATGTTGTGGTGACTTCTAACCATAAAGTTATTTTTGCTGCCACTTCATAACTGTAATTTTGCTGCTACGAATCATAATTTATATAGCCATGTTTTCTGATGCTCTTAGGTGACCCCTGTGAAAGGGTTGTTCAACCCCAATGGGGTCATGACCCACGGGTTGAGAAACACTGCCTTCAAAGCTGTCTCTCCGTCTCTACTTTGGTAATGCAGAAGTGGGTGGTCATCTAGGATTCAAGCTCCCCACCCCCATGCTTGTGGTCAGGGGAGGAGCTAATAAGTCGACCAGGGTCATGTGAAGACAGAAAAGGGTTGGTAGGGATGATACTAGGGAAAGAGTGAAAGGAGCCAAGGGCTGGCAAGATGGCTCAGCGGGTAAGAGCACCACCAACTGATCTTCCGAAGGTCCTGAGTTCAAATCCCAGCAACCACATGGTGGCTCACAACCACCTGTAATGAGATCTGACGCCCTCTTCTGGTGTGTCTGAGTGCACTGGTGAGTGCACTTATTTATAATAATAAATAATCTTTGGGCAGGGCAGTGGTGGCACATGTCTTTAATCCCAGCACTTAGGAGGCAGGTGGATTTCTGAGTTCAAGGCCAGCCTGGTCTACAGAGTGAGTTCCAGGACAGCCAGGGCTATACAGAGAAACCCTGTCTCAAAATAACAAACAAACAAATCTTTGGGCCGGAGCAAGTAGGGTTGACAGGAGCGAGCAGAGGTCCTAAAAGTCAATTCCCAACAACCAGATGAAGGCTCACACTATCTGTACAGCTACAATGTGTACTCGTATACATAAAATAAATAAATACATATTTTTTAAAAAAGCAGCCGAGCTGGGCAAACATGTAGGTAACATCCATCATTAGAAGAGGTCCAAATATGCAAATGAGAAAAATGTTTGCTTGCAGGACAGCACAAGTGCTGCCTGTGTTTCTAGTACAGTACCTTACATCATAACATTTTAGAAACATGTCTTTATTATGGTCAGGCCACTCAGTGGGTCATTATGATGGCAGCCTTGAGCAAGATGTGCTAAAAACTGGGACTACAGGAGCAAGCCAGACAGATGGTGGATCAAGCACTTACAGCCTACACTCTAGCAGAGTGTGCAGCAGTTGTGTGGGCAACTGTAATGCTTCCTTTGAACTTGGAAGAACCCCAGAGTGAGCCTCCAGGTGACAGAGAATCGCACAAGCAGCTAAAGACTGAAGTCTTGGTACTGAGCTTAAGAGGCACAGGTAGGATTCCTGAGCAGTCTCTGAGCTAATATGAGGGGACTCAGAGGAGGGGACAGCCAGGCCAGAGCAGTGGTGCTCGCCACGTAAGGCCCGTCAGGACTTGGTGTTTCTGTAGGTAAGAACTTGGCTGAATGCGTTGATTGGAACGGTAGTCAGCAACCGTGGGAACATGGCTTGGAAAATAAAGTGGGCATATGGGAGAAAAGTATTCTTAGTAGCGGTAGCCAGAGATGACGGTAGCTTGAGTTAATTAGATCAGGGATTAGCGATCTGACACTAATGGAATGAAGTTTGAAGGGTTGGATTTCTGGGGTGGCCATTCACACTAGGTGAATGACGAGCAACCATTCCTGAGGTCGAGGACATGGGTGCACCACGCCTTCAGGGTAATACTGAGTTTACTGATGGGCATGAGACTGAGGCACTGAGGTCCTCTGGAGCATGTGAATACAGATGCTACTTGGACACATGGTCCTTACCTCACAGACCTGGGCCATAGAGGCACATGTGGGAGATTGTGAGTTCACAGCTATGGGTAGAAATGAGCTTTCCGCACAGAGGTCAAGGCATAAAGGCCACCCTAGGTACTTCCACATTTAGGAAATGCCAGAGTGGTTTTTTGTTTTTTTTTT
>NW_022196905.1:181637899-181678375 GCF_008632895.1 Mastomys coucha | reverse complement strand
GGCTCCAGGTTCAATCCCCAGTTCTGCTCCCAAAACAGAACAACGGAAGTGCAACGAGGGTTGTGAAGATGGATTAGCAGTTCGTGCACTTGCTGCTTTTCCAGAGGACCGGGGTTTGATTCCCAGTGCCCAAGCCACTGCAGTCCCAAGTGATCCACTGCCCTCTTCTGGCCTTTTTTGGGAATTGTACACATTTGATCTCTATACATATATGCAGGCAAAAACATCCATACATATACTTTTTTCTATTTTTTTAAATTATTACCAATCTGCTAATAAAATTTAAAAGAACTAGAAATCAAAAGGGGCCGAGGTGAAAGGGGTTTCACTTGAGAAGCGGAGTCCAGCAGGAAGGCGACACGTGCTGTCTGCTGGATGTAATGACACTGGACTCCTGAGATCTCTGGCAAAGGTTGCTTTTATAATGTAGAGGGAACAGCCGATCACATGGGGGTGAAGGGAAGGAAAGATGAGTCCAGAAATACAAAGGTTTTCAGAGCATTTGGCTATGGTGGGGTAAGAGATGACCTCCTTGGACGGTTGCGGCCTGTCAAGCAGGATTATTAGAATGATCTAGAATATTAGAAATCCTGGTGTACCAAATAAGTCCTCAGCAGAGAACGGAAGGAATTACTGAACCCAAATTCTGTCTTTAAGAGCAGCTAACTTGGGGGACACACCTCTGTCCACAGGGACACACCTTGCTGTAGAGAAGTTTACCACATGGCTCCCCACCCATTCATAAGTGTAAGAGCTCTCAGGAGACACAAAGGTGATGCTGGAGGGGCTACAGTGTAAAAAGGAATCAGTTCCTCTTCTCAACTTTGGGGATCAGGTTGGGTACACTGTCCAGGAAGTCAGGGGAGGGAGGGAGGCAGGTTCAGGAGAATCTTGTCAGGGAAGGGAAGTATTATGCAGTTCTGTAGAAAGATCTGCTCAGTAGCCAATCCCTGGGTCATCAACCTAGGGCAGAAAAGCCTGAAACAGTTGTGAGTGGTGGGCTGCAAAGAGGAGAGCCCGTGGTTGGAGCTGGGGGAGTGAGGGATGCGACCTACATCTGACCAGTATTCAAGTTGAGAGTAGCAAGGAGGTGGCTGATGAACAACGGCTTCCGGGAGACACTGAGGTCATCCTGAATGTAATGGCAAGAAAGACAACTGTCAAATGATGACAGGGAGTGACAGCAAATGAGCAAGCTAGCAGAACCACAGCTGGCATGGTGGAGGAGCAGAGGTTCCTAATGGAGGGTGACAAAACACAAGCCAGAAATAAGAATGGGCACAGCCTGGATGCTCGCCCCTCGGTGGAAAGTGAATGGTGATGCTATGCCAATCAAACCCAGGAAGAAGAGAAGGATGTAGAGTGGGGGTTGCAGACCTTAGACCATCCCCCACCCCCAAACACCCCTGTCTTTGTATTTCCTTCCCAACAAGCAGGCAGTGGCAGTCTAGGCTGGGGGATGAAGGCAGACTCACCCTCTACGTAGAGCAGCTGATACTTGACGGAGATCTGAGACTTGCCCCCGGCTTCCGCTTTGCAGTAGACCACACCCTGGTGATCAGCATGAGGCTGAAGATACACGAAGCCTCTCTTCATGTCGTACACAATGTCCGTTCCATTGGCAGGGATTTCTTTGGCGGGAAACTCCCTGTGGAGCGTGACTTTGGCTGCCGGTGCTGTCACTCGACAAGGAACCACAGCCTGTCTGTCCGGGTTCAGGTAGACGATATCAAAGTAACTGGGAGAAGGCACAAACAGCTCTCCTTTCTCTGCAGAGGAGAAGAGACAGGCTTAGTGACTAGAAAAAAAAAATGAAGCGAATCAGCACAAAGATGAGACAGTACTGACAATTGCACTGCGTGTCTAAGAGGAGGCTGGCATTAAAAATAAAATAAAATAAAAGAGAGTAGGGGGTTGTTCACATCCTATAATTTAGCTATAATTTAGATGCTGACTGGCCCCTAGATGTTTGTGAGTTAAAGGCTTGGCTATTGGAAGTTACTCCGGTTTGGTGGAGGGCTTTAGGTCCATAGATACGTGCTCTTCAAGGTGCTTGTAAGATACTAGCCGCCTTTTCTCTCTCCCTAATTCCTGACAGTAACACTTGTCTCACCACAGGACTAAAGACATGAGGACAACTGATCATGGACGTGAACCTCCAAAACTTTCCTCTTAGGAAATTAATTCTCTTAGGTATTTTTGTCATAGCTTTGGAAGGATAACTTACCTACTTCCCTTATCTCCTTAAAGACAAACCCGTAAGGATGTTATTTCAACATTAGAACCATGGCTCACACTCATGAAGCACAGAAGGAGACAAATTTCCTTAAGTTAAAAATTAAAATAAAAAATTTAAGAGAGCTTGCTTTTAGTGTGTGTGTGTGTGTGTGTGTGTGTGTGTGTGTGTGTGTGTGTGTGTATGCGTGCCATGCCTGTGGAAGCCAGAAGGAAATGTTGTGAGCCACCTAATATGGGTGCTTGGCTCTAAACTCAGGTTCTATGGAGGAACAGCAAATGTTTTTCCCCACTGAGCCATCTTTCCAGCCCCAGGAGAAACAGTCATATGAACTGTTCTGTGCTTCTGTGTGGAGAACGATCCTCATAGCCAAGAACCAGAAACTGCTATTCAGAGGGGAATTTCTTATACAGTCAGGAAAGGGTCACCGTAATGACATTACTGTCCTCACACCCAGCACAGGAGATAGAGTATACGCCAAAGCTAGTGGAGGGGGCTGGCTCAGGGGCAGAGGGAAACCTGCTGATCAGGGGTAGCTTCTGCTTAGCTACCATGTAGTTGGGGACTTTCACCCAAAATCAGACAGACAGACAGACAGACAGACAGACACACACACACACACACACACACATCCTTTTGCAGTGCAGCTGTCAGGTTTTAAACCCTAGATGACATCCCTGTCTCACAGAAAAGGAACTGGTGAGAACTGTCTTACAACATTCCCCAGGACAGCAAGAGGATTTGGGGCTGGGATTCTGGGGTACATGTTTACACTGTTTGTTTGGTTTAGTGTGACACATTAAATCCATTGTTTTCTGGATTGTTCTGTAAAGGGATATTATAGTAATTGCTGAGAGAACTCTCTGGGGCTAATCACAGAACACTCGTTAAATTGTTTCCTATGTTTCCCTTTCAGTGTTTTGAAGCAAGCAATTATTCTTGGCTTTCTCTCTCGCCAGCCTGCCTTCCACATTGCCATTGTATGATAATTCAGGTTGGGTGTAGGATTCCTGGAAACAACATCAAGGGTCTTCAGGGGCAGGAGTTCTTTGGTTCCCTGGACCAAGTTCAGGAACACAGAAGTGCTTCTGCGGGAAAAGCTTAAAGGTCATCATTAAAGCTCTATACTAACCAGACTAGGTGATTTTGTTACTTTGTAAATTGACTTTCCATCAGTGCCTTTCTAATGTGTCCAAAATCCCTGTTCAGACAGAGAAAAATCTATGTAGCCTTGGGTGTGTTACTCTCACTGTGCTTAAAAACCTCCATTTGTTGGAGCAGAGACTGAAGGAAGGGCCATCTGGGGACTTCCCCACCTGGGGATCCATCCTGTCTGCAGACAACAAACCCCCCAACACCATTGCTGTTTTCAAGAGGCATTCGCTGACAGGAACCTAGTGTGGCTGTTCACTGGGAGATTTTGCCAGCACCTGACCAATGCAGATGTGGATGCTTGGTTCCAATCATCAGACTGAGCTCAGAGACCCTGGTTGGGGAGCTGGCAGAAGGACTGGAGGAGCAGAGAGGACTGCAACTCCATAAGAAGAACAATGTCGGTTGTCTGGACCACCCAATGCTCCCAGGGACTAGACCACCAACCAAAGAGTGTACAGGAAGTGCTCCAGATACATATGTGGCAGAGAATACCCTTGCCTGACATCAAAGGGAGGGGAGAGGCCCTTGGTCCTGTGGAGGTTTGATGCCCCAGCATAGGGGGATGCAGGAGCGGTGGGATGGAAGTGGATGGATGGGTGGGGGCGCACCCTCATAAGAGGCAAAGGGAAGTGGGGAGAGGGTGGATGTGGGGTGGGAGTTGTGGAGGGGTAACCAGGAAGAGAGATATATATCATCTGAGATATAAACAAATGGAATGATTAATAAAAATAAAACAAAACAACAACAACAAAAAGAACAGGGCTGGAGAGGTGGCTCAGCAGTTAAGAGCACTGACTGCTCTTCCAAAGGTCCTGAGTTCAATTCCTAGCAACCACATGGTGGCTCACAACCATCTGTAATGAGATCTGATGTCCCCTTCTGGTGTGTCTGAAGACAGCTACAGTGTACCTATATATAATAATAAGTAAATCTTTGGGCCAGAGCAAGCAGAGGTCCTGAGTTCAATTCCCAGCAACCACATGATGGCTCACAATCATCTGTACAGCTACAGTGTACTCATATACATAAAGTAAATAAATAAATCTTTAAAAAAAAAAACAAAAAAAAACCAGAAAACCCTCCAAACCAAAATCTAATGAACTAAAGCCTCCATTTGTTAAAGCCACATCTTGTGAGTGGCTGAGAGTGTGGCTCTGTGTTAGGGTGCTTGCCTGAGATGTAGAAGATCTACGTTTAGTCCCTACCACTGCAAGAAAATAAAGATTAAAACTAAAAAGGAAGAAAGAAAACAAAACAGAATTCTGTGACTGTAGGATTGTAGAGGCGACTTTGGTTGTGAGGTTTGATGAGTGAGCTATCTGCCCCACTTAGCAAAGCTAGTAGATTTAGAGATCAGCTTGAATTTCAGAATGCAAAAATAGTCTTATTTTCTTTTGTACAGTGCATGCTGTGGGAAGAAGTGAATCTATATCAGTTGCCTTCAAAGGATTTGGAGAGCTCAATGGTAGAGAACTCACCTAACATGTGAGAGGTCCTGGGTTCAATACTCAGTATTACATATAGACACACACACACACACACACACACACACACACACACACCCTTCTCTCCCCCCTTGCTATCTTTCCCTGTTGTCCCTCTCTCCCTCTCTACCCACAACCACAACAGTAATTTCCATCTTTAAAAAGAAATGTGTTGAGGTTCCTTTAAAAAAATTATAGGTTACAGGCCCCCGAAAAATGTGCTTGTATCTATTCACGTATCATATGGCTTTATAAACTAACACGTGGAGTTTTATACTTTTAAAAGTCAAAGCTAACAGCCTGTAAACTAAAGTACAAATTATAGCACACTCAGTGTCTAGTAAAGTACTTAAGGATGCGGTCTCCCCACACATGAGAATCATTGCAAAGGACCTCCCACTGGAATAGTGTTCCCCCTTGATCTGTCTGTGTGGTGGTTACACATGCCTGCTCCTTTGAGGGCAGTTTATTGAGCTATATACTTAGGATCTGAAGGTTTTCTTTACGTATGTTATGCCTCAGTGTTGGGGGGCGGGGGGGCATGAGACTATGTCCTGGGTAAGAGGACATCCATGTAGCAGTCGCTTATCTCAAACATTACAGATTAATAACAGGCAGCGCCTCAAAGGGAAATGTGCAGTGTTTTCCATCAAACTGGAGGAAACACACAAACAGAGCCCTCGGCAGATGCTTCTCCATGTGGGTAGCTGAGAACCATATGTTCTGAAGGAATCCTGAGCCAGCAGCCGGAACCTCAGCTTCTGTAGCAGCCCATCTTGATGTTTGAAAACCATGCACACTTCAAAAGACAAAGTGCCAAATCTTGTACTGAAAGTCTACCTGGACTTAGGGTGTGCTGAGTAAAACAACATCAAAGTAGTAGCGTCTCTGTGTCTGTCTGTCTGCTCCCTCCCTAATTCTTTCTCTCTTCCTTCCCTTTTCTTCTTCCTGTTTTTCTTTTTTGACAGGTTTTTATGTAAGCCAAGGCTTGAACTCACTATGTAGTAGCTAAGGATGATGCTAAACTTCTGGCCCTTCCACTTTTTCCTCTTGAGAGCTTGGATGAAAGGCATGTACCACCATCCCTGGCTTTATATGATGCTGGGGTAGAAAAGAACCCAGGCCTTTGTGCATGCTAGACAAACACTCTACCAACTGAGCTATATCCACAGCCTGAACAACTGGAGTGGGGGCTATCCTCAAAGTTGTTGCCTGTACGTGGGATATGTTGTTCAGCTGGGCTACCTTGTCTGGGCTCAGTGGGAGAGGATAGGCCTAGCCTAGCAGAGACTTGATTTGCCAGTGTAAGGGGATACCCAGAGGGACATCAGAAAAGAAAGGGAGGGGGTATAGGGAGAAGGATTGTGGTAGGGGGCCAATGAGTGGGATGTAAAGTGAATAATTATTAAATAAATAAATAATATAAATAAGTAAAAATAAAATTCACTTTGCCTTGGCAAAAAGAAAAAAGTTTCCTCAAAGTTGAAATCGACCTGTTTTAACCCTCCTTTGGTCCTCTGGGAAGTGAGGAAGGAGGAGCCATTTACAAAACTCACAGAGCATCCATGAACCCTAACCTATCAGCCTGTAACAGCTCCAGTGACATGGCGTCTTCAGATCAAAATCTAACGCTTTTGAGAAGCCACTGCAGTGCTAAGCTTGGGAAAGAACCTTCAGCCTGCGATCTGAATACAAAATCCATCCTTATCTAGAATAACAAGCTGTTATGCATCTTAGTTGTTTGCCTTTATTACACTTTGCCATATGGTATAATACAAAGGACGCACAGATAATTCTGTGTAGCATATCCTAAGGTGAAACTCTTTCAGGACTTCCTACAAAAACCCATTAGAAATTCTCGCACAGTTGCAGCTGTGCTAGCAAGTGTCTCTCTGTCCACTGATCAGTCCATCGACTATGTTGTCCTAGGAAGGTCTCAAAGCATGATAGATACCACTGGACTGTGGGTCAGAAAAATGAGTTTGACTCCTTCACATGCTACTACATGCCCCAGATGACTAGAAGAGTCATCTTGCCGTTTTAAGTGTCAGCACCTGTATTGTTTCTAAAACAAAGATAATGAAATAGGGTTAATTCCTTTCCTTGGGATATCATAGAAGGGAAATGAGATGCCTGCACTGAATAATCGGCCATGCTAATGTATCTTCTTGCCATGAGGGGGGCTATTTGAGCAGGAAGGGTAACATATGAGCTGTTGCTAATGCACTGGTTAATCGCTGAGGGATAAGATCACTGGTCATTCATACACATAGTTCAGTACAGACCTGCCAGGCAGATCAACTCAAGGTTTAGACAAATCTAATGAGAGTCTCTGCCCAGGTACTGAAAAGGGGTTCTGATTTCTCCTGAGACTAATAGCAACAGGAGACAGAGTTTGCAAGACTCCTAAAAGTTGTCCCTGACCTTTGGGACTTCCTGAAGAACCTCACCCCCCAATGTTGGAGCTCTCTGAGGTCCAAGGTGGAAGAAGGCCTGGAGCCAGCCTGCAACAAAAGCATAGGCTTTGCCTTGCCGATGAATCCTGGCGTCCTAGGGAAGGGCGGGCTCTCCACTGTGACCCACAGGCTTTCCCGCTCCCCTCCTAGACTCAGATGGAAGCTATGAGGATTAGGTACTTCAGGGATGCTGCTCTTAAGCATCAGCTCCAGGAACTCATAAGAACAAATACGAGGGAGTCTTTAGTAACCCACCCTGTTGCTATGGAGCTTCCAGCAGGAGCTGGTGGTCTCAGGTCTAAGTACAGGGATGAGCAGCCAACAGCCACACCATGCAACTGTGGAGCTCGTCACAACAGAAATATTCCTTCCTGTGCAGGCCACTATGAGAATATTTCAATTCCACATGTCATAGTTGAGCACTCAAACTGAGGCAAGGCAAGTATGACTTAAGAAATGAATGTTATATTTCATTGTAATATGTAATTGTTGATTACAAAAAGTATAACCCACAAACCACAAGAAACTCAAGAAGAAGGAAGACCAAAATGTGGGCATTTCATTCCTTCTTAAAAGGGGGAACAAAATACCCACGGAAGGAGTTGCAAAGACTAACTATGGAGCAGAGACTGAAGGAAGGACAATCCAGCCTGATATAGCTGTCTCCTGAGAGGCTCTGACAGTACCCGACTAATACAGAAGTAGAGGCTCACAGCCATCCATTGGACTGAGTACAGGGTCCCCAATGAAGGAGCTAGAGAAAGGACTCAAGGAGTTGAAGGGTTTGCAGGCCCTTAGGACGAACAACAATATGAACTAACTAGTACCCTCAGAGCTCCCAGGGACTCAACCACCAACCAAGGACTATACAGGGTGGGACTGATTGTTCTTGCAGCATGTGTATAGTAGAGGATTGCAAAGTTGATCATCAGTGGGAGGAGAAGCCCTTGGCCCTGTGAAGGTTCTGTGCCCCAGTGTAGGGGAATGCCAGAGCCAATAAGTGGGAGAGGGTGGGGTGGCAAGCAGGGGGAGGGGGGGAGGCAACAGGGGTTTGTTCTTGTTGATTTTTGGTTTTTTGGTTTTTGGAGGGGAAACTGGGAAAGGAGAAATCATATGACATGTAAATAAAGAAAATATCTAAAAATAAAAGAAAGAAACAAATGTTATATTTCATTTCAATATGTTGAATAATATGCATATTGTTGATATTTGTATATTAATAGCATGTTTGCATATAATTGCATGATGATATGCATTTGTTAATATGCAGTTACAATGTATAAATATTGCATATTAATTATATAGTGAAATGCATATAAATTGCATTTAATATGCAATCTCTAAGTTGCTACATGTGTCAAGTGGCTGCCCTATTGGGCAATATAGGCACAGACCCTGAATCAGATAGTCCTGTGTTCAAATCCTTTTACTATCTACCTGGTATGGGACTTTGAGAATTTTCTTAATTTCTCTAAACCTCAAGTTTCATGTCTGGAAAAGGAACTCTGGAAGTAATATATGTATTTATCCTAAACGATTGTCATAATACTTACCTGAAATACTCCACACATAAAAGCACTTAGCCGTGATCCTGAACAATGAAGGCTTTCCCACCCCACCCCAACCTTTACTTGGGGTTCTTTGTGCAGTGGGAACCCCCGTTTGGAGGTAAGCTGGCAGTTCAAGGAGCTCTGCCGTGAACCCAGCTCATACCTGTGAAGAAGATATAGGTGGAACCGGTTCTGGCTTCGTCCCGTCTGCAGATGTAGCCATTGCACAGTTGCTCCCAGCAGCTGAATTCACCCGTGTCGGCTGCGGTGGAGTTGACCAGAGTCAACTGCCCATAGCGTTCACTCTGCTTCACGCTGAAATTTCAAGAGAGGTTAGGGCATCAGGGCAGGTCAGAGCCCAGCCAGGGGGTCTTCTAGTCACGTGGTCTCTGCTTCCTGGCTTGCAAATGTTGAGTACCCCGCTGACCAGACGTGACCTCTTAAAAGGCAAAAGCAGTAAGAGTGTGTTTGGTGGGTGGAGGAAATGGGGGGGGGGAGCAAAGAAAGAAAGCCTTTTCCTAAGAGGAAATAATAAATTATAATAGTGTTTTCCATCAGAGGAAAATTCTCTTTGGCCTCAGAGCTGAGGTTTCTAGAAGTAAGATCATGGGAGGCCTTAGCATGTAGCCTTACCGATTTGGCCAGAAAAGCCTGGGACTGTAGCTTGCTGGCTTGCTTTTTAAAAGAAAGGGGATTAGAGAACAACAATGTGGAGAGAACACACAGAATTAGTGAAGCTCCAAGGTTAAGCTTAGAATCCTAGAGATATTGTATTATTATGTGAAAAATAGACCCCGTTTTCTCTGTAAGATGTGAGCTCCAGGCATTGGGGGCACACCTCTGAAGTACTCATGACCGTACTCAATTCTCCCTGAAATAAAAGCAAGACTAACGATATTGTGGACTAGTAACATCAGCCAACTGTCCTGATAACTATATCGTCGCAAAAACCCAGAAGCCTGGTCTTCGGAACGGATGTTCCCCCGTGGTTCAGGAGTCCCAGCATGCAACACCAAAATAAACAGCTTTAATCCAAGCGCTCATCTCAGACATCCGAATGCTCCAGCGCTCTGGGGATCCACATAGCTTTCTGATGGAGTGGAAGGCCTCTTTTTCATCTTGCGATCAGATCAGTGTGAGCACAACGTTAAATTTAGCACATCCCAACCGGCTGGGTGTGGTGGGGTCCTGACCACAGCCCTGCTCTCCTCCCTGCTGGATGGCTTATTGCCCCCACCGGGCCTGCTAAGAGGAGGCTGCCCACTCCCACCCCTTCACCTCTGTCCTTTAAACTGGACGGAAATCTCGCCTCCCTCAGGAAGCTTCTAATTACAATGGCCTCAGGCATCTCCCCCACTTTCTCCTAATGAAGTCGTTGGCCCCTTGCTTTCCTGCCCCTCTTGGCTTCCTGTTATGACATTGGATCCTGACAGGGAAAGGGACCGTGCCACATTTGTTTCATAGTCTCAGAGGGGGGGAAAATCTGTGCACAGCACGAAATATGGGTTCCTGAAATACAAATGAATTGAGGCTAAATCGACACACAACACTGACAGGCCCCAGCTCATGAGATTTAGAGCGGATGATGTTACCCGCTCTAAAGCAGTAAGGCCTAGTGAGAACTCTCTTTTCTGGTCACTGATACCTGAAGAGAGTGAGACCTTAATGCCCTTTCTCTGTCATTTTTATGATTTCCTAGACAAGGGGGAAATGGCTTTGCCCCACGGTGTACTGCCACCAGGATGTATCACCATGACTTCCATGATATGTCACCACGAGACCAAAGCAATGGAGTCAGTCATGAACTCAAAGTTAGAAAGCTGTAAGTCAACATAATGATCCTATTCTTCCCTTTAGTGTGGTTAGAGTAACAAACTCAATAGCAGATTAGAACACAGGGGCTCAGAAATGTGACACATAGCTGGTGACCAGCTAAACAAGGCAACGTGAATTAGTTGTGTACTTAGCATGTACTTAGACACTAAAATGCATATAAAGCACGCAATGCCTTGTTCGCTGTTTTTTCCAGTTATTTTTAATCACACATAATTGTTAGGTTCAGACTAGCTATTGTGAATGCCGCCACAGCAACAATGAACAATACACACCCAGCACTGGAGAGTGTTAGCAAGGCAAATAAAAACCGGTGGACTTTAAAGTGACTGCATTGTGATTCAAGAGTTAAAACTAACAACCATGGAAATAACTAACCAGGTTCTCACAATAAAAATGAAATAAATTCTCAAAGGGTGGGGTGAAGAGGCCAGAGGCAGACTTGAAGAGGAGGCGAGACAAATGGGACTTGAACAGCTTGAGGTGGGGCAGGAGAGATCTGATAGAGAGCAGTCAGTGTGCTTGCACAGGGAACTGTACACCAGGGCTGCCGAGGATGTGCTCGGCTGAATCCACTGTGGTGACCCGAGTATGCAGTGCATGCAAAGGAAGTAACAATGTCTTGGTGGTTTCTTCCATTGTTTGCAGAAGGAGAGAGGAGCAGGGAATGGGGAGTCACAGACACATACATGGAGAACAGTGATGGGGAGCGTGGTCATCCGGTAAGCAGTGGGAACCAACCTTCACTCTGTGGAGTGGGAAGACCTGGGACCACCCTTGTCAGGACACGAACAGACAGAACCAGAATGGGAGACGTAGAAAGAAAAGAGAGAATCTGAGACTTTGCTGCTGCGACTACAGTGAAGATGTGCCTAGGCAAGGGCACTGGAGGATGCCAACGTCCTCGAGAGGCAGGGATTTGCAGCTGACTGGATAAGAGCATCCGGATGAGATGTTATCAGGAATGGCCTCACAACTCAAAACTCTGTGGTAGGAGGGATAGAAAAATCTGTGACTGGAACAAATTGAGGAAGATACCTTATGCCAACCTCTGGCTCCTGTGCATAGACACAGCTAGGTTTATGCACGTGTACACACACAGAGACACATGCAGGCACACATACAGGAGATGAGAAACAGAAACAGGACTCATCATGGAAGTCCGAAGAGAAACCGTCATGAGTAAATGCTCAAGATGGCCAGATGCCTTTAAGAGAAACTGTTAACATGTAAACATTCATTTGCCAGTGTGAAATTCTTGGGCAACCATCAGAAGATTAATTTCAGGGGCTGGAGAGATGGCTTAGTGGTCAGTGTGTGTGTTCCTCTTGCAGAAGACCCAGCTTTAGTTCTCAGAACCTGACAGCTCACAACCATCTGTACTCCAGTTACAGGGTATCCGATTTCCTCTTCTGACCTGCGCAGGCACCAGACAACATACATGCAGGTAAAAACACTTGTACATATAAGATAAGTAAATTGAAGAAGAAGAAGGAGGAGAAGGAGATGGAGACGGAGACAGAGAAAGAGAAGAAGGAGGAGGAGGAAGAGGAGGAGAGGGCAAGAGGAGAGGGAGGGGGAGGGGAAAAAGAGGAGAAGGAAGAGAAGGAGAAGGAGAAGGAGAAGGAGAAGAAGAAGAAGAAGAAGAAAAAGAAGAAGAAGAAGAAGAAGAAGAAGAAAAGGGGAAGGGAGGGGAGGGGAGGGGAAAATGACTAATTTCAGAGATTAAAAAATTGTCAAAAGAAAATGGAGGTTGAGGTTTCCTCAGGAGACCTGGTCACATGACACACAAGCTCTGCAGAGCTCAGAGCCAGCTAAAATACCAAGCAGTTTTCCTGGACCCAGCATTTGTTTGTGTGGTAGTGGTAGAAAGGGTAAGAGGTCCTTCCTACCAGGGAGCTAAGCAGGCACATAAAAGCTCACACTGGACAATAACTCAGCCGCCACTGTAATCGCACACTGTATCTTTAGCAGACTGGGGGTGGAAGGAAGGAAATGCCCTGGAAAACATTTCTGCATATTTCCACCCCCTCTTCTATGCAAACCTCATCAAACAGGAAACTAATTATTTACAAGGATTACAGTTTAAATGCCTGGATTTAAAATGTCCATTTCTACCAGTGGCCTTGCATAGTCTAAGTATCAGACTGCCCAGAGAGTGGGATCTGGCCAAATCTGCTGGGTGTTGAGCCTATGTCATGCCATGGTAAAAGGCACAGGCTGAGCCCTGTAGAACCACTGTCTAAGCAGAGACCCTTCAACCTAGGGCTCTTCTTTTCTCTTGTAACCCCTGAACAATTACGGTGGATCAGGAAGAAGGGAGGGATGGGAAGTGGGAGTTAAAAACCATTGTCATAACAAAAATACCATTAAAAGGTGGAACAGGAACATCAGGATAAACGTGGCCATACAGCTCTGAGCATCCTAACATGTTAGCTTATTTCAGTTTTGGCTGGTTGGTTGGCATCTTTCTCTCTTTCTCTCTTTCTCTCTTTCTCTCTTTCTCCCTTTCTTTCTCCCTTTCTTTCTCCCTTTCTTTCTTTCTTTCTTTCTTTCTTTCTTTCTTTCTTTCTTTCTTTCTTTCTTTCAAACTGACACTTCTGATCTGCAGAGTAATGGAAAAAGCCAGGATTCAAGGAGCACTAGTTCAATGTTCAATATGTTTTGAGGGAGCATTTATTCAATGTTTGTGACCTCCTCCCATGAGTGTGTGTGTGTGTGTGTGTGTGTATGTGTGTGTGTGTGCATGCACGCGTGCGTGTGTGCTTCTGTTCCTGTTAGTGGAAGTGTGAAACTTTCTGCATTTGGTCCAGCTTACTCTCTTTTAGAGTCATAGATATATGGGCACACAAAAAAGGAGCTGGTATCTTCCAAAGATAAACACCAAGATAAGAACCTCTTACCTGAGACAGTGACCAGGTAACAACAGTGAGTCCTTTCCTCTACAAGTCACAGGCAAGGTATAAGCTGAGCTTTATAAGACAATTTGTTCATCAGTTCCATAAGTACTTATGACTATAAACTAACTTGAAGACACTAGAGTGGAGATGATGCAGAGATTCTAGAGAATTCCTTCACTCAACTTCTGGATAGCATCAGGGGAGTTTAGAGGAGGTTAGCCAGGAAAAAGCCTCGGGGCCTGAGGGGATCATAGGAGCAGGAAAGGATGCTAACCAATCCAAGCAGGGACTGGGACTGGGAGCGAGGTATTCAAAGGAGATGTCCTGAGAGGATAAAAAAAAGGAAGATGAGTGCCCCACAGGGAGAAACATGAGTGGGACATGGTGCCGCTTTGTGAAGAGTCTGTGCCCCAGGATACATTCGTGAGCTGCAGAGCCACACGGACCAGATTCAAATCCCTGCCCATAGTGACTTTAGGACGTCAGAACTCCAGTTCTCCTCCTCTGCATCCTGTGTCCCAGACCCCTGCAGATCTGTAATGAGAACAGTCCCTAGCTGAACGTTATGGCACGCTGGGCACGACACTATGCTGTTCAGACCGTGCAGCCTCAGCTCGGAGGACAACCCTTGGCGCATTTTTAGACCAGATCATCATCCTGAGGCCTGGTGCTCCTTATAATCCTTATGGCCACATTAGCATAAAAGTACTAATATTTCCTTTTACTGACTCAAACCCGGAAAGGTGGAAAACCAGCCCCTCCCAAGCCCTCCAGCCGGCTCTTCTCGTCTAACCTAGTATCTGTCACATAGACTTGATCATAAATGTTCATGAGTAAATGGGTGGATTTCATCCTACCAAACCAAACCAAACTGATGCAAATCTGACTGAGAAATAGTGCCTCTAAATGTGGCTACCCTACCCTATAACCCCGACAGACATACACACACTCACACACACACATACACACACACACACACACACACACACACACACACACACACGCACACACACACCGGCAAAGAAAAACTTGCATGATCTCGTGAAATCAGTTTATTAGTAGAAGTCAAGTTAAGAGACACAAAGCCCCTTGTTCTACTGAAAGCCATACTAAACTGTCTAGTAACCACTGGAAGGCAACTAAGCACAGGAAAACTATCAGTTGTTAAGCATCTACTACATAAATGATAGTACAGGACGCACGCTACCATTTCTCTAAACCACGATTCTAGGTACTCTGCTAAGTCCTCTACCTCCCCTGTCTTGGTTTTCATGAGGCCCCATGGGGCAAACACTATTATTACCCTGTGTTGTATGCAAACAGCTCAAGGCCAGAATGGTTAGGATACCATCCGAATGTTATTCAGAAAGAGCTGGAGCCTCGGAATAAGCTCCATTTAATTCAATTTTCCCAGGGCCACTCATTCATCTAAACTCAGACTTCCAGTCTTGGACACTATTTTAGGATGGCATAAAATCAAAGAAGCATTAAACATCCGCATTCAACCTTCACATTAAGAATTAATTGGTTGCTTTCTACCACGGTGCCAAGACGCATGTGTGCCTGCTGGTCTGCATTTCAAGTGTTTGCAGAGGGCCTGTGTTCTCTAAAGTCTCAATTTAAGAATGTGTCAGAAGAGAATTACTCTGTGATATGCTGGGGACGGTTTCATATGACAGAGCTCAAATGCTTGGCAACAGACAGCTGGGGGAAACGTGTTGAAGCTGTCTGCCACAGTTACATTTTTTTTTTTTTTTTTTAAGGAAGAAAGAAGTTATATGCACGAAAACTCATAGAAAACCAAATATACAAACTAAGGAAACTTGCTGGGCAGTGGTGGCGCACACCTTTAATCCCAGCTCTTGGGAGGCAGACACAGGCAGATTTTTGAGTTCAAGGCCAGTCTGGTCTACAGAGTGAGTTCCAGGATAGCCAGGACTACACAGAGAAACCCTGTCTTGAAAAACCGTTCTATGCCCCAGTGTAGGGGAATGCCAGGGCCAGAAAGTGGGAGAGGGCGGGGTGGCAGGCATGGGGAGGGGGGAGGCAACAGGGGTTTGTTTTTGTTTGTGTTTTTGTTTTTTGGAGGGGAAACTGGGAAAGGAGAAATTCACATGTAAATAAAGAAAATATCTAAAATAAAAAAAAAAAAAAAAAAAAAAAAGAAAAACCAAAACCAACGAAACAAACAAACAAAGGAACCTCCAATTAAATACAGTTCCTTTTTTTTTCTCTCTCTCTCCCTTTCTTTCTTTTCATCCTTTCTTTCTCCTTTTTTCTTTTCCTTCCTTCCTCATTTTTTCTTCTCTTCTCTTCCTTCCTTCCTTTCTTCCTTCCTTCCTTCCTTCCTTTCTTTCTTTCTCTCTCTTCCTCTTTCTCTCTCTTTCTTTCTCTCTTTCTTTCTTTCTTTCTTTCTTTCTTTCTTTCTTTCTTTCCTTCTTTCTTTCTGACACAGGGTTCACTTTGTGTAGCCCAGGCTGTCCTGGAACTCTCACTGTAGACAGGCTGGCCTCAAACTCACAGAGCTTTGCTTGCTCTGTCCCCTGAGTTTTGGGATCAAAGGTATGAGCTACCACCGCCTGGCTTGTCAATACAGTTCTAACATCTGAAGTCAGCTGGAAGAGAGCTGGTAAAGTGCTTGGCTTGCAAGCTCCAGGGCCCAAGTTCATCCCTGGAACCCATGTTTACAAAGCAAACAACAGCAACAACAAAAGTGGCTGTGATGGCAGGTGGCCCAGCAGTGGGGAGGTGGAGACAGAAGGACAGATAGATTCCTGGGGGACAACTTTGGTGAGGTCTAAGTCTGTAAGAGTCTTTCTTAGAAATATCTAGATGAAGGTGGATGGCTCTTGAAGCCCACCACTTGAGGTAGCGCTGTGGCACCCCCACATACACACTCGCGAGCGCCTCTCACACATACATTCACCCTCACATTCAGATTCTCTCACACACAGGAAATCAGGCTGAAATATTTTAACTATTAGTCATCATCCACTCCTCTATCATCTTTGAATCCACATACTTTTTTTTCCCCACTATATCCATAAGTCCCTACTAGATACCTGTCAATCATATATCTATCCATCCACGCATCCATGTCTGGGTACTATCCAATAAACAATTCCAAACCCTTTCATGTAACTGCAGTATTTTTTTTTTAATTTTTAAAGATTTTATTTATTATTATATCTAAGTACACTGTAGCTGTCTTCAGACACTCCAGAAGAGGGTATCAGATCTCATTATGGATGGTTGTGAGCCACCATGTGGTTGCTGGGATTTGAACTCAGGACCTTTGGAAGAGCAGTCAGTGCTCTTAACTGTTGAGCCATCTCTCTAGCCCATAACTGCAGTGTTTAGATTCCAACAATGGGCTATAGTAATGTGTGTAAAATGTGTTGTGGAGCTTTCTGCTACAGTATCTTATGCCTGAGTCTTTCTGTTATTCAGAAATGGCACTGCAGGACAATGTACATGACGTCTCTCCAGCTCTGCAGCCTGTCTGTCTGTCCACCCCCTCTGTCTGTCCGTCTCTCACTCTCAAGTTCTCTCCATGGCACTGACGGGACCCTGAGCACTGTTTCAGGATTTTCACCGGCCACCCTGCTATCCTGCTTTGTCACGGTCCTCTTTGCCTCTCTATCCAGCATGTCCTTCGTCACCACAAACCAAAACCAGGCCTCCTAGGATAATGCCTTAAAGATGCATGTAGCTCTCCACTGCCTCCAAAGGAAGAGGGCATCAACACTTCTTCCATAGGAATAGGATGTGGCTGCCTCCAACTACACTAGTCAACAAAAGGTGTCGAGTTTTGAGAAAGTTAGCTAACCCTTCTGCGATCACCCTGTAATGCAGAAAGGTATTCAAGATACATCCGTTAATCTATGAAACCTTTACATATATGTAAAAGGAAACCTGTAGAGATTCCATACTATAAACAGTGAATATTTGGACTTTCAGTGGTCCCTTAACTTTGCTTTTCATAGTGTTTAAGTCGATGTTTATTTCTTTGATATGAGCCTGAGAACGACCTTGAAGTTTGAATCCTCTTGCCTCTTCCCCCTGATTGCCAGCATCACAGCATGGGCCACACACTTAGTTTTATGCAGTGCTAGGGATGGAGCTGGGGCTCCATCAGGGAAACACACTCTCCACTGAGTGACATCTCCGAGCTTCTAAGTTCATAAATCATATGAGCACGTGCCGATATGTAATAAGAAAAACCACCACAAAAGCAGACTGAGTTAAGCCTCGCGAAACCGCTGAGCAGACACTCTATATAGACACTTTAAATATCTGGAGGTGACCTCAAGTCACCTTTTTAGAATATAAATTTCCGACTGACAGGGCCAGCAGGAATTCCTTTGGAGGCATACAAAACCCAGGATGTCATACATGCTTGTTAGAAAAATTATGCCCATTGGTGTGCAAAATGTGTTCAGCCTTGAGTTGTTTTCAGTCTTTGTACTTCCCTGAAGCCTAACCCCAGCCCCCTTGCCCCCTCCCCCCAAGCTTCTTAGGTACTGGGCCTTCCAGTCTCACCAAGTAGAATAAACACATTAGCATTTAAACCAGAAAAAAAGAAAAAAAAAAGCTCTACTCATTATTCTAGAAAGAATAGCTCTGGAAGACAGAAGACAATGGAGCAAGCCTCTGCCACCCTTGCTAGAAAAACAAGCCGAGGATTCCTCCTGTGCAGGGAGGGCACAGCCACAGCAAATGTATTATGGCCGAGTGGGAACAGTGAGTGCAGAAGCCATGGGGCTTGGGTCCATTTGTGTACTACACGCTCTCTTAAAAACATCTCAAGTACATACATGCTCACACTAGTGCCACATTCTGGTGAACCTCCTGAGCTAACTAGAAACAGGAGGACACAGAGAGCCTACAGACGGATTGAAAATTGGGCTTAAAACCCAATTCTTCTTTTTTTTTATTTTTGGTTTTTCGAGACAGGGTTTCTCTGTGTAGCCTTGGCTGTCCTGGAACTCAGACTGGCCTCAAACTCAGAAATCCGCCTGCCTCTGCCTCCCAAGTGCTGGGATTAAAGGCGTGCGCCACCATTAAAACCCAATTCTTTTTTTTTTTTTTTTTGGTTTTTTCAAGACAGGGTTTCTCTCTGTAGCCCCGGCTGTCCTGGAACTCACTCTGTAGACCAGGCTGGCCTCGAACTCAGAAATCCACCTGCCTCTGCCTCCCAAGTGCTAGGATTAAAGGCGTGAGCCACCACCACCCAGCTAAAACCCAATTCTTAATGACTGGTTTATTAAGTATACAAATTTATCAAGTATGATAGGCTTCATGTGCTTTGGTTGCATCCATCTCATGTTGTTCTTTCTTACCTCTCTTCCTCTCAAATGTATCTTTTACTTTCATGTCTTTTTTTTTTTTCTTAATCTAGATTTCACATTTGAGTTGAGCTGTTTCTCAGTCTGGTTTTCTTCACTTAACATGATTCTTTCCTGTTCCATTTATTTTTTTCTTCAAAGTACAACACAGCATTCATCTTTATGGCCAAGTTTCATAAAACATGCTATTGTGTATGAAAATAAAGTATGTTTACCAGAACAGAACTACCACATGGTTCTGTTCACCCACTTCTGGGAGTCAAAGTTGGCACATAGTAAAGATAACTGTGCCTACTGTACCATAACCTAAAACAGGCAAGATGTGGAACAGGCAAGTTTATTCATCCATAGATGAGTAAAAT
Source organism: Mastomys coucha (assembly GCF_008632895.1). Classification (NCBI taxonomy): domain Eukaryota; kingdom Metazoa; phylum Chordata; class Mammalia; order Rodentia; family Muridae; genus Mastomys; species Mastomys coucha. The sequence continues at coordinate 181,659,051 of NW_022196905.1, read as the reverse complement.
CTAGTTTGCTGACAGCTGTGACCTTGAGCCAGCCTCTTAGCCCGCTGTGGGTCAAGCCTGCTCACTTGGAAAATCGAGGCAAGATGCTAAGTTTCCAGACTGCATATTCCTGTCCCTCCTACAGTTCAGGAATCTTTCATTCACTGACTCTTGTCTTCCTCTAGCAAGTAAGGATGACCGAGAAAAAGTTCCCCACAGCTTCACACACTCCTATTGCCACTCTGAAATTCTATGTCCGGGATGTGCCTCATATCATTTAGTTCAGGAGCTTTTCTGGTTAGAGTCCATCCTGTTTTTCTTCTCCTGTGTGTGTGTGTGTGTGTGTGTGTGTGTGTGTGTGTGTGTGTGTTTGTGTGGTGTATATGGTATGTGTGGTATGTTACCTGTGTGTGGCATATGTATGCGTGTGTGTGTGTGTGTGTGTGTGTGTGTGTGTGTGGTATGCGTATATATGGTGTATATGGTGTATGTGATATGTATGGTATGTGTGTTGTGTTGTATGTATGTGGTGTATGTGTGTAATATGGTGTGATGTGGTGTGGTGTGTGTGTAAAATTTAGGAGAGTCCTTATTCATAGGCTATTGCACTTCATTCAGATGAATAGCTATTAATCTTAACCCTCGACACACCGTGGGGCTCACCCCTCGGTCTCTCATATAGATAATTGCTGCATTCTGATTCTTTACCCAAATACCTACCAGCCGGATGTGCAGCCGGATGCACTACACTAGACCATGCCACGAGCCACCTAGGAGATAAATACAGGAGAGTACACTCTTTCATATCAGTTTTGGTCACTAACACAGAGTTCCATACACAGGGTCACCTTGCCTGTCTCAGCTACTGACTGGAGTTCATAAAGAGCATCGGTTATATTACAATGTCGGTGACATTGACCTCCTTTCCAAACCAAATGAGATACCATGATTTCCCCATGGTCTAAGAGAAGGAGAGGCAGTGGGCAGCAGGATTGACCTACAGAGAAGTCAGGATAGAGTCTAAAAGGTGGCAGGATCTTGAAGCCACATGACAGGGCAGACAAGTCAGGAATCCAGGTGACGTGGAAGGCTCTGGGCAGACGAAACCACAGAGAATCTACAGCCAGTGCAGGGCGGGTGGGTGGAGCTGTCTGAGAAGCCGAGTCCAGACAACAGGGGCAAAGCTCTGACATCTTGGTTAATTCCTTTTGCGTGGCCTGCCCTTTTGAACAGTTGCCACAGGACATTAAACTCTCCATTTCATAACTTATCCTTTATTCCCCCTTTCCAGCCTTCCTCATCTGACAAACCCTTTAAAGAGTTTTATTTAGATTTTATATATTGAAATTCTTGGCAAAAATGTTCATACCTCAACAACATCAATTTTTATTTTTGCAACTAAAACCTCAGACCTCACCCACGTGTAGACATATTCGTCAGAGCAGGGTCGCATTAGGAAAGCAGGCAGAGTCGCTCAGTGACACTCAAAACCATTTCCAGGGAACGGCAGTCTCCAAATGGTCATCTGCGAGAGTTTCGTCTACCCCTAGCCTGTCTGACTTGGCACATGGACTTGACTTTACCAGCGTCTTGTCGTTCATTCTTTTTATATTCTAATACCACGCAGCCCATCTGGAAACATCACATAAAGACTTTTCATAATGTTCAAGAAATGAGAGGATTCGTTTAACATTCTTTTAAAATAAAAGTTAACAGAAAGCATTTCCTCCCTCCTTCAAAAGTATGTGGAGACACGGGGGCGGGGGGGGGGAATCGTGGGGCCGCTGGGTCTCAGTACCCCAGGGCAGTTAGGCAGTTAATGTGGATCTTTCAGCACTTTGAGGTGCTGTGGACTGTGCTAGTTCAGCCTTCCCTGAATGCAGCAAAATACCCATGAGAATTAACTTTTAATGAGAAAAGGTTTAGTTTGTCTGGCACTATAGGGTGTTTCAGTCTATAATGGCTTAGTGGTCCCAGTGAAGAACATCATTGAGGGACTACATAGCAAAAATAATTACTTCATGGAATCTAAGAAGTTGAGAGAGAGAGAGACAGACACAGACACAGAGAAAGACAGAGACACACAGAGAGACAGAGACAGACACGGAGAGACAGAGACAGTGCAAATATGTGTACACACACATGCATACACACATACGCACGCACGCACGTGCGCGCGCGCATGCAGCCACAGACTGTGGAGGACCAGTGTCTCAATAGTCCCTTCAACGATATGTTTCTAATGGCCTAGTTTCCTTTCCCTAGGCCCACACTTCTAAAGATCCCAACAGTACCATTGCCTGGACACCAGCCTTTGGGTCATAATCCAGATCCAGACTACAGCATGGGACATCTATCTAGTTTGTAGGAGACGGAGATAGGAAACGGAAGCCTTTTTCTGAAAACAGAACTTGTGACAGACTGGCCATTTCCCTGTGCTCTGCCTCTTTGGGATACAACAGAATGAATAAAAATAGCTCGGCCTCACGGAGAGGCCTACTACATAGGCCAAGAGCTTTCCACACATGGCCTCATTCTATGCTGATAACTCGAGAGGAGACGGAGTCTATTATTACCCTCCCCCACCCATGCCCCAAAAGGATCATAGCCGTGATTTTTCTGCACCATTAACTCTGTCAGAACTTTCAGTACACCCAGAGAAGACTTGGACCCTGCCTTCCCACCAGTCTATCTCTAGGGACATGTGGGGGCCTGTTCTGTTACCTTTAGGGTGGGGTGAACGCTTTATTTTTAATTTCCAGGGTGGAAATTTACTTGGAGATAGGTATCAGAGGCTGGCTCCAGCATGTACTCTTGATTTCTTGCCATGCCAAGGACTTAATCCAGTACCTTGATAGAACTAGGCAAGCACTCTGCTGCTGAGCTCCACACCCGGCCCTTGAGAACGCTTTCGCCTTGCTATTGCTCTGCTCCTGTGACCCAAGGCAACATCGGGAGGGGGAAAGAAAGGCTTTATTTCAGCTTATGAATTACAGTCTGATGTTGAGGGAAGCCAGAGCAGGAACCTGAAGCAGAAAGCACGGAGGAACACTGCTTGCTGGATCTCTCTCTCGAGCTTCGCTGCTTTCTTATACACCCTCCCACGACCACTGTTGTCCTAAGGATGCTACCGCCTATCGTGGGGTAGCGCTTCTATTAAAAACCAAGACAACCTCCGTCTGAAATGCCCACGGGACTCTCTTGTCTAAGCAATTCCTCAAGAGAGGTTTTCCTCTCAGGTGACTCTAGGCTGAGGCGAACTAGGACAGCAACTTGTGCATGGACCCAACCTGCAGCCCCACGTAAGGAGAAAGAGAAGGAGAACCCACATCATTTTTATTTGTTCTGCCAAGAAAACCGAGCTTTTTGAAGGAAAATGAATTTGAATTTGAAAGAAGTCCACCTCACAAAACGAATTTCCTTAGTGTACTGAGGTGTATACGGAAGCGCAGTTAAAGAAAAAAAAAACCCGAGATCAATGCTGTTTTGTGTATATTTACCACAACTAGTTAGCTGGGGAAGAAAGTCACCTCCCTCTCTACCTATCACCTGTGGGTGTTCACTTTCTGCAGTTTCTTCTCTCTCATCAGTGAGTTCTTTCTGGTCATAAATACTTCCTCACATTCCTGTCTTTGAAAATGCCCTTCGGATGGATTCCTTTCCCTGTGTAAGCTGGGGAGACAGGCTGCTTAGGAGACTGGCCTGCAGCCCACGGTCTGCTTCCCTGGCCCACCCTCCTTTGTGTAGCCTGTGGGTGGAGTGAGCTGTTGCCCTGTGCAGCCAAGTGGAAATACAGATGCCTTCTCTTCTCCTAAAAGCTATTTATTGTTCTCAGAGGAACCAGCCATCAAAGAGAGCTGAGCCCCACCCACTCCTCCCAGCTTCCAGTTCTTGCCTGAAAAATGTTAACACCCTACACCACACACCACAGACACATCCTGAAAGATAATGTTTGGGCCCTTATTCTTTTTTTTTTTTTTTTTTTTTTAATTGTTCCTGTGGATCAGCTCTAGGCTACTACACCTTGTCAGCCAGGCTATTTAAAAATGGTCTCCTCACTGTGAGGCTGCACAGCTTGCACCTCCTCCCTTCCAGCCTTGATTGACTTAACCCTTTGCCTGGGCCACACAGTCCAAATGCCTTACTTTGTTTTCTGGCTCAGCAGAGTGCCAAGAATTCCCTGTTCTCCCCACCTGAAACGTGTGGACAGCAGAATTGGAGAAAGGGAATGTTTGCAGAATGGATGGAAACGGACCAGCTGACCGACCAACTGATGCACCAGCGGGGTTATCATACGGGCAGAACCATTTTACTAGAATGTTTCGCTGTGGCACACTCAGGCTGGGAAGAGACATTGTGGCTTGATATTCTGTACTTGACATTTGTCTGTCTGTCTGTCTGTCTGTCTGTCTGTCTCTCTCTCTCTTTCCTTCTTCCTTCTTCCTTCCTCCTTCCCTCTTTCTTCTTCTTCTTCTTCTTCTTCTTCTTCTTCTTCTTCTTCTTCTTCTTCTTCTTCTTCTTCTTCTTCTTCTTCTTCTTCTTCTTTTCCTTCTTCTCCTTCTCCTTCTCCTTCTCCTTCTCCTTCTCCTTCTCCTTCTCCTTCTCCTTCTTCTTCTTCTTCTTTTGGTTTTTTGAGACAGGGTTTCTCTGTGTAGCTCTGGCTGTCCTGGAACTCACTCTGTAGACCAGGCTGGCCTCGAACTCAGAAATCCACCTGCCTCTGCCTCCCAAGTGCTGGGATTAAAGGCATGTGCAACCACTGCCTGACTTCTTTCTTCTTTTCCTTCTTTCCTTCCTTCCTTCCTTCCTCCTTTCTTTCTTCCTTTCCTTCTTTTCTTTTTTCCTTTCTTTCTTCTTTCCTCTTTCTTTCTTTCTCTTTCTCCCTTTCTCTCTCTCTCTCTTTCTTTCTTCCTTCCTTTCTTTCTATCTTTCTTTTTTTGTTTTTTCAAGACAGTTTTTCTGTATATCCCAGGCAGTCATGGAACTTGTCCTGTAGACCAGGCTAACCCGGAGCTCAGAGATCTGTCTACTTCTCAAGTGCTGGGATTAAAGGCACGTGTCACCATCACCTGGCTGTTTGCTTTTATTTTTGAGACAGGATCTCACTATGTCCAGAACTTGAAATGTAAACCAGGCTGGCCTTGAACTCACAGAGCCCTGCATGCTTCTGTCTCCCCAGTGCTGGAACTAAAGGCATGGATCAAGAATATATGTGTGTGTGTGTGTATGTGTGTGTATACACACAAAATTAATAAGGTTTATAATCACCTTAGATGTTGCTCTAAATTTCTCCATGTGGTTGAGAAAGGCTGCCATGGTATGGCTTCCTGCTTGCCTCCTGGCATATAGCCCTTGCCTCCTGGTATCCGTCTCACCTCCATTGCCTCTGCTCACCTTACCTTCAGCACGCTCCCTCACGGTTGCAGGTGCTGCTACTCTTACCTTTAGGTGATTCCTGCCATCTCTCTCCTCTTTCTAGAACTTTCTTACCCTCTTCTCTACCTTCTTTACCTGGTTAAATCAATTTTCAGATATCAGCTTGAGGTTTTTGCCTCCTGATTTCCATCAGCCTTGCGCACACCAACTGTATTAAACTGCTTATTTAATAGTCTATCTTCCTCTAACATGCGAAGTTCCATGGCCACATGCCTCCATAGGAAGTTGCGCATTAGTAGAAGCGTTTAAGCAGCATTGGAAGCAGGGGAGGGTGCAGAGTAAATGGTAATACACGCTGGTTGTTTTTTCAAGCCCCTTCCCCTTCCTTTCTGGTCTCAAAGAAGGGGGATGTCTATGCAACTGGAAATGGTCCAATGTGGAAGAGATACCCCAGTCTACCTCAGCACCCGAAAATATAGCCCCTGTAACATGTTGCTATGGCCTCTTAGGGACCTTGTCAGAGTTGTTTAGCCACACCTTCCTCATTTGCAATTTTTTACAGAAGACAATTGTAATGCTAATAAAGCCTGCCACCTAGTGGGAATTCTGATTGTGACATGATTTGGAAATGACCCACTTAAAAGCTTTCCCAGGAAGGCAAATTACGTTCCACTTACTAGTTTTTCAATCTTAAACTCGAAACTAGATGTATTAATATAGTCTGTCCCAGGATGTAGCAAGTATATGTCTCCTGAAACTGGATTCCCGAGGCCAAGAGTGACTTGGATCTAAGTTTATTCCACAGGACCTATCACAGATGGTGGAGGATGATAGCGCCAACCAAACCCAGGGGACCAGTCCAAGTTCTTGGACTCATTCCGAGGTTCAGCAGCTCCAGCCATCTATCTCTGTGAGTCATATGCCTCATGGGAGTGGTTACTAGATGCTGGAAGAGCAAGGAGAAAGGAAAAGATTGATCAGTGGGTAGGAAGTTCCAATAGGCTGGGGAATTTGGTCCTCCTGTGTAGTGCTGGTAGGGTGAGTGTGGTGAATAATATTTTTGGATATTCCACAATAGGTAGAAGAGATCCTTGTGAATGTTCCCAGCACAAAGAAATGAGAACTATATGAGGTAATGAATATGTTAAATAGTCCAATTTGATTAATACACATTATGTACATGTATAAGTCATTCCACTGCATCTCCACTAAAATATACAATCACTATGTGTCAAAGAAAACAACAAAGCTTAGTGACTAACAGCACTGGCTGTCTTCTGGAGGGCCAGGGTTCAATTCTCAGTACCCACATGGCTGCTCACTCCAGTTCCAGGGGGACTTGCTAACCACCCTCTTCTGGCCTCTGCAGGCACAAGACTGGTGGCACATGGTATATATGAAGGCAACCCCTGCCTCCCAGTACATGTCAAATAAAAGAAATACAAATAAAGAAGGCAGATTTTAAAAACAACAGAAGCCAAGGATGGTAGCCCATACTGGGAATTCTCAGTACTTAGAATACTGAGGCAGGAGGATTACCGGATGAAGACAGTTTAGGTTACAAAGTAAGGACCTGTCTTAACTTTCTCCCCAAAAAGAAGAAGCACGGAAAAAAAAAAAAAAAAGGAAGGGGAAGTTTTTGTGTTTTTAGGCTTGAAAGTTGGGTGATGGGGTTGGTTAGGAATGCTTCCTCCACAGCCATGACGACTTGAACTCAGATCCTGGGGCCAAGGGAACATGCCAGGGATCCCACAAAACCTAGAGCTGCAGCTCCGAGGGATTGGATGCCTCCTTCTGGCTTTTGTGTGGACACATACAAGAACTAACAAGTAAATAAATGCATTGAAGAAATTAAGGCTCAAATAGACCTTGTTCCAAGGTCATGGGTCATATCGCTCATGGTACCTAACTCCAGACTGGCTCTCAGCCCCCTGTTGACAGCATCTCTTGCTCTCTGAAAACCTGCATTTGCCAGGAGGCATTGTACTGGGTGCCCCTGGAATACCAGGGCAGAGGCCTTCTCCATCCTTGGTAAGAGACAAGACCTTTGATTGGATGTGGATGTGAAAGATGCAAACATCCAAGGTAATTCCCTCCTGCTGGTGGTGTAAAAACAGGGAAAAAAGAAACAGGATAAAGGGGCATTAAGGATTCTATGTGACTGAGCATAGGGTCCCCAATGAAGGAGCTAGAGAAAGGACCCAAGGAGCTGAAGGGTTTGCAGCCTCTTAGGATGAACAACAATATGAACTAACTAGTATCCTTAGAGCTCCCAGGGACTAAACTACCAACCAAAGAGTACACATGGTGGGACTCATGGCTCCAGCAGCATATATAGCAGAGGATGGCCTAGTCGGTCATCAATGGGAGGAGAGGCTGTTGGTCCTGTGAAGGTTTATTCCCCAGTGTAAGGGAAGGCCAGGGCCAGGAAGTGGGAGAGGGTGGGTTGGTGTGCAGGGGGAGGGGGAAGGAAGCAGGGTTTGTTTTTTGTTTTTGTTTTTGATTTTTGTTTTTTGGAGGGGTAACCAGGAGAGGAGATATCATTTGTAATGTAAATAAAGAAAATTAATAAAATAAAAAAAAAAAAAGAGGGACTGTATGGTTCCAATTTCTCCAGGAATGTAGTAATGGTGTCTATAGCTGAAAGAGAAGGAAGTTAGCAGTTTAAGGACAAAAAAAAGTTGGGCTTTGGTGGAGAATGCCTATAATATCAGCTCTGGGATGGCTAAGGCGAGAGAATCACGCATCCAAGGTCAACTTGGCTACATATCAAGATCCTGTCTAAGAAAAATAGGAAGAAAAAAAAGAGAGAAGAAACAGGAACTCCCTAGCGACCTCTATTCACCATGGCCAGGAGGGAGGGAGATGAGCTGTCTGCCTTCGCTTCCCTCCTTTTGCTACACACAGTGCATACAGAGAGTACACACATATAGCACACACATGCAGTGCATACATGGAGTGCACACATGGCTCTAAGTATCTTTCAGTGTTGTGTGTGTGAGTGAGCATGTGACTGTGAACTGACTTCTGAGATTATGAGGACACTGTCTCAGTTAGGGTTTTACTACTGTGAACAGACACCATGACCAAGGCAACTCTCATAAGGACAACATTTAATTGTGCCTAGCTTACAGGTTCAGAGGTTCAGTTCATTGTCATCAAGGCAGGAACATGGCAGCATCCAGGCAGGCTTGGTGAAGGCAGAGCTGAAAGTTCTACTTCTTCATCTAAGGGCTGCTAGTGGAAGACTGACTTCCAGGCAGCTAGGATGAGGGTGTTAAGCCCACGCCCACAGTGACACACCCACTCCAACAAGGCCACACCTCCTCATAGGGCCACTCCCTGGGCCAAGAATACACAAACCATCACAGACTCTAAAGGTATTTCCTGATTTCTGGCAAGAGGCAGAGAACCATCCTAGGTGCTAGGAATCTGATCTGTAACCAGCTGTGGCATTTGCCACGAAGGGACTCGTTCTTTATGAGAGAAGATGGATACAAATATCAGACTACAGAAGAATTAGTCAATTAGATGAGCTCACATACACTGCCAAGAAAGAGGAGCAGGTCTCAGACCTAGCTGTGCCCCGCCCACCATCTTTTTCCATAACTCTCTCCACCGCTGCTCTCATGGCAGGAAAGATACAGAATAAAACCATTATATTTAGAACCTGAACGTATCTCTCACTGGAAACAAATAAACAATCTTTGTAACTTGTGCAGTGTGTGTGCACACTTAGAGTTAAGCCTGCCAAAGTGCCACATACTGGAGCCAGGTAAGAAACGATGCTACACTTCATCAACACAACGCTCTTTTGCTATTGAAACAACATATAGGTAGACTGTGAAATCATAAATGTAAAAACACTGCTGGCTAAAACTCCTTGTGACAATATATTGAAATGTTGATTTTAAAGCTAACTTTCTTAAATTCCAGACTCACTGTTGAGAAAATCCTTGTAGACCACTTTGTTCTATGGAAAACAAACAAACAGAATTGGCCAATATCCATGCTAACACAAAAGCCTTTTGAAAAACCAGTGGGTGGCAGGGGACTTTGTAACCTCCAGTACTAAATAAATACAGACTAAGTTATATCTGGGTGGGTATTTTTTTTTGCTGTTTGCATTACGTTTTATCCTTTGTCAGAAATGGTGTGCCTCAACGAGTATAGCCAGACGTACTGTGGTGGTCTGTCTATGCTCGGCCCAGGGAGTGGCACTATTAGGAGGTGTGACCCTGTTGGAGTAGGTGTGTCACTGTGGGTGTGGCCTTTAAGACCCTCATCCTAGCTGCCTGGAAGCCTGTATTCTCTTAACAGCCTTCAGATGAAGATGTAGACCTCTCAGCTTCTCCTGCCCCATGTCTGCCTGGATGCTGCCATGCTCCCATCTTGATGATAATGGACTGAACCTCTGAACCGCAAGCCAGCCCCAATTAAATGTTGTTTTTATAAGAGTTGCCTTGGTCATGGTGTCTGTTCACAGCAGTAGAACCCTAACTAAGACACATACCAACTTGCTTCATATGTAATGAGCGACTTGTGACACTCGAAGCAACTGGGAACAACAGATGTATGTAGAGTTTCCATTTGGGTTCTGTGTCACATAGTCAGGGCTGTGCACATTAGATCCCTGTCCTCTTCATAACAGCTCCACTATTCAGTGGAAAGAAACAGAGTGGTCAGAAGATTACACCTGGACAGAAGTGTTAACACTGGAACTTTGTTTCAGTGTTGGTTTCAGTTGTTCAGTTGGTTAAAAGTGCCCAGCTCCACAGGAAGCACACCTGGGGGACATCTAGCCCCATAGCTATAGAAGGCTGGCGAGAACTCCCTCCATGGGAACGAGAACACGGGCTAAGTGTTCTACTGCCTACAGGTACAGGGTTCCAAGGAAGACATCAAGAGTCGGTTTCTTAAAACTTGTGTTGAATAGATCACAGTTTTCTATGGTTGTTTGTTACAGAGTTCTGCCTGGATGTTTCTACATTTTTCACGTTTCACAGGTCTGTGGGGGGCACATCTGTTTTTTCTGTTTGAAGAAGGTCCCCACTGTTGATGAAACAAACGCTATTTAATGGTGAAAAGTCAACCCATGCCCTGATTCTGGATGTCCCTCTTTGATTCGGTCTTAGGCTCATTTATTTGTGGGTCTTCAAAGCTCTGTGTCTACAGAGCAGAAAGGCAGGTGTCCTGGGATGACAGGCATCATTAAATAGATAATGTGATATGCCAAGCACTCAGCCAAGTCTTGGTGAAAAGGGCAGGGTTCAAAGAAAAGCAAGCACGTGCCAATATGCAGAGAGGTGCAGAGAGGAAGCAGGAGGAACCACCAGAATGCACCCCCAGCAAGGCCGGCCATGGTTTTCCCAGAGAACATGCCTAACTGGGCTTAAGTGAGTAGGTATCCAGGGACCAGGAGGGCTCCAGGCAACGGAAGCAGAAAGCTCTAAGTCCTAGGAGGCTAGTACTTCTGGGAACATCTCTTAGAACCTCGGCCTTTGAGAATAGAGATGCTACGGTAGGCATCAGAGGCTTCTGTAGATGGTGCAGATCAGAGGCTCCTCCATGCTGGGAGAAGGTTGAACTCTGTCCCACGGTTGAGCAAGGGGAGACACAGCTCTGCCTTCTTCAACATGCTAGAAGGAAACTGCAGAAGGCTCAGCTAGGATCTGGCAGTTGGTGGTTGACTGGGTTGGGGGTGGGGCAGAGAGAGAAAGAGAGGAAGAAGGTGAAGTTGCTCCCCAATTTTCTGTTTGAGTGCTGGTGGGGTTCTTGAAAAGGGTTCTGTAAACATGGAGTTTCTGTGGAAAAAGGAATTGCGGGTGGACATGCAGAGTTTATGATGACCACCTCCCACGTTCCCCCTCCCATTCCTGTCACCCCAAAGAGGTAGCACCCTATACTTCCTCACTGAAACATAGAAAATAAGACCTGACAGATGGTATTAGTCAGTGTTCTCTAGAGGAAAATATATTAAATATATTAAATATATTAAATATATGTGTAATACATGTATTATTTAGTATATTATATGAGATTATATATGAAATATAGTATATGAGATTATATGAGATATAGTATATTATATGAATATGGATATTATATGTCTGCACAAATGCATACATATGTATATATGCGTATATATACATATATGTGTATATATACATATATGTGTGTGTATATAGATGCATATATACACACACATATATAAATGAGATTCATTAGAGTAATGAGTAGACAGTGGTCCAGCTAGTCCAACAATGACTATCTACCAACAGAAGGTCCAAGAATCTGGTGGCTGTTCAGTTTAGGAGGCTGAATGTGTCAGCTGATCTTCAGTCTACACTCAAATCCCAATGCAATGGGCTCTAATGCCAGCAAAGGAACAGACTTGCCAGTGAGAGCAAGAGCAAGCAGGCAGAGTTAAAGCTTCTTTTGTTCATGTCCTTTGTTTCGGCTGCTAGCAGAAAGGGTGGCCCAGATTAAAGGAGGATCTCCCCACCTCAAAAGACCTGAGCAAAAGGTCTGTCTTCCCACCACAAAAGACCCAGAACAAAGGCATGTCTTTCCACTTCAAATGATTTAAGAAAAAAAAAAAAAAAAAAACCTCTCACAGGTATGTTCAGTGGCTTGGGTTTAGTTAATTCCAGATATAGTTGACAATCAAAAATAGCCATTACAAGTCCACCCCTTGTCAACCTGACACACAACCAACATTGCTTTATATCATTTCATTTCTAAATGAAACAATAACCAGGTCATAATTGTGCCTAACATGATATAACTATTATATGTACAATGCAAGTGCATTATATCCTTAACCAGATCATAATTACGCCCAACCACGTGTACAACTGCAAACACATTATAGATAGAATGGGTGTTAGTGTCCCTTGAGGGATATTCTTTTAGTATCTCAAGCTTAAGTCTGATAACCACTGGTGTTCTCTTAAATGATGTTACATATTACATGATAAAGAAATGGAGGAGAGAAAACACAAATGTCTGTACAAATGCACTCTTAATAAGACATGACAAAAAACGTTCATGTCAATTATAATCCTTGTTTCCGCATCTGGTCATGGGGCCTTAGATAATATTTATAACTACCTTCCTCTACTACCCATTCTGTATTTCCTCCATCCTCAGCAAGAACCTCGGTCTGTGCCCTTTGTCACCCTGCCTGGATTAGGTTGTCATAGTTCCTCATTGACTTTAATCACAGGACATGGTAGCACTAAGAGACACCCTAAAGGACCTACTGCAATCCAACCATAATCTTTCTTATCTCCACTGTGGAGAAGCAATGCAACTTTCCCTTGGTAATCTGGATCTATCACCCATCCTAACACTGCTGATTTTCTCTTAGCCTGTTGGTTTACGGGCATCAGAAGCCCAAAGCATCCAAGGGGAAGTCAGAGATTACAATTCAATAGAATGTTATGGCTCCTGTCAGAGAGTGCTCCCTTCTCTGGTGACAAATCTGCTAAGCCAGCAGAACTTAAGGTTGCAGGAACAGGAAGCAAACATTTTCCTATTCACTAGAGGTGATCGTGTGTGAAACTATTCCCCTTTTCACCCCTTGATTCCTGGACTTGTGGATCCTGGCTATGGGAGAAACATAAATTGTGACATATATTAGATGCTGATTCAAAGCATCTAATATATCTGCCCCAGATTTTCAGACTGCTGCCACCTAACTGATGGCTGTAACTGTGTCTTCAAAAAGCCATTTCATCTTTCTATCAGGCCAGCTGTCTCAGGTTAATGGGGTACATGGTGGGACCTTTGTACAAATATCTGTACAAACACATTCTTAACAAGATATGACAGAAACACTCCTATCAGTTATAATCCTCATTCTTGCAACTGGTCATGCAGCCTTGGCTGGTTTTACGGCTCCACGATCATGGGTCCACTGTCAACACTTCTCCGGCTATGAAGTGAGTTCCTTGGTCAGAAGTGATACTGTGTGGAATGCCATTGTGATAAATAAGGCATCCTGTAAGTCCTTCATGGTAGTTTTGGCAGAAGCACTATGTACAAGAAAAGCAAATCCATAACCAGGATAAATATCTACCCCAGTAAGGGCAAAGTGTTGTTCTTTCCATGGAGAAAGTGGTCTGATGTAGTCAACCTGACACCAGTCTCTGCCTAGCCACCTTGGTGCCATATCTGGGGCTGTTCAGTCTTGGTTTATGCTTTGGGCAGATCTGGCACTCAGCAGCAGCTGTAGCCGCCATGTCTTGGTGATCTGAAGTCCATGTGTTTGAGTTATGTATAAGCTCCATCTCTGCCAGCATGGCCACTTTGTTCACGGGTTCATTTGGCAATGACAGGTATGGCTGGGAAAAGAGGCTGACCGTCCACAGAATGGATCACTCAATATACTTGATTGTCAATATTCTCTTCTGCGGAAGTCACCGTTTGAAGATCATTTAAATGTGACAAAAGTATCTTCACATCCTCCCCCTTTTGAAGAGATCTACCCACATACTTCTTCCCTAGATGTCTTTCTCATCAATTTTCCAATCTTGTTCTCTCCAAGTCTCTGAGCATGCAGCCCACCAGTGAACAATAACACATCTGGCCATTTCTCATCCAAAATATATGTATGACTATGTGAACTGCCAGTTATGTCCACTGTGAAGAATTTCCTTCACTGGTGTCTTTCAGGGTTGTTCCAGAAATACTGTAGCTGTCCACTCTGGCTTGTTCAGAAAACCAGGCCCCAGTCTTCACTTCCTTAGTCAATCAATCATAGGGAACACACTGTATGCTATAGGTGCATGCTTGCCAGTAGATGGCATTGTAATAGGTGTAGAAATCATAGGCATTTGGGCAACTTCTTTATGTCCCTTCATTACCCACTTAGGACCAACCACATGGATTGCTGTTGTGCACATTCTACTTTATGGCTTACTGGGTCAGATAACACTCAGCTCATGATGAGCAGTTCAGGTTGCATGGTAAGTTGGTGGCCCATTGTCAAATGTTCAGTTTCCTCTCCCAAAGGTAGAATTGTCTGCAGATGAGGGCAGAGCCTTGCTCCAAAATCCCAAAGGCCTCTTCTGTGATTTACCTATAGGGGCCTGCAACAAGGGTCTGCTGGGTTATTTGGTCCAAATGGTAGAGCAGTCTACACAGCAGCCTGAATTTGAAGAGTTTTCTCACTCAAAGCTAGGAGCTTTCTAAGTCATTTGGTATATGGGTCAGACTAACACATCCAAATGAGGAATATGCTGTCTCTAGACAAATAGGACCACTAAGCATGTGTGAGAAGCCACACATAATAACTTATCCTTCACCTTAAAAGAGATATCTCTGCATGCCTCATACCATTAGACTCCCAAGAATTTCACTGAGGTAGAAGGCCCTTGAATTTTGGTTGGATTTATTTCTCATCCTCTGATACCTACACATGTGACCAACAAGTTCAAAGAACTTGCTTCCTTTGCTTACTTGGTTCAATCAGCATGATGTCATCAATGTAGTGTACCAATGTGATAGTTTGTAGAAGAGACAGATGATCAGGATTCCTTCTTAGTTATGACACAGGGCAGAGGAGTTAATATATCCTTGAGGTAAAACTCTGAAGGTATATTGCTGGCCTTCGCATCTGAAAGGCAATTGCTTCTAGTGGACAGGTACTGAGAAAAAGGCATTTGATAGATCAATAGCGGCATACTGTGTACCAGGAGATGTGTTAATCTGATCAAGTAAAGGTACCACATCTGGTACAGTAGCTGCAATTGGAGTCACTACTTGACTGAGTTTCCAATAGTCAACTCTTATTCTTCACGGTCCATCTGTCTTCTGCAATGGCCAGATAGCAGAGTTAAAGGGAGATGTAATGGGAACCACCACCCCTGCAACTTGCAAGTCCTTGATGGTGGCACTAATTTTTGCAGTTCCTCTAGGGATGTAATATTGTTTTTATTCACAATTTTCCTTGGCAGAGACAACTCTAAAGGGTTCCATTCAGCCTTTCCAATCATAATATCCCCAACTCAGGGTTATTAATACCAATTCAGGGAATCAATGTGAAGATTCTGCCAACTTCTAAGCATATATATCTCAAATATACATTTTCAGACTGAGGATAGAACCCCAGGATGATTTTGGGGACCCATTGGACCTACTATGAGTCAGACTTCAGCCAAAACTCAATTAATCACTTGACCGTCATAAGGCCCTACTTTAGCAGGAAGGCCACAATGTTTCTTGAGTTCTCCCAGAATCAGCATCAACCCAGGACCACTATCCAGTAGACTCTAGAAAGTCTGATTGTGTCCTTTCCCCCAGTATACTTTACCCTTATAAAAGACCATAGGTCCCTCTGGGGAAGAACTAGAGAAAGGGTAATGGTAAAACTCATGCTTATTTTACCAAGGGGAATGTAGACATTCCTTTACTTAAGGAATTCTGGGTCTGCAAACTGGCTCAAGTCTGGAAAGTCTTCATTGGCTGAGATTCCCTTTTGCCAGCATTCAGTGTAGCCTTTCATTTGAGAATTTTCCCACTCGTACAAACCAAACAAAAACCCAGCAGGTGTCTTATCTATTCCATGCCTGGAAACACCATGATTGATTAGCTGGTACCAAAGGTCTTTATGAGTCATGCACCATAAAATTTGCTTTGCCTGTGTTGGCTATTATGGGATATCAGGGATCTCCAACAACCTTCAGCAGGCCATCTTTTGACAACTGCTTCAGCCAACTATTCAACAAACATTTAAACCGTTTAAACAATTCAAACAAACCATTGACATCATCTTTAACCCTGTGACTTATTAAATGTAATATATTAAACCTAGAATCTTCACTCAGTGAGCCTATACCAATAAACTCAGCCTGATCCAATTTTATGTTCCTTCCACCATTACCCCCCATACCCTTAAAGTCCATCCCCACACATATTCCCCAGACTTCTGCTTGAATAAATTAGCAAATTCATTAAGCTCCTTAGTACGTAACACATTTCGTCATGGACTACACTTCCTACTTCTAGAGGCCTGCTTTGCCTCAAGTTTGGTTATAGGTCTAGAAGCAACTATGGATGGGCCTTGAGGAGCATCGGTATTGTCTTGCCTAATCTACTTCCAAGAAGGTCATTGATGGTAAGGATTAACTTCTTCAGTCAAAGGAGGGAGAGGAAATTGTCTTAATTAGGGATATTATTGATCTGATGAAACAAGATGACCAAAAGCATGATTGGGTGAGAAAGGATTGCTTTCATTCACTGTGAGTTCCAAATAACAGTTCATAATCAAAAGCAGGGAGGGCAGGAACCTGGAGCAAGAGCTGATGCAGAGGCCATGGAGGGATGCTGCTTACTGGCTTGCTCCCCATGATTTGCTCAGCTTGCTTTCTCATTAACCCAGCCCAGTGGTGACCCAATCTATAATGGGCTGGGCCCTCCGAAATTAATCATAAACTAAGGATATGCCCTATAGGCTTGCCTATAACCTCATCTTATAGAGGCACTTTTAAAATTGAGGTTCCCTTTTAGATGATTTTAGCTTGTCATGGTTGACATAAAACCAGCCAGCACAGCAACATTTAAGAGGGTCAGGGTGTGAGCACATCCTTTGCTGGGGTGGACAGACTGCTTCCTCAGGTGAGAACTTGAGGGTTCCAAGTTTTCAGTGTCAATAGGGTTCTCCCATACATCTCCATTCCAGGTAACAAATCCCATTCTTTACCAACGAATGCCCTTACTCTAATTGCTGACACCCTCTAAGGCTGGGCCTTGAATTTGGCTGTACTTTATCCCATCTTATGATAATGGGAGCTTTGTTTTGATTTTCCATGAGCTCTGTGGCTGCAGGAGAGAAGATTCTCTTCCAGGGCACACTGTTAAGGCTTTAGACTATTGACGAGCATGTGGAACAGGTCATTTCTGTCCCTTAGGTCATTGTTGTCCTTTACCATACTCTGAGATTCTGGAGATTGGTTAGCTTTACCACAGAACACATTCTTTTTCCCTTGTCATTTTTATCTACAGATGCTAGGAGCAACCAACCAGCAGTACCTTGTTTTTTCAAAATTGTCATAAATTTTATATACAGAATCACCAAATCCATTGCTTCAGTGCAATCACACGCATCTGTATCCTTTCATTTGTATGTAATTCACAACATGAGTCTTTAATGCTCTTCTGAACTTCTAGATGAGACTTCTGTAACTCCAGCAACTAAAGAGACACACTTTAATAACTGGAGGCAGTGGCACACTGGAAAGCCTATTCCAAATACAAAATTCATTCTTAAACTTCTGGTGGCAACTTTGTATTAATTAGTCAATATCCTCTAAGAGAAAAGAACTTACAAAGTGAACCTAAGGGAGAAAAAAGTCCCTCACAGGTATGTATACCCAGCTGCTTGGGTTTCAGTTAATTCTACGTTAACAACACATGTGAATTTGACAACCAAGAAAAAGAATAGCCATCGCACAGCCTTTTCTGATCATGGCATCCTAACCACTTCATTTTGTCCCCAAGGAAACAAAGACCCAAATAATTTAGGTAGTCACCTAAATTATACAATAATTTAAGATACACAGAGTTTAAATGCCAAACACATTCCTGCATAGTGTAGCTTGTACTCAGGGCTCTCTCAGGACCACCTGAAATGGACTCTCCATTCTTGCTTTTCAGAACTCGCTCTCTCTCTCTCTCTCTCTCTCTCTCTCTCTCTCTCTCTCTCTCTCTCTCTCTCTCTGTCTGTGTGTGTCTAGGTACACACACACACACACACACACACGTGATCTAGACCCCAGCACCTTGAATACACCAGATAAGATCTCTACCACTGAGCACCAGCTTTTTACCCTCCATCATCTTAACCACTATTCTTGAATAAGCTCCGCCCCCAGAAGATAGTCACTTAGACATAAAAACTCTTTGGTCTTTGTACCAACCATATATTCATAAGAGTAAAACTAATTAGATATAGCTGGAAGGTTTTGAAGCAATTAAAATTGGTCTCTAGGCAGTTTGTTCATAGGAACCCATGTGGCCATTTTGGTTTCCCTATGATAGTTTAAAAAGAACAGAAAACACTGAATATACTATTATTTTCACTAAACGAACTCTTAAATACTCATTCCTGTGCATTACATTTTCCTAAAAGAGTTCGGTTTCCTATTCATTTTTGTCACATGGTTTCCTATAAAACTCTTTCTTCCAAGGAACATTATGGGATGAGTGACAATTTTTTTTAACTGTGGGAAGAATTTCACTAATTTCTGCTAAAATCATAAAACAACCATTTTTCTTCACCCATTCTTTGGTTTTAAGACAATACGTTAAAAAGAAATGTATTTCAGCTTCAAAGACCTTCCTTAAAATCAGAAAAATATGAACTAAAATTTGCCCTTATGAAACCAGAACACACAGAGAGAGGCTTTTGGAACACTCTGCCCTGAATGGGGTGTCTCCATCAAGTTCCTTCCCCCCAAGCTCAGGGAGCATGGAGGATGAGGAGGTGGAAATAGTGTGACAGCCAGAGGGGACGGGGGCACCAGAGAACAAGTCCGCCTGAACCAACAGGAGCAAAGCTCATATGAACGTACAGAGATGGGATCAGTGAGCATAGGGCTGCACCAGGTCCCCTGCACATATATTATGGCTTCCAGCTTAGTGTTTTTATAGGATTGTTGTGTGGGTAAATGAATGGGTCTCTGATTCCTGTCCTTTCTCTTGGGCTCTTTTCCTTCCATTGATTTGTCTTGTCTAACTCTGAAGTGACAGCTTTTTTGTTTCATCTTATTATAGTTTATTGTTACCTTTTATGAAGCCTGTTCTTTTCTTTTCTTCTTTCTTTCCCTTTCTTTTTTCTTTCTTTCTTTTTTTTTTTTTTTTTTTTTTTTTTTTTTTTTTTTTTTTTTTTTTTTTTTTTTTTTTTTTTTTTTTTTTTTTTTTTTTTTTTTTTGTTTGTTTGTTTTTTGTTTTTTGAGACAAGGTTTTTCTGTATATCCCTGGCTGTCCTGGAACTCACTCTATAGACCAGACTGGCCTCGTCGAACTCAGAAATCCACCTGCCTCTGCCTCCCAGGTGCTGGGACTAAAGGCGTGCACCACCACTGCCTGGCTTGTTATTTTCTGAGAGACAAGAAGATAGTGGATTCAGATAGGAAGGGAAGTGGAAGAGAAACTGGGAGAAGTAGAGGGAAGGGAGACTGTAATGTGGTTATATTATATAAGAGAATAATCTATTTTTAAAGTCTTTTAAAAAATTAAAGTAAAACCAGAACACTATTCTTTTGTTAATACCTTATCTCTCAAGGGTGGTCATCTAGGAGAGTGACACTGAAGACGCTTATTCTATTTTATAGTCATGTGGAATGTGATGGTGGCTGTCAGAGGCAAGACGTCATATGAGGGAAGAAAAGTCAAACCCTTGGCCCAGCACAATGAACAGGAAGGCAGTGATGCTTACGTGAGACGGGAGTCCTTGAAGGTGTCCAGGTAGGCGGGGTAACTCCACTCCACTTTGTCTCCCTTACATCGGAGCTCTAGAGTTTGCCCCGCCATGAGACTCACTGTGGCAGCAGGCCTCTGGAAGCGACCATTGTCCATCGCTTGCATCATGATGGATGGGCTCTTTGCAGTTGAGTCAGCTGAATCCCTGTCCTTTATCTTAGGAATCTTGGGTTTGGCTTTTTTGTTGGCTGGTTTGATCCTGTTTTCTCCTTGCTCCTTTGGACGCTTGTTCTTAGGAAGATGTTGGCCAGCAACTGCAAAGATGTGAGAAACACTGAGCCACATTTCCCGAGTTTAAGAACCCCCAGCAGGTGACTTCAATGCTCTCTGGCCTATGCCCAAATTCTTTTCAGCCATAATCATAAGCAACAAAGTAGTCATTTTTCTTCATCCATTCTTTAGTTTAGACAACAGCTTAAAGGAAACATATTTCAGTTTCAAGGATATTATTCAAAATATAAATTAAAATTTGCCCTTTTAACACCAGAATTTTTTTTTCTTTTTGTTCATATTCCATCTCACAAAGGTGGTCACCTAGGAAGGCTTCATTGGAGACACCCAGAATTTGTTTTAGGTCTCACCAATCACTTTTCCTGGTGCTTAATTTAAGGTGACTCTTTAAATGCAAAGATGTCTATCTCTAAGGACGAGAGACACAAGTAGCATTAGAAATGCATTCAGGTGTCTTAAAACATCTCTCAAAGTGGAAATGTTGAGTGGGCTCCATATTTGTTGTAGAATGCAAAGTTTATAGGGCTGGGGATATAGCACAGATGGTACTGCGCTGGTCTAGTATGCACCTGAGCCTTTGGTTCAATCCCTAGTACTGTGTAAGACAGGATATTGTGGTACACGTCTGTAAACTCAACACTCAGAATGTAGAGTCGGGAGAATCAGAAATTCAAAGTTCTCCTCGGCTATATGGCGACCTCAAGGTTGCCTTGGGCTACATGAAACCCTGTCTCTTAAAAAGGTATATCAGACATGTGCCAGCTTAAAGCTTCACAAGCAAGCAATTGAAAATTGTAAGACTGGCAAGATGGCCCCGGATGGTAGAGTGCCTGTAAGGAAACCATGAGGACATGAGTTCAATCCCCAGCAAGTACATAAGGCTGGTGTGTAATCCTAGTGCTGAGGTATCCAAGGGGATGGGGAGGGTCATGGAGATAGGTGGATTCCTAGAGCTCACTGGCCAATAGGTTCAATTTGGGTTTGGCGAGGGAGGGACAGTCTTAAAAATTAATGAGGAGGGTAATATGGAAAGAAACCCAACATTGACCTCTGGTTTCTGCACATACCTACAACCACCA
>NW_022196905.1:181630159-181637602 GCF_008632895.1 Mastomys coucha | reverse complement strand
CCACCACCACCACCATGTGAAACAAAAATCAACCAAGACTTTCAACTGTAGTGATGGATTAAAGTTTAGCTAATGAAGTATTCTTGGAGGCATGTTTTCATCAACATTGTTGAGAGTTGCCAGCGAACAGTGACAATACAGAGTAGATCTGCTTTAAGTTAGCTTTATTTTCTGTACTACACATCCATTATTGCTTTCACCCAAGTTGTGCCACTGTCTGCACCTTTTGGAGTCCACTGGGCTCCAGAAATCTCAACCAAGTCTCTCTCAACTGTGCTATTGTGTCCACCCTGGAAAAGTGAAAGGGGGCTATATGGCTGGGCTTTGGATGAACTATCTATGCCAATGGCAAAGAGTATCATTTTATGGCCATAGAATTACAGAAGTACTCAGACTTATTGAGTCCTCAGGACTTTAAAGTCCTCATAGTATAGATGAAAACAAAGCATGCTCTAATAGGCTTTAAATACGCTGAACAAAATCACTTGGTTGATCAGTAGCAAAGTACTAGACTGACTCATGTCTCCCTAACCCATTCCAGCATGATCACTTCATCTCGTGGAGATTAACATGTTGTATGTATTTTAAATAAGAGATTACAAACCCTGGTTAGTAGAGGGACTCACGGGGTATTTGTATCAAATGGGGAAGTGTGATGTCAGGAGAAAATCATTGTCAAAGCTTAGCCTTATATGCTTCCCTGTATGCTGCAACTTGAGTTTTGCGACAGGAGCTATTTAGCTCCACTCTCAGATCAATCTCATTCAGACCTTAGAACTAACTTGCTGTTTGAGCTCTTGCTTCGGTATCCACACCCAATCCTACCAACCTCCTTCTGACCTGTATACTTTGTTCCCCATGACAGCATTCTTTTTTTTTTTTGTGGCCTCAGAGCCCATCATAATTAGATTCCTAGATCCACGTCTCCTTTTACTTTTCTTCCTTCTTCTATTCAGTTCCACTAGGCCCATGAGATGCTGACCTTTCCAAGGAGTTGAGTTGTGTCCTTGGGCTCTGTCCTCCAAGACAGAGGCCCTAATACCCACGGTTTGCCCAGCCCTACCCACCCTGCACATTTGCTTTCTCCACCTCTGATTATAATGATGACCTAGACACAGTGGCTCTCATGTGCAGGCTCTTTTTCACAGTTCATCTTGGTCATCTCTTCAGCTTGATGCCACTAGGATTTAGAGTCAGCTAGGAGACTCAGTTCTTGGTGTGTCTGTGAGAGTGTTTCCGGAGAGGCTCAGCTGAGGATGGCAGTCCTTCCCAAGCTGCATACTGAATTCACAAAAGAGAAATCAAGATTCCTAAACCCAAGATGGAACATACCAACCATCTTTTCCCCTCCTTCTTGACTATAGGCATATGGCCAACTGCTCTATGTTCCTCCCACTATGCCTTCCTGCCATGATGAACTGTATTACTTCAAACCACAACCCCACACAAACTCTTTCCTTAAGTTTCTTTTGTGCTCTGGTTACTTTGTTACTGTGTTATAGTAGTGAGAAGCAAGAGTTAACACATTACTTAACCCCCTAGAGGGCGAATCATTGTAGCCATTGTGACCAGATCAGATGGGCAGAAATCCACTAATTCAACATCACCATGTGTGAGGGACCAACCTCCACTTTGTATTAAATCAGAAGTCCTATTCCCCTCTGCCAAAGATAGAAAATAAAAGCCTACTGTACTGATGTCCAAATATTCTGTGTCCCATAAGTATTTTAGTCATACCATGACTATGAGACTGGCTGACTTTTTGGTTGATGCTCTTAATTTGGTGTTTCTACTTTAAGTAACATCATAACAGAACTTTCTATATATCCTATGGAATTTATCCAACCAGTGCTATCTAACTTCTTGAGTTATCACGTCCTGTGTGGCTACACAGCTTGACAACAGAAGTTTACTCTTGATTACTACCCATCCAAATATTTGCTATTCTATATGGAAAATAACTTCATCTTTTTGAACAATAGACTCCAGTTGCTCTAACTGTATTATTGATCTAACTGAATATGAAATGATTCATAGTTTAATGAATAAAGAAAAACCAAGGGGCTGTAGATGTAGCTCATTGATAAAGCACATACTTAGTGTGTATGAAACTCTCATTTCAACCCTCAGTGACTTCTTTATCAGAAGGTCACTTAGTAGCCTCACAGGTACCCTGCATTCTGGGATTGAATGATGTCCCATGTCTAATGGTTTAAAAGAATACTTCTCACAGCCCACCTGGGCTGCAGCCAATTTCTAGGCTTCCTACTGGTAACAACTTACACAGGTCCCTTCTGAGTTGCCTCCCACCACCCAGCTCAGTATTGAAACTTCCCAGGTCCTCTGTCAGGGTCTAGCCCAGTGAGTCTCCAGGACACCACATCCATTCCTTTTCCTGAAACTCAACAGTCCATAACCAGTACACCTCCTCTACCTGCAATGAAGAGAAGCTCTAATTTTTGGCCAGGACCATTTCTTTCTATCTCCTAACCTATAGGATCCCACTATATCCAACTTTTCCACTCACCTAGCTTTACCCCACACTCCAGGCTTCGAACAGGAAGTGCATACTGATACCATGATGTCTCCTCTATCCACCTGACTTCATTCCATCCAATCTATTTCCAATCTGTAAACCCAGCCCACTCACAGATCCAACCTATTCTGTCAATAACAGACTTAGAACAAAAGAAGTTCACATGCCCCCAGATTTCATTGTAAAAATACCAATAATATGAAGGATCAAACCACTACCTTCTATCCAAAACCTATACCAGTACTGTAGAAATGTTTGCCAAATCTAGATGAGCTCCAGGACACAGACTTTTAAAAGAACAATCATAAACTTAAAATAATTTAAGGAGCTTAAAGAACACACACACACACACACACACACACACACACACACACACACCCCTCCCTTAATGAAATTAGGAAGAAAGTGCTTATATAGAACAAATGCCTGAGTGATGCCCAGGGAAACACAAACACAAAGTTGATGGAAACCTCAATAACTTAACCATAAACTCAAAGTTGTAAACCCCAATAACTTAACCATAAACTCAAAGGAAAGCCTTATAAGTACAGTAGATAAAGCAGAACTTACAATATCAAGTTTTGAAGATGAAGTGGAGGATCTAGACCAAATAAGCAAGGAATAAGAAAATTGGGGGGAAAAACAAAAACAAACAAAGAACTCACAGGGTAAGGAACACACAGAAAATGTGAGGCACTATTCAAACTGCATTCAGATTATAGGTATAGATGAGAAGAATCCCAAGTCAATGACATAGACCAGATCTTCAAGATCACAGAAAAATTCCCCAAACTTAGGGATGACACCTATATAAATACAAGAAGCCCACAGAGCTCACTTTCTCCGATGGACAGGACATCTGGATGAAAAATAGACAAGACCAGGAAAAAAAATCCCTTGGCATATTACAGTTAAAACACTAAGTATACATGACAAAGGAAGCATATTGAAAGCTATGAGAGCAAAACCACAAGTCACATATAAAGAAAAGCCCATCAGAATAACAGCTGATTTCTCAGTGGAAACTTTCAAAGCTAGAAGAGCCTGGAGCAATGCATTCCAAGTTCTAAAAGATTATAATAGCCCAGCTAGATTAATATACCCAGCAAAACTATCTGCCACAATCTAAGGAAAAAGAAAACTTTGCACAGCATAAATGGTCAACAAGCCAAACTTAAATAAAACACAAGAAGCATTATTTCAGGTTAAAGAGAGGAATGAACACAGCAGAGAGTCTCTGGAAAAACCACAAAGGCATAATTATTAAAACACACAGCACCACTGGGAACACAAGCAATACTCAAACTCAACAACATGATATCACCAACACTTCAGTGATAACTTTAAATTACACTGGCCATAGCTGGGTGGTGGTGGCTCATGCCTTTAATCCCAGCACTTGGGAGGCAGAGACAGGCAGATTTCTGAGTTCGAGGCCGGCCTGGTCTACAGAGTGAGTTCCAGGACGGTCAGGGCTACACAGAGAAACCCTATCTCAAAAAAATAAATAAATAAATAAATAAATAAAAACAAAAAGCAAAAAACCACCACCACCAACAACAATAAATTACACAGGCCTTGATTCTCTAACTAAAAGACTCCAGCTGACTGAATGGAT
Source organism: Mastomys coucha (assembly GCF_008632895.1). Classification (NCBI taxonomy): domain Eukaryota; kingdom Metazoa; phylum Chordata; class Mammalia; order Rodentia; family Muridae; genus Mastomys; species Mastomys coucha. The sequence goes on along the minus strand of NW_022196905.1, from coordinate 181,633,448 downwards.
CAAGAAACAAAATCCATTTATATGCTGCCTCCAAGAAAAGTACCTTCTTTTTAAAGATAGGAGCTACTTTAAGTAAAAGGTTGAACAAAAGCATTCTAACCAAATGGGAACAGGAAGCAAGCAGGCATCAATATCCTAATATCAAAAAAATAGGCTTCAAACCAAAATTACTCAGAAAAGATAAAGAAGGATGCTTAAATCTAATCAATTAACTGAGAAGTTTCTATTCATCACTCCCCTAAACATACATGAACCAATTCAGGAGCTTCAAATTTCATTAAAAAAAAATTAACTACCGCATTTAAAGACAATGATTAACATCAATACATGAATAGCAGTTGATGTTAATACCTCACTTTCTCCGATGGACAGGACATCTGGATGGAAAAAAAAAAACAATAAAGAGAAACTTCAGTTTTAATTGACATCATACTCCAATTTACTTAACAGAATATTCCACCCAAACACCAAAGAGCACATATTCTACTCAGCAGCACATGGAAGCTTTTCTAAAATAGAGCACATCCTGGAGCACTAAAGAAATCCTTAGTAATTCAAAATGATTGAAGTCACCTTTTGTATACTATCTGACACAATGCGATAAAACTTAGACTCAACAGTGAACAAACGCCTAGTAAACTCATCATCTCATGGAGAGTAAACATCTCATTACTGAATGACAAATGGGTCAAAGCAGATCTCAAAAAAAAAAAAAAAAAAAAAACCCTCCCAGACCTAAATGAAAATGAAAACATAATTAGATAAATCCCTAGACACACTGATAGCCGCCCTATGAGGGAAATTTATAGCTCTAAGTGCCTATGTTAAAAATCAGAAACAGCATAAACAAATGGCTAAATGATCCAAGTCAAAAAGTTGGAAAAACAAGAAGAAACCAAATCCAAACCCAGTTGATATCAAGAAATAATGAAAGTTAGAGCAAGTATCAGTGAAACAGAAACAAAGCAATACAAAGAATCAACAAAGCTAAGAGCTGGTTCTTTGAGAAGATAAACCAGATTGACACATCCCTGGCCCCACTAACCACAAGAAAGAAAGAGGTCCCAACTGAACAGGGTCAGAAATAAACAGGAAAACATTTCAACACACCAAAGACATTCAGAATATTATATGAAGATATTAATGAAAACCTATACTCCATTAAGCTGAAAGACCTAAAACAAGTGGATGAATTTCCAGATTCAGCCAAACCATCAAAATTAAACCAAGAAGTCTTAATAAAATAGTAATAAAGAGCTTAGTAGGTGAAAAGTCCAGGGCCATATGGGTTCACAGCAGAGTTCTACCAGATATTCAAAGATCTATAGCCAATCTTTCTTTATTCAAAAAATTGAAACACAGCTGGTGGTGGCTTCCGCCTTTAATTCCAGCACTTGGGAGGTAGAGGCAGGTAGATCTCTGTGAGGCCAGCCTGGTCTATTGAGCTAGTTCCTGGACAGCCAGAGCTACACAGAGAGACTCTGTTTTGAAAAACAAAACAAAACAAAGAAAACAAAGAAAGGACAAAGAAAAAAGCAAAACAAAAGGAACACCCCCAAACTCCTTCTACAAAGTCAGCATCATTCTAATACTCAAATGTTAGGGGTGGGTTCTAATGCTTTGTCTTAATTCTGTTTCCCAAATCGTGTGGGAATCTGCACATCCATATGCTGAGGGTCCCTGCCCCGAGCTGTCTTTGATAGGTAATTGCATACAGCCAATGGCTGGGTAGGGAGACAGAGGAGGGACTTTTAGACTGGGCTGGCAAGGGACAGAGTGAGAAGAACAAGGGAGAATCGCCATGACGTGCAAACAGAGATCAGATTAAGAGCTGCAGGAAATCATCCAGCAATGTAGGTGTAAAGGGAAAGTGGCCCTGTGGGGAGGCTGCCCAGAAGGTAGCATGGCAGCGAAGATACAATAAGATTTAGAAGTTGCTAACCTGGGGATACTAGAGGGGTGTGCTAGCCGAGGGGAGGTTTGGAAGTGCCCAGGCATTGAGCAAGTTAGGCTTATCAAAATTAGCCTGTGTGTGTGTGTGTGTGTGTGTGTGTGTGTTTTATTCATGAATCCAGAGGTGGGTGGTTGGGAGCTCAGAGTAGATTAACTATTCACTGCTACATTCAAACCAGATAAATACAACAGGAAAAGAAAATCACAACCAACATCTCTGATAAACAGAGAAATATTATGTAAATATAACAAAATATTTAGTAGACTATAGGCATCTATAGAAAAGATGATCCATCATGACCAAATTAGCTTTATTCCTGAAACTCAGGGATGCTTCAACATGAATAAGTCAATGAATGGAATAAGCCATATAAATGGCTGGACTTAAAGACAAAAGCATCTGCTCATGGCAATACATGAAAAATCTTGACAAAATCCAATATGCCTTCATGACAAAAGTCCTAGAGTGTAGGGCTAGAGGGAACATATAAAAGCTAAATACGAGAAGCCCACAGTCAACTTAACCCTAAAGGAAGAAAAGCTTGAGGCAGTCACATTGAAGTCAGGAATGAGACAGAGATGTCCACCATCCCCCACTCCTTTTCTGTGACATACTGTAGACATTAGTTGGGGCAATAAGGCAAGAGAAGGAAATTCAGGGGATGCGAATAAGGAAGAATTCAAACTATCCCTATTTGCAGAAGATACGACAGTATACATCAGAGACCACAAAAATTCTACCAGAAAACTTCTAGAAAAAATAAACAAATTCAGAACCCTGGCAGGGTACAGAATCAACTTGTACAAATCAAGAGCTTTTCTACCCACCAATAATAAACATGTAGGGGAGACCATAGACACACTCCCATTCATAGTAGCCTCAAAGGAAAAGAAAACATCTAGGAATGAACCAAACAAGGGATTGAAGGACTTCTACAATGAAAACTTTAGGCCTATGAACAAAAAGATACAGAAAGACACTAGAAAATGGAAAGACATTCCATGCTCCTGGGAATTAGCATTGTGAAAACCACCATATCACCCAAAGCTATTTACATACTCAATGAGGTCACCATCAAAATCCCCATCTTGATCTTAACAGAAAGACAAGCCGGAACTGCAACTGGAACCACAAATGAGCCTAGATAGCTGTAATAATCCTGAGCAGAAAGAACAATCCTAGCGGGATTACAATTCCAGATCTTAAGATAAATTACCAATCCATAGCAATAGAAACAAGGCTACTGGCACAAAACAGAAGAATAGACCATTAACTCAAGCAAATCAGAGGCTTTCCTATACACAAAGGATAAACAGGCAGAGAAAGAAATTAGGG
>NW_022196905.1:181616147-181628217 GCF_008632895.1 Mastomys coucha | reverse complement strand
GGGGGAGGCAACAGGGGTTGGTTTTTGTTGTTTTTGTTTGTTTCTTTGTTTTTTGGAGAGGAAACTGAGAAAAGAGAAATTTACATGTAAATAAAGAAAATATCTAATAAAAAAAAACAAAAAAAAATCTAACAAAAAAAAAAGAATAGACCAATGAAACAAAACCAAATACCCAAGCATAAGTACACATAAGTACACATAACCTCAGCCACTTGATATTTGACAAAGGTGCCAAAAATATTGCTAGAAACAGAAAGGATCTTCAACAGATGGTGCTGAGAAAACTCTATGTCAACATATTAGACACAGGTTCATCACTCCGAACAAACACTAACTCTAAAAGGATCTAGCATTTCAATGTGGAACCTGAAACACTGAAGCTGCTAGAAGGCAATGTAGGTATAGGAAAAGACTTTAGGAAAAAAAGAGGTTAAAAATTTGAAAGAGCAATAAGGGGTGTATGGGAGGTTTGGGAGTGAGGGAAAGGGGAGGGAGAAATGTAATTATCTTTTTTTTTAAAGATTTATTTATTTATTTTATGTATGTGAGTACACAGACACACCAGAAGACCAGAAGACCACATCAGATCTCATTACAGATGGTTGTGAGCCATCATGTGATTGCTGGGATTTGAACTCAGGACCTTTGGTAGAGCAGTCAGTGCTCTTAACCCCTGAGCTATCTTTCCTGCCCCTGTTTTGTCTATTGTTTTTTTTTCCATAGCTTTATCAAATTCATCAATTTCTGTACTGAAGTTACTTCCTAGTATCTTTTTCTGATACACTGTCTAGTTCAGTGTTATTGAAAGCAAGGGTAACCACACATTAAAAATGTCAAAAAATAAAGCAGAGTAATATAGTTTTTTTTTTTAATGTGGTGAACATTTGGAATACTGGACAAGATTCATGGTGTATATTTCTGTATGTGAACTCAGACTAGTTATTTATGCTTTTATCCTCTAGTATTAAATTCTTTTTTTAAAAGATGTATTTATTTTATGTATATGAGTATACTGTTGCTGTCTTCAGACACACCAGAAGAGGGCATCGGATTCCATTACAGATGGTTCTCACCCACCGTGTGGTTGCTGGGAATTGAACTCAGGACTTCTGGAAGAATAGTCGGTGCTCTTAACCACTGAGCCATCTCTCTAACCCCTGAATTCCTAAATGACTAGCATAAGAAGTGACAAAGTCCACAATCTTTCCTAATGATAGTTGCTTCATATCACATCAGGTGTAGACTTTCCTTGAGACTTTTCATGGCAAAGAAAATATTAGTTCTCATATTCCTTTGTCTGCCACAAAGTTGAATTCTAGGTTAAACTGCCTAGCAAGAAGAACACATCAGTCTACAGAACATTACAGTTGGATCTGAGTCTACTTTACTATCTCCACCAGTTTATTTTCTATTGAATCCTCAGTATGAATAATCAGAGTTCTAGGAAGGGGGGAAACATTTGGAATGTAAATAAATAAAAAAAAATTAATTGAAAAAACCCTTTGTTTTCTTCACCCTGCCCCAGGGCATTGTAGTGTTTTGGATCTTCTAGTTCCTTACCACTCTAGAGTCTCCTTACGCGCTTTTCCTTTTCTTCTCAAGCCTGTTTTGAGACCCAGGGGCTTAACCATGCCTGTTCTGAGGCTAGTCTAACCCAATCTGAGAGCTGAAAGCTGCCTCACTTCTACCCTGCCCTTGTCTCACAATTCTTGGTGGGAATATTCTGTTTCTTACGCGGCCCTGCCACACTAGGAAGACTAGCAGACATCTTTAATTTAATGCCCCACAGTGAACTCTGAAAGCCATTCGGACCTGCTCCTTACCCAGAGTCCTCTCTACTATCAGCAGGGAGTTCCTCCGCCTGGTTGCTCAAGACAGATGCTCAAGTCTTGCCTCCTAGGCAGTAGGAAACCCTTTTGGTTCCATCTTAACAGTGCATCCTGAAGGCAGTTTCCCTCCATATCCTACCACCACACCTGGCTGACCTGCTTTCTCCTAGATTATTAATGTCTCCCTAAGTAGGCAGTTGGCTTCCACTCTGGTGTCTTTAACTTAAAAAAAAAAAAAAAAAACCTGCCTAGGTACTGGATAAAGCTCTTGGGCAGCCTTAGCTCTTCCTTGTGCACCTGTAGGTGTCAACTCCATATCTCAGGTGAGCTTCTACCTCAGCAAAGACCCACAATCCACTCTCATATCCCACCCTGAGCTGTTTGTGGATTTGTGTTCCTCGAGGAGAAATACTGATGTCCTGTCCTAAGTACTTGTACATAATCCTCTTTGCAGATATGTTGAGATCTTTACATCCTGTTGAGATGAGGAGAGATGTCCTCAGGAGAAGAGCCCCACAGAGAGAGAGAAGAAAATGCCATATGGAGAGACACACAGAAGACAGATAGGCATGTGACAGCAAAAGCCCAGGTCCTAGGGTTCATATTGCTGAGATGAAACCTCATGATCAAAAGTAACTTGGGGAGGCACTTTCTCAGTTGATGCTCCCTCAAATGACACTAGCTTGTGTCAAGTTGACATAGAAACTAGCCAGGGTAGTTGACCCCTTGTCACATCGACACACCAAATACAGCATTATTTAATAATAAATAGCCTTTCCATTTTTTTGCTCATCCTCAAGATCTCATACTAACAAATATCACGATATAAAACATGTTACAAACTTAAAGGTCCTGCAGCCTTTATAAATTTGAATGCTTCAAAAGTTCAGTCTTTAAAATATAAATCTCCATAAAACTCCAAAATCTCCTTCAAGCTTCAAAAGTGTCTCAACTGCGGGCTCCTGTGAAACAAACAGTAAGTTGAAGGTTTTCTTACTTCAAGAGGGAAGAACGAAGGCACGTTCACCCTCTGAGCAAAGCCAAGCCACACTCCAACAGAGTAAACAAATCTGTGTCCAATGCCTGGGATTCTCCGAGGCTCCTTCAAATACCTTTCCACTGTACACAGCTTTTCTCCTAGGCTCAGGCCCACATTCCATGGCAGCTCCTACCCTTAGTGGCCCTTTTATGATACTGGTGTTTCCAAAATACTTCAGTCCCCTGCTGTAACTGGGCTGCGCTTTCACCAATAGCTTCTCCTGTGGGCTCTCTCTTCAGTGACTCTGGCCCTGCTTCCCAGTGCCAGCCTCAGCTGCTCTCCAGGACACCTTACTGCCTGGGTGGCTCCTACACTACCCAGTTCAGCTACCAGCACAAGGTACAACCTTGGCCGCTTCTGGGAACAGACTGACGGGGGCATCTTTTTCATCACTGGTTTCTCAGCCTCGGCTGACCAGCATCACTTGTGTGGTTTTTACCTCAGAGATGCTCGCCTCTTATAGATCACAATTGATTCTTCACCCCCAGCTGACCAGAACCATAGATTCTTAATTCAGAACAGCAAATGGCTCCTGATAGGGTCTTTAAACTTCCCTTTGAACTTTGTAAGCCAGGCTTCCATCGCCTGCATGCATCTCAGCATTATCTTCCGAGATCCAACAGAACAGCCCACGGAGCTGTCAAAACCCAATAGCTTTTCTAGCTCTAAGTTCTAAAGTCCTTCCACCCCGACATGGAGAAAGATAAAAAAAAAAAAAAAGATTTCCTCAGCCTGTTGCCTTATAGACCACAGGACCAATAGACCACACCCACAATGAGCGAAGCCCGCCCACCTCAATCACTAATTAGGAAAATGCCCTCAGCTGGGTATTATGGAGACATTTCCTCAGTAGAGGTTCCATTCTCTTAGATGACACTAGCTTGTGCCAACTTGACATGAAAATTAGCCAAGACACCAAGGAATACTAAAGGGTATATAGGATACTTCCAAAAACTAACAAGAGGCCGTGGAGTTCTTTCTAGAGCCTCTGGGACAGCAATGTCCTAATGACACCTTAATCTGTAGATTTTTGACCTACAGAACTTTACAGAACAGACTCCCATTGCTTTAAGTCACCTTATTCCTAGTGTAGATTGAGTATTCCTAATCTGGGGAAACAACAGCAACAAAAGCTTTCAAATCCAAAACATTTTGAATACCCCACAAGTGGAAAACTGTGGGTGCACAAAAATCTAAAAATCACCTTTAGATTTTATATGTATAGGAGATACACGAAACATACTTGAGCTTCATGCTTAGACTCTAGTTTCACTTCCAAGAAACCTGGTTACGCTTATGCAAACACACCAAAAATCTTAAAAAAAAAAAAAAAATGCTGGCCTGACACATGTCTGTTCCCAAGAATTTTTGAGAGGGGTTGTCAGCTTGTTCTTGGTCCCGGCTCCTCTAGGAACTGATATGCTTTGGTTAATGAGATCCATGATGTTCATCAGTTTCTAAAAATGATGTCTTCACACTTGTTTATTCTCTGTCCCCTCTGTTTGATCATGAAGACCAGGATCTTACAGCCTTTACCACGGAAAACTATCCTCCCTTTAGACTTTCTTCATCCCTCTGACCTCTCTCTCTCTCTCTCTCTCTCTCTCTCTCTCTCTCTCTTTCTTTCTCTCTCTCTCTGCCTCAGACAAACTTCTTGATTAGCACTAAGTATGGAAGACACTTTTATCTGTTAAACACACAGGCCAAGACCCTACATGCTCCAAAACATCCAATAATTGCACTTGTAAGCAAGATGTATTTTATGAATACATATTTATGTATGCACAGGTTTCTGGTCTTCTGTCTGTTTCCAGGGAGTAAACTAACACAAGAAAGTGATACATGGTTCTTGCTGGAGGATTATGGTCCCTCTATTATTTTCCTAATCTTCTTTCAGACCTAGTTTTCCCCTCTTTTGTGTTTTAGAAGCTTTCAGATTATCTAAATCTAAATTATCTGAAGACTGTATAGGATAAAGGTAGCTTGTGCAGGTAAATGAAGACACATTCACGGATCAATATGCATACCTCAACACTTGTTTGCCACATTAAATATACATACGTAGGTGATAGGAAGTCAACAGGTGACTGCAATTTTATACTTTCAAGTGTGAACGTGGCAGTACAGCATTGGACAGAGGTGCTGGGGAGCAGGTTCTGGGAGCAGGGCCTCACTAACTGGGCTCTTGGCCTATTTATTCACTGTTTTCAAGCTTTCAGTTTTCAGTTCATGGAATGGGTAGACGATGTGGTCTTCCAGGTCTTCCCACTATGAAGAGAAATAGCATTATCTCTCAAAAACTTTAGAATCGGGCAAGCCAAATCCCACTGCTTAGGACAGATGTGCGCTCCATGGATGCTTGCAGGGAAGGACCTTTCTCTGAGGCTGTCTCCCAAGTGTGATTACAAAATGGACAGGCTCCGGGACAATTACAGTCACAGCTTGTGGCTGTCATTGGTGCTGGGGCGAGGAGTGGGGAACAACCTGACCTGCCAATCAGATGTGGCACTGGAAGAACTGCATGGATATTCGCTGTCTTTGGTTGTTCCTGCGCCCAACCACATTTGTCAGGATTCAAAACAAATGACAAAAATTCTTGGAAGGGCTAGGAAAACAGTTAAATAACATAATGAAGTCAGTTTACTTTTCAGTAGGTTTAACATTTTGTCAATGCATATTATATCATATATATGTATAATATATATATATATATATATACACACATATCATATGTCTGTAAGTATAAAGTCAAGACCCACAGTTTACCCATTATTAATTATTAGATATTTGACCTGTATTCCTCTTTCTCTGTCTCATAAATATTTATTGCTTGTAAGAGTAGAAGTTTATTTAAATAGATGCTAATTCGTTTAGACAGATGTCTGCAGTACTTCACACACTCTGGTCTACATTGGCTGAAGTCAATCTTGAGCTTTTCCATCTGGCTCCGACTTGAGCCTCTCCAACTCCAACGGAGTGTTTGGAATTAGTTTGTCTGGCCGTCTTCTGCCCTATTCAAAAAAGACACCAAATACTGCATCTCCACCATTTTTAACAGTCAGAGAGAAGGACCTGCCAGGGACAATTTAAGACTGTGTTGTGCAAACTGAGCTCAGGGCAGCGTCCTCTGGGCAAAGGGGAATTGCTGTCCCCCTCCTGAAGAGGTTCTGCTTACACTTTTCATTTACTCAGTCGGGGTCTGTCCTTAAGAAGCCTCGGGCACAGTGTCAATGAGCCACCACCACCTTAAACGTCTGCATACTTCAGGCAGATGACTGGAGCTTTAGAGAATGGAAAGGGACGGATGCAACGAGTAGATCAGTAGCAAGCCAGGTTGAGCTGGCTCCAGCATGGGATTGCATAACAGCAAAAGACACTTTGCAAACCAAATCTAAGGCGCAGGTTTGTGGCAGTAACCGAGGAATTTTAAGGAAGCCTTGAGGTCGGTTGACAGATGAAAGATGTACTATGCAAACGGCAACGATTAAATAAATGATGCAGGAAATAAAATAATTAGCATTGATATGCATACAACATGTACTTTAAAAATGTATAGTGTATAAAAACCACACACACACACACACACACACACACATGCAATACATATAATAAAGTCTGATCTTATGGCCATATGTCTACATAACAGGATGGACCTAAGGCAGGTACACATCTCAAAAACAAAAACAAAAACAAAAACATTTTTTAAAGTGATGCAATGGTTGGTGAAGTGGCTCACCCAGTAAGAATGCATGCCTGCTCGAGTTCAGTCCCTGGTATTAGCATAGCACAAGGAGGAAGTGCACTCCTGCACGGTGCCTTTTGATCTCCAAACGTTTGCTACAGCAAACACATGCCCAAACACACACACACACACACACACACACACACACACACACACACACACACACATTCAGAAATGCAGTTTAAAAAATTAAATAATGCAAGACTCTCCTGTCTGGTACAAATAAAAGTAGTTGTTCCCCTCCCCCCATCCTCTCATTTATACGGAAAATATAACAGCAGTGCAGGGTTTTTTTTTGTTTGTTTTTAAATTGGTTTAGTGCAGCAATTTTTTTGTTGTTGTTAAAGACCCAGGCAAATCTAGCAGGATTTTAGTTCAGATTGGTATACAACAACAACAAAAGCAACAACGACAAAAAACCAAACAAAACAGGACCGTAACGCGGAAGGAAGACACAGGGAGTTTCCACCAGAATCGCTCTGCTTAGGTGGCACGGGCTACAGTAGTCCAGGGCGAGGACGCGCGGTATGAAGGTGGAAGCGAGCCACTGCGGGCGCGCCGTCAGACTGACACGTTGACATAGGGGCTGGACCAGGCTGTGTCTGGGGATGATGGGTTCGATCGCCCCAGGAGTTCTCCAGGGAGATGGGGGAAAGGAAGAAAGGGGACCCTTCGAGGAGGGGCCAGGTACACCGGATGGTGACCAGTGCTGGGGACGATCCCTAAGGCCAAAAGTTAGAGGAGTTGCTGAGAGAATCTCGGGGACTGTGGGGCGAAGATGGTCAGAGGCCAGAGTCACTCACCATCTTCCAGCGCTTCGTGTAGCAACAGAAATCCGAGCAGCAGCCAAAACTTCATCTTCGGGGGCTGGTGAACTGCAGAGTAGTTTGGGACTGCAGGCGGCGCGACAGGCTGCTCAGGGCAGGGCAGGGGCGCAGAGGGAGGCGGCGCCTGGGACACCACAGCTGGAGGATTCGGTTTCACTGGGGGAAACACAATTTGGGGGGAAAGTAGGGTAAAAAAAAAAAAGAAAGAAAGAAAGAAAAAAAAATTTTCCCTGTGTAATATGATCTCTCCTGCCCCCTGGTGGAGTGGTGAAGGATAGCGCTATTCCCAAGCCCTGGGAAGACTAAATAACTAGGAAGGAGCAAGGTGACGCTGATGATGGAGCCATAGGACTCTGTCCACCTTCTCTGGTAGGGTCTTGCTTCTCAGCAAAAAGTGTGCCTTAAGTGTCTCTTGGTCCCCAGGGGTTCTCTCACTCACACTTAAAAAAAAAAAAAAGGTCTGCCTTTGCATTAAAAAATATTGTTGGTTGTGTCTGCTCGTTGAGGTCTGGTCAGAGATGAGGTGAGTAAGCATCCAGTCTTAGACCCGATGAACCTGTGCATCTTACTGCGCGAGAAGAAGCTGTCATAGTGGCAGAGGGACTGGGCTGTCTGCAGTCAGAGAGGCTCACAGTAACTGCTTGTATGAACTTAACAAATGGAGAACTAGAGAGGAGAGAAGAAGGGAGGAATGAGTAAGCAGAGAGCTTGAACAGTACAGGGAAAGAACTAACGTGGGGCTGCGGTAGAGGGGGCTGTGAATGTAGACGTAAGTTTAGAAAGGCATACTCCTTCTTAGAGCCCCTCAGAATACTTTGGGAGGAAAAATGTGCCCAACGGAGGAGAAGCAGCATTATCAACAAGTCCTGGGCCATCAAGGGTCATATGAAATTTTAGTCCTTCTCTTACATGCTTTTTGCCTATGGATTGCTTTCTAAATAGTATTTTAATTATACATCTTAGTGTTTTCTATGACTAAGTTTCTCATTGCTACTTTTGGCCTTATTTAATTGAAGAAAATCTCTTCAAAGTAGTGCACACTATTAAGAATTTGTTTAGGAAAATAAACTTTTTTTTTAAATCTAAATATTGGGCATCCCCTGCTTGTTCCCTAAATAAAGACATTTAACTTTTCAAAATATTCTTCCATCTAAATAGAATCAAGATGGATGTTTACAAAAATTACAAAATTACTATTTTTTTAAAAAGTCAGACATTTCTTGTTTGTTTGAGGTCTCTCTACATTGCCCTTGCTATCCTTGAACGCACTGTATCGAGGCCTTTAACTCACAGAGATCCACCTGTCTTTGCCCCCCGCCGGTACTGGAACTAAAGGTGGGTGCCACTATGCCTGTCAAAAGGGGAGCAATAAGAATGTTGGTCCTAGAAAACACTAAGATGTCTACTTAAAATAACTACTGAGAGTGCTGCTTCTCCTCTATTGGGCATATATTTTTTCCCAGCGTACTCTGAAGGGTTCTTAGAAGGAATGCCAAAATCTTTGATATTTCCCAAGTCAGTCATCAAAGGTGACACAGGGTAAGACAAGGATCCCAGCTACATAATTTCCTCGAGGCAAAAAAGAAATGACCTTCTCAATGCTAGGAAGCATCAAGTGATAAAGATGTGACGAAGATGCACCATGATCTGCTGTGCGCTTGCAGCAAAAGCCTTACAATGAAAGGGGGGAAAAAAGCAGAAACTTCAAGTCTAAGATTACCTGCCTGCCACTGCCTCTCCTACCTTGTCTAAGATTGCCTGCCTGCCACTGTCTCTCCTACCTTTGATCCAGAGTTTCACTGATTTATGTTCTGCTTATCCAAAGAGTGCCTCTTAGGAGTTGTTTACATACATACCCTCCTCAAGTCAATTTAAGGCACTTCAGAAACATTTGTCATGCAAGCCTGATTTCTTTTTTTTTAATTTCTTTTTAAATTTTTTTCTATTTTTTATTAGATGTTTTCTTTATTTACAATATCTCCTTTCCCAGGTTCCCCTCCCCCCAAAGGAAATAAAATTAAATTAAATTAAAAAAATAAAAACTAAAACAAACACCTGTTTCCTCCCCCTCTCCCTGCTCACCATCCCACCCCCCACCCTCTCCTGCTTACTGGCCCTGGCATTCCCCTACACTGGGGCATAGAACCTTAACAGGGCCAAGGTCCTCTCTTCCCATTGATGACCAGCTTGGCCATCCTCTGCTATATACGCATGCTGCTGGAGCCATGAGTTCCCCCATGTGTACTCTTTAGTTGGAGTTTTAGTCCCTGGGAGCTCTGAGGATACTAGTTAGTTCATATTGTTGTTCATCCTAAGGGGCTGCAAACCCTTCAGCTCCTTTGGTTCTTTCTCTAGCTCCTTCATTGGGGACCCTGTACTCAGTTCAATGGATGGTTGTGAGCCTCTACTTCTGTATTAGTCGGGTACTGTCAGAGCCTCTCAGGAGACAGCCAGCCATATCAGGCTCCTGTCAGCCAGCACTTGCTGGCATCTACAATAGTGTCTAGATTTGATGATTGAATATGGGAAGGATTCCCAGGTGGAGCAGTCTCTGGATTGTCCTTCCTTTAGTCTCTGCTCCATAGTTAGCCTCTACAATTCCTTCCACAGGTATTTTGTTCCCTCTTTTAAGAAGGATTGAAGTATCTACACTTTGGTCTTCCTTCTTCTTGAGTTTCTAATGGTTTATGGTTTGTACTTTGTGTATTATGATCTTCTGGGCTAATAACAACTTATCAGAGAATGCATACTATGTGTGTTCTTTTGTGATTGGGTTACCTCACTCAGGATGATATTCTCCAGGTCCATCCATTTCCCCAAGAATTTCATAAATTCATTGCTTTTAATAGCTGAGTAGTACTCCAAATGTGTAGATGTACCACAATTTCTGTATCCTTTCCTCTGTTGAGGGACATCTGGGTTGTTTCCAGTTTCTGGCTATTATAAATAAGGCTGCTATGAACATAGTGGAGCATGTGTCCTTATTACATATTGAAGCATCTTCTGGATATATGCTCCGGAGTGGTATAGCTGGGTCCTCTGGTAGAACCATGTCCAAATTCAAGTATAATATTGAATAGGTAGGGAGAGAGTGGGCAGCCTTGTCTAGTCCATGATTTTAGTGAGATTGCTTCAAGTTTCTCTTCATTTAGTTTGATGTTTGCTACTGGTTTTCTGTATATTGCTTTTACTATGTTTAAGTATGGGCCTTGAATTCCTGATCTTTCCAAGACTTTTATCATGAAGGGATGTTGGATTTTGTCAAATGCTTTCTCAGCATTTAATGAGATGATCATATGGTTTTTTCTTTGAGTTTGTTTACATAGTGAATTACATTGATGGATTTCTGAATATTGAACCATCACTGCATCCCTGGGATGAAGCCTACTTGATCATGATGGATGATCGTTTTGATGTGTTCTTTGATTCGGTTTGCAAGAATTTTATTGAGTATTTTTGCATCAATAAGGGAAATTGGCCTGAAGTTTTCTTTCTTTGTTAGGTGTTTGTGTGGTTTGGGTATCAGAGTAATAGTGGCTTCATAGAACGAATTGGGTAGAGTACCTTCCGTTTCTATTTTGTGGAATAGTTTGAGGAGTATTGGTATTAGGTCTTCTTTGAAGGTCTGATAAAACTCTGCACTAAACCCATCCGGTCCTGGGCTTTTTTTAGTTGGCAGACTATTAATGACTATTTCTATTTCATTAGCAGATATGGGACTATTTAGATCATTTATCTGATCTTGATTTAACTTTGGTACCTGGTATCTGTCTAGAAAATTGTCCATTTCATCCAGGTTTTCCAGTTTTGTTGAGTATAGGCTTTTGTAGTAGGCTCTCATGATTTTTTGGATTTCCTCAGTGTCTGTTGTTATGTCTCCCTTTTCATTCCTGATCTTGTTAATTAGGATAATGTCTCTGTGCCCTCTAGTTAGTCTGGCTAAGGGTTTATCTATTTTGTTGATTTTCTCAAAGAACCAGCTCCTGGTTTGGTTGATTCTTTGTATAGTTCTTTTTGTTTCTATTTGGTTTATTTCAGCCCTGCCTTAGACTCCTCTTGGGTGAATTTGCTTCTCTTTGTTCTAGAGCTTTCAGATGTGTTGTCAAATTGCTGGTGTATGGTCTCTCCAGTTTCTTTTTGGAGGCACTTAAAGCTATGAGTTTCCCTTAGGACTGCTTTCATAAGTCCCATAAGTTTGGGTATGTTGTGGCTTCATTTTCATTAAACTCTAGAAAGTCTTTAATTTCTTTCTTCATTTCTTCCTTGACCAAGTTATCATTGAGTAGAGTGTTGTTGAGCTTCCACGTGTGTGTGGGCGTTCTATTGTTTATGTTGTTATTGAGGAGCAGCCTTAGTCCATGGAGATCTGATAGGATGCAAGTAATTATTTTAATCTTCTTGTATCTGTTGAGGCCTGATTTGTGACCAATTATATGGTCAATTTTGGAGAAGCTACCATGAGGTGCTGAGAAGAAGGTATATCCCTTTGTTTTAGGATGAGAATTCTATAGATATCTATTAAATCCATCTGTTTCATACCTTCTGTTAATCTCACTGTGTCTTTATTTAGTTTCTGCTATCATGATCTGTCCATTGGAGAGAGTGGGGTGTTGAAATCTCCCACTATTATTGT
>NW_022196905.1:181588623-181616114 GCF_008632895.1 Mastomys coucha | reverse complement strand
TTGATATTAATAGATATTAAGGAAAGGTAATTGTTGCTTCCTGTTATTTTTGTTGTTAGAGTTTGAAAATTGTTCATGTGGCTATCTTCTTTTAATTTTGTTGGAAAATTACTTTTTTGCTTTTTCTAAGATGTAGTTTCCCTCCTTGTGTTGAAATTTTCCATTTATTATCCTTTGAAGTGCTGGATTTGTGGAAATACATTGTTTAAATTTGGTTTTGTCATGGAATACTTTTGTTTCTCCATCTACAGTAACTGAGAGTTTTGCTGGATATAGTAGCCTGGGCTGGCATTTGTGTTCTCTTAAGGTCTGTATGACATCAACCCAGGATCTTCTGGCTTTCATAGTCTCTGGTGAGAAGTCTGGTGTAATTCTGATAGGCCTGCCTTTATGTGTTACTTGACCTTTTCCTCTCACTGCTTTTAATATTCTTTCTTTGTTTTGTGTATTTGGTGTTTTGACTATTATGTGGTGGGAGGAATTTCTTTTCTGGTCCAGTCTATTTGGAGTTCTATAGGCTTCTTGCATGTTCTTGGGTATCTCTTTCTTTAGGTTAGGGAAATTTTCTTCTATAATTTTGTTAAAGATATTTACTGGCCCTTTAAGTTGGACATCTTGCTTTTCTGGTGTTTTGGGTTATCTAGGACTTGCTGTGGTGGGAGTACTAGGTTCTGATGAAGTCAAGTAGTCTTGGCTTCTGTTAGTAAGATTCTTGCCTTTGCCTTTTGCCATCTGTTGATCTCTGGTGTTTGATGTTCTTGCTGTCTCTGGCTGGAGCTTGTTCCTCCTGTGGGTCTGTAAGCCTGTGTCAGCACTTCTGGGAGAACAGCTCTCCTCAGGTAAGACCTGTGTGCAGTGGGCTGTGGATCAGTTGTCCCTCCTGAGTCCTGGGGTCAGAGCAAACCCTGGAGACAGGCTCTCCACTTGCAGGGAAGGGGCAGAGAGGGCTGTGGATATGCAGTCCCTCCTAGATGAAGAGGGAAGATCCTGCTTTGGCTGCCCTGCCACTTCTGAGGCCTGTGCCTCCTGGCTGGTCTTGCCTTAGAAGGTCACTGAGTCCCTGGGTTAGAGCACTCCCCAAAAGCAAGCTCTCTGCTTGCTGGAAGGGGGCAAAGGCAGAGAGGGCTGTGGATCTGCAGTACCTCCTCTTAGGTGAAGAGGGAAGTAGAAAGGATCCTGCTCAGGCTGTCCTGCTGCTTCTGGGGCTTCTTCTTCTTCTCCTTCTCCTCCTCCTCCTCCTCCTCCTCCTCCTCCTTCCTCTTCCTCTTCCTCTTCCTCTTCCTCTTCCTCTTCCTCTTCCTCTTCCTCTTCCTCTTCTTCTTCTTCTTCTTCTTCTTCTTCTTCTTCTTCTTCTTCTTCTTCTTCTTCTTCCTCTTCTTCTTTTAAGACTTATTTATTATATGTAAATACACTGTAGCTGTCTTCAGACACCCCAAAAGAGGGCATCAAATCTCATTATGGATGGTTGTGAGCCACCATGTGGTTGCTAGGATTTGAACTTAGGATCTTTGGAAGAGCAGTTAGAGCCCTGAACCGCTGAACCATCTTGCCAGCCCCGCAAGTCTGATTTCTCTTGGGCTCACACATGAGCAGGCTGGGGAAGATTCTGGCTTCTTGGAGAATCACCCATTAGAGAATCATGGAATTCTGAACCATGACAGTTTCTCTGATTTGGGCCAAGAGGTAGTCCTGGGTTTGCCTGGATAGCCTTTGTCTTCCAGTTGGCTGCTCCTGTCTTAAGTGCATCGAAATGGTTTGATGTTTGAAAGTATGACAGAGTGTCTATAAACTATTACTAGAAAGCTTCACATGGCAGGACAGTGCTTCTGAATACTTCTCTACCTTGATCTACACTAAGAGACACCTGGAGGTAATGAGGCTGTGATGGTTTGTATATGCTTGGCCCAGGGCATAGCACACTTAGGAGGTATGGCCTTGTTGGAGTAGGTGTGTCACTGTGGGCGTAGGCTTAAGACCCTCATCCTAGCTGCCTGGAAGTGAGTCTTGCGCTAGCAGCCTTCAGATGAGAGTTGAAGCTGCCTGACTTCATCCCAGCTCCTTCTGTACCATGCCTGCTGGGATGCTGCCATGCTCCCATCTTAATGATAATGGACTGAACCTCTGAATCTGTAAGCCAGCCCAATTAAATGTTGCCCTTTATAAGAGTTGCCTTGGTCATGGTGTCTGTTCACAGCAGTAAAACCCTAACTAAGACATGGGCAGGTGGGAGTTATTTTTGTGTGTTTTGGAGAAATCTTTAAGTTACTTTGATGCCTTAGACATAGAAGGGCACACACCTACAGACTAACTATTCAGGAGGTGGAAAATAATAGGGTTTCTTGGGCCCAAGTTCAAGGCCATCCTTGACAACATAGTAAAACCATCACAAACACAACAAAGCTCCACTGAAGAGACTTGATTACTATCTAATAACTATTGTTACATACAAGTGTATGTGTGTGTGTGCTCAGTCTTTATAATGTTATTTGTATAATTTCAGGGCTATTTGATAACCAATTTTTCTCCTCCCTGGGGGAAACTCAATAGGAACTAGTGAGCTACACCAAAGAACTTCACAAATTAAACAAGGTGTCCCAAGAGACCTATAATTTAGATGACTTGGAATCATGTTAAAATAAAATTCTTTGAGCATTTCCTTCCATTTTATAGAGTTATTATTGGGAAATGTTTATCTACTAGGCTGAAAAAAATTAATAAATTTTCCATTTCCATACTAATCACCAATTATTGTAAGCTGTTGTTACTCTTTAGGTATTACATGGCCCCCAGTGCTCATGCACTCAAGGCTTGGTCTCTAAGTATTGGTACTATTGAGACTGACTGGATCACCAGGGTACTGACTTTGGCAACGAGTTAATCCATTGAGAAGTTAATAGGCAAACAAGCTATTAGGAGGTGGAGCTGGTTAAGGAAGGGGTCATTGTGGATGTCTTTGCTTGTCTTTGCCCCTTGCTCTATCTCTTAGCTTCTAGGCTGTCTCTAGCAGCTTTTCCTCTACCACACCTTTCTTCCATAATATGCACACCCAGAAATGTAACCAAGTGACCACTGATTGAAACCTCAGAAACCATGGGCCAAAATGACTCTCTTCCTATCACATACGTTGTGTGCATGTGCATGTATTCTGTAGAAGGGCACACACCTGTGCACATGCATTTGGAAGGCAGAGGAACAAATGAGTGCTTTCTTCTCTCTCCTCACCTTATTTTTGAGATAGTTCTCATGAAACCCAGGATTACCATTTAGGTTAGCTTTGTGACTTCCTTAGATCTGCCTGACTTCACCCATAACATCCAGTTCTGGGATTATAGGCACATGTGGCCATGTCTAGGTTTTACATGGGTGCTGGAAATCACTACTTGGGTCCTCCTCTTCACAGAAGTGCTCTTGCCCACCATCAGGCTAACTCCACACTGCTTATCAGGTATTTTCTAGTGATAAGACAGACAGAGGAACTTTCTGAAGATCAATATCAAAGTGACTAGTCCATCTAATCAAGCAGTTAAAGTGATAATCTTAGACATGGGATCTTGAGGTGGCATGCTTCAAAAACAGCTGAATATTTTTGTTATGTAATCAGGAGGACCAAAGTTTTGGGTATATTTATCTTTGAACTCATAAGACTTGGTAGCCACAGTGTTGACCCTCTCAGTATAATAAAATAATAATGAAGCAGATTGCATTGTGATTCTGAGCTTTGAAAGGCCCTTGGATTCAGAAGAAAAAGACAAACAAAAGCTCCCCAAATCTAAGTAAGTATGAAATGTGTCTTTGTTTTGTGTGATACATATGCACACTAAATCATCATAAGTAAGTCATAATAAGGTTTATTTAAAAACACATGGTTACATTATAAAGCATACATTACAACAATTAAAGCAGCAAAAGTTTTTATTTACAAAGTCTAAAAAATAAGAGTCCAACTTTGCATGTAAAAAAGGAACACCAATCATCATTTAAAACGACACTACTAAACAACACATTCTTTACACTTGCACAAGTACTTGCCATAGGGTACTTATAGGGTTTTGAAGATGGAGAAGTTCTGGATGGTTTTAGGCCTCTATGCACAAATGCTATTAACTATAACAATAACAAAATAAAGCAACGAAGCAACTTGGCACACTGCCAGTGGACATGCAAGGAGGGGCCTATCGACGAGGTGTGGGTACAGGAGCCCGCCCTGCAGGCAGCACAAGGCTTTTTGCCATCAGGGTCTTGGTGATGTACTGCTCACATTGAGGCTATGCACCTGCAGGAAATACAGCAGGCCAGACCCTACCATGCCATCTCCCAGGCATAGCCACCCCCTTCATGAGTACAGGTATTCCTTGGTCCGTATTCATCTTAATATACTCATGAGCTACTTGGAACTGAAGTTAAGGATCTCAGATGACCTTATACTCATTACTTCTTATTCCTTTCTTACTATCTAAGACAGAGTGTAACAGCAGACGCCCACATACTGCAGAATGCCTGGCTTGTGGCATCAAACTGGGGTCCTAGGTAATCTCTACGGGTCTGTCAGTGGTCAGAAAGGCTGCTTAGAGTCCAGAAACCATTGCAGTGGCTTCAGCTGTGGGTAAAAACAGACAGGGATGGAGCTCCTGGCTAGCAGTTGTAAAATCGCTTATGCTTACATAACAGAATACATCTGAGACCAGTAAGCCCAAACTGTGTGAATATAAACAATCCTGGATACTACAAAAGCCAACACCTACACCAGGAATACAACTGTAGAAGCAGGCCTCTTAAAATCCACAAAGCTATCTTAAATTCTTTAAGTATGCAAGGAAAACAAAGTCTTAGCTAAACAATCGAGTCTAGAAGCCTTATTTTCACATGTAGAGCTAAGGTGATCTTTGCTGGCACTGTTGGCTACATGAATTTCAGCACTTTCCCTTGATATATAAAATAGAAAATGTACAGAAGGCACTTCCCATAGAAGGCACTATTTTGGTACTAGCAAAATGGACAGTTAATGTCACTTATCTAACCAGCCCTAAGCCCTACATATTAGGTGATTGAGAATAATCCGTGAAGAACACTCTAAACCCACCCTCCTAAAGTGCTGCTGACATTGTATTTTGAGGACTATCATTTAAAGTGCAGTTGGAGAAATCCCTAGCAGGGCTGTCAGGGAGCAAGAGAAAGTACAACTTCAGCATCTAGGTGGCGATTCGGGGATACACCATCACCACGCACGCACGCACGCATCCTAGATGTAAGAAGGGAGAAGGTAAGGTGCCAGCATTCCTTCTGAATCCTTAGCACTGTAAGGTAAGCCAATTACGTTGCTTCTTCACCCGTGCTAAATGTTCAAAGTTATAAAACAATTCAGTGGCAATTCTGACTCACAGTGTTTTACGAGAAAACATTTTAAGCAACTACCTGGGACTTCGAAAAAAGTTTGGCTGAAACAAATACTTCATAAAAATTAAAATTAGACAACCTTTTATTCTTCAGGGAGATGATTCACAAGCTGGGGTTGTTTTTTTTTTTTTTTTTTTTTTTAAATCAACTATAGTTTGTACTAAAGTTAACATCAACAATAGTTTCAATGTTGATTTTACATATTAGTGTTGATATATACATTTATAACACTTTGGTTATTTAGTTTTATTGTCATTTTTTATCACTAGGGAAAACAAGATTAAGATATTTGAGATCACCTCAAAGGTTTTAGAAAGTTTTCTCAGGAGTCTCTAAACTTGAGTTCTCATAGCCATCCTTTTACATGTGTGGTTGGCAGGCCAGTCTTGTTTGTAAAGACCATAAAGTTAAAGTGTGCTGTTACGAGACAATCTCACTGAAAACACCAACAGCACAGTTCTTAGTGTAAGAAGCAAGAAAGATAAGCAGCAAAGGAAGAAATCCAACTTGCTTTTGCTCTTCATGACGAATAGAATGTGTAACCCATCTGAGATTCTGGGTGTTGGCTCGTTAGTCAAACCTACACAAAATATTTTGGTGACCCCAAGACAGAGACTAGGACATTTTGTACAAAGTGTACTGAACTCAAGTGTAGGAGGACAAGGTTGGCAAAGAGCAGGTAGTGCTGGCATTCACTGTGCCTCAGAAGCAGTGCGACAGAAACAAACAAACAAGAACGACTCAAGGCTCCCACTCCATTCAGATTCCAAAGCGCCTGTCACTAGTGACTTCATATTAGAAACATGATAAATATGTCTTAAAGAATCTATCTATAGAAAACATATATATATATAAAATTGTATATCTTAAAATAGCTTAAAATCTAAATCATCTCTCAGTATAAAACATTAAACTCTCTCCACATCAATTGGGTTTTCTAAATCTACGTAACAATATCATATCCAAAGCTCATCATAAACTCAACTTACTTTCACACTGATAGCCAATCCCTGCACGCACACACACACACACACACACACACACACACACACACACACAAAATGTTAATGTGTTTATAAACACTATACACACAGACATACTGTCCACTTGGTGCTTCACAGGAAAGAAAAGGCATGGTCACTGAGAAAGCATGTCTTTAAAGACATTCATGTTTCCAATGTGCTCTGGTGTGAACATTTTGAACTAGATTCTGCCCCTGACTGAACACAGTGGGCACAATACTTCAGCTTGCTTTTCACAGTCTGAATGAATCTGTTTTTGTTACAGTATACATGAGGAAAGTATTCTGACAATTTCTATCTTCGCCTTTCCCCTCCAGCTCCTCCCACTCCTTACAAAATCCATAACCTCTTCTTTATTATTGTTACATAGTATATGTATGTCTGTGTGTGTATGTAACCTGTTGAGTCCAATTAGTATTGCTTGTATGTGCAAGTGTTTAATGTTGACTATTTGGGATTAGATAACCTACCATGGGGCTCATCCCTGATTCTCCCTCTCTGAGCAGCCATTAGTGACATCAATTCCTGATCATGCCTACAGTCCTTCCCAGACTATTTTAGCCCATGTTTATCCCATTCCTTCTCTGTAAAGCTAGCAGTTAGAAAGAGTGTCTGGCCTTCAGATTTACCACATGCACCCTGGAAATTTTGGAATGTCAGCACTAAGTTCTGGGTTAGGGATGCATCCCTGACAACCAGGAACCCAGAACCTTTGTCTGCTTATCCAAGTGAATGCCTGCTTACGCCAAATCAGCACCAGTTAAATAAATGATCTCTTAGGAGAACTATGGGAAAGCAACCATCTCTTTGGATTATGCAGGGCAACTAGCGTTTGTGGACTCCTGGGAGTGCCATGCCCGTATAAGTGTCTAGCTCTAGATTTATCCAATACACCATTTAATTATTTATACAAGGTTAAGTCATGAGGAATAGGTATGATTGGGGGTTTCTCATCCACTATCAGAGAACCCTATAAAGGAAAAGTGTAGCAATCAGAGAATCTTAATTTAAAAGTTTATTTAATCATATACAAAGGTCATTTTGCTTTTAATCCAGTTTGGTTATTTAGCTCGAAGTTTTGTATAATTGTGTTCTGAAAGTAATTGACGATTTATTGTTAAGAGGCTTTGTGTGGTCCTTTAAAAGCAAATGAAATAAAAACTGCTAAGTGGTCAGGCACTGGCGGTGCAAGTCTTTAATCCCAGCTACGTGGGAGGCAGAGGCAGGAGGATTTCTGTGAGCTCAAAATTCAAGGCTAGCCTGGTCTACAGAGTGAGTTACAGGGCTACATAGAAAGAACCCATCTCAACAAACAAACAAACAAACAAACAAAAGAAATAAAGAAAGGGAGAAAACAAAATTTAAAAGTGGTAAATGATGAGATGGGGTGGGAAGTAGGGGAATCTCTAAACATTTCTGAAAGGAATATCGGAGGTAAGCTAGGTCAAAAATCCTTAAACTGGGCTCAAATGCCCTGTGATACTGGACTAAGGGTATTTTCCTATACCCCTTCATCTGTGCCTTTTTTGTACACTGTAAAATATAGAATTTGCTACCACATTCATTTCCATCCAATCAGAGGAAAAATGAGAATCAAAAGACTGAGTTCTGCGTTCGATGAAGGAGCAGATGCTGAGCTGTGATTAGGTATAAAGTAACGGGAAACAGCCTGAAGCATTCTACTAAATGTGGGTGATACGGAGGCCTGCTCTGCCTTCAGTCTCTTTTAAAAACAGGACACCTATCCAAGCATCTTCTGCAAGTCTCTGATCCTTGGAGGCCACAGGGACTACTTTCATTCTCTGGCTTAAGGGGTCCCAAGCAGGCCATGGTACGTCTCCCGAGACCTTCATGGGGCTGAGGGGTATGTCATTTATGGCAGGTGGAGGTGTTATATTTAAAGACCAAGGCTCTCAAAACCAAGATTGGCCATCTCATGTCACAGACTACCTCTTCATCTTGTCATACAGAGGAAACAAATGTTCTCCCTGGCCATTTAAGAAGACTGTCTTAGCAAGCAGGAGAAGAATATGTGCATTACAATTTATACAAGAGGCCCATTCCTCATCCCTTCCCCACCCCTGACCACTGTTAAACATCATGACAGGAGGTGGCATTTTCAGTATGTCCAAATTGATGGTCGTATACCTAATAAAGAAACCCACCACTATTTCCCCAACCACATAGGACATGTACAGAATACATCTCTATTCAGTCATATACTGCTTACTAGTGTGTGCAGTCAGTATACGCCACCAATTACCACACTGGAATTATGTCACAGAGTAATAACCAACAACACTGAACGCTCACATTCCCAAACATACATGTACACGCACAGACATACTATTTTGGGGGTACTCATCACTGAGGAGTGCTCTCAGGCAGTCTCCCCAGACACACAATCCACCATCTGAAGAGAAGCTGTGTGGAGGAGGAAGTCTAAGTTAGGCGAGCCATGTCCACAGCAGACCCATGCCACCCCAGCCTGATGGTGGCATCCTGCCACCATCATGTACTCATGGTTAAGGTATGCGTGGGAAGACCGTGGGCCAGCATCAGCATTCACTTGTCTTTTCATGAAGTATGAAAGGTAAGCTGAGGTGTCTTTGGTGATGGTCATTTGCTTGCATGGTGGATTTTTCTTCTGTTGCTGCATTGGCGTTGTCTGAGTAAACATCTTCCTCATCTTCATCCCTGGGGTTACCCTCCAAGCTGTGTCTAATGCCATAGGCGAAGTAAATCAGAAAGCCTATGGGGAGAGAGAGTGCGCGGGCATCAGTGTGTTTTAATGTAGACAATTTAATACAGCACGTCTCCCCCTTTCTCTCTGTGTGGCCTTAGAAGAACAGAACGTGTGCATATAGAATACATAAATGCAACCCAATGAGGCCCCTTTTGTTACCCATGCGGTAACAAAAGGTTTCAGGGCCGACCACTCTGCACTGGACAACCACTGAGGGGCTCACCCGTGGGAGAGGCTACCCCTCCTCCCAGTGGTCATTAGTTGTTGTCTATAATTGTAGAGGCTATCAACTTGAAAGAATGCGCATGTGGGGGGTGACATGGAGGGGTTAGAGGAAGGTACCTGGGTGGAAGGAAGCAGAGGAGGGAAAGCCATATAATTATATTTCAATTTAAAATATATTTAAATAAAAATATAAAAATATCTTTAAAAAGAAAAATAGGACGTGAAAGGCAGATAGAAAGCACTTCTTCCTCTGTGACAGCCCAACCCTAAAGGATATATTTTTCTGTCAACTAGTCTTTTCAGACAACAATTATGTGGAAAGTTTCCACTTACATTCTTGAAACTCAACAGATTGACTCTGAGTAGAACGATGGGTGAGGCAGAGGCTCAGATTACACATGAAACCCTAGCAGTGGATTATCAGCGTCAAGGTCAGGTAGTCTGGAAAGCGTGCCTTGTGCTCACAACGGACACAGAGAGCCTTCTATCTGTTACTGTCAAATAACAGATAGAAGAAGGCCTGAGCACAAAGGACTGTCAACAGCCATGCTAACTGTGGGGTAAAGGAGGCAATGATTCAAATGTCCTTGGAAGAGAATCACTTATAAATACGAATTTTTCCACACTTTAGTGAGAAAGTCAAGTAAACCTTTGGCATGGTTATGGTGACTTTTTGAGGGCTTCATTTTCTCATTCATAAGTTGGAGAAAATAACATCTGTGTGAAGCCCAGGGATATTGAGAGACTTGAATCTTGCATCTGCAGGGCCGGAGGTGTGGCTCAGAGGCCTGAGGGGTGTGGCTCAGAGGCCTGAGGGAGGGCTGGGGGTGTGGCTCAGAGGCCTGAGGTAGCTTGTGTGGGGCCTGGGCTGAATACTCAACACAACAGAAAAAACAGAAAGGAAGGAAAAATAAAGAAAAGGTATCTGAAAACATAAGGAAACAAAACTCTGAGATGTTCTCGGAGGTCGGAATGGAAGGAAATTGACAGAGCTTTTAGTTTTAGTAAAGGAGACGGCGCAGCCCACAAAGCAAGGTGAACCCAAGTCCGGGAGTACAAGGCACTGCGAGCACCTACCAAGCACCATCCAGATGCTGAATCTGATCCAAGTGTCCGCACTTAACTGGACCATCAAGTAAATGTTGACCAGGATGCTGAAGGCCGGCAGGAACGGTAAGAGGGGGACCTGTGAGAAGAGACATCCTTTGAAGACGGGGTTACCGTGAGAGTGTGGTCTCCAAGTTATTTCGAGGCAGTGCCAATATCTGACATATAGTCACACTGTGTCACTACGCTTACAGTCTCATAAAAAGGACAACGCGAATAAACACCATTCCTATAGAAAGTAGTGAAAGGAAAGTCACTTTCACGTTACTTGCTGAAGTGGACCAAAACAGCGACCCGTGCAGGCACCGCCCAGGGCTAGGGAATCAGGTAGCTGAGAGTTCACTGGTCTCATTCGGCCATCACCAGCAAGTGCCTCTGGAACTCTAGATACACATCGCATCCTGGGGGACCCATCGAGGAAGCACTGTTCATACTCAGGCTTCCTCCTAGTTCCATTGGGGCAGGATAATTTAGTTTGCAAAGGGAGGCACTTGGTGGCAATAAATCCTCACAAGAGGGCTCCAATTTTCTGAAAATAAAATCCTCAAATTATCTTCCTTCATTCTATTATTTAATTTTAATTTTTAGTACTTGGGAATAAACCCAGAATATCATATGTCATGTTCCTAATACTATATAGACTGTTTAACACAAAATCTATTCCTTCTATGTATGTATGTATGTATATACATATACATATATATATACATATATATATATATATACACACACACGTGTGTGTGTGTGCATGCTCAAGTTTTTGATAAGGGGAGTAAGACAGTTCATAGTTCATGTACTGTTACTAAAAGGGATTCATCAAAGAACTCTGACCCTCTTGTTCACTGCTTGGTCTTGTTTAGGCAAATGAAAAACACAGAGAAAACATACAGAGGAAGTGTACATAGCAATTAGGATTTTAATTATTATTTCACATACCATGAAGGCCACTTTTTGCTGATTCTGTGGCTGCCTCCAAATGGTCAGAATGACAGCAGCGCAGAGGACAAGGAACAGGGCGAGGAGAGCCAAGCTCCAGGCTTCCAGTCTGGCAATGGCCTGGACTCCATACGTGGTGAGAATACTCAAGCCCAGGATGAGGAACGCTATGGAGGTCAGAACAGAAAGCAGAGTGAGTCAGTACACATCCTGCCCTTGCGTGTCTCAGAGTTGGTACACATCCTGCCCTTGCGTGTCTCAGAGTCAGTACACATCCTGCCCTGGTGTGTCTCAGTTCTAGTGGGTTGTCCTGGTGTAACAGCAAGTTTTCATGATCTACTTGCCATACTGATGCCCCACTTCTTTTTCCATTGGGAAACAGAGATTGGCCACTACACCCATCTAAGGATCGCATACATGTTCTCATTTCTGATTTCTATGAAGGCAACCTCTCCATTTGGCACTAACACCTTGCTTTGTCTGTCATGTGACCAGGGCTCTTCATTTCCTATTCGCAAACTACATGGATAGGGTGTTTTTGGTGTGTACAGCTTCCAGTTTTTTTCAATGGGAAATAGCAACTTTACTTATGTTAAGCTATTATAAAGATTATTTATAAATGCAAACAAATAGGGCAGTGGTGGCACATGCCTTTAATCTAAGCATTTGGGGGCAGAGGCAGGCGGATCTCTGAGTTCGAGGCCAGCCTGGTCTACAGAGTGAGTTCCAGGGCAGCCAGGGATACACAGAGAAACCCTGCCTCAAAAAAACAAAAAAAGAAACAAAACAAAACAAACAAACATATAATATCCCACGAGCTGAATCTTTTTCATATTCTAGGCAATGATGTCAGACTTCTTCTGACCATCAACTACGCAATGAAAGCTTCTCCTACTCACTCTTAGAGAAACTTTCTCTGGTCTTCCATGAACTTACTGTTCAATCCTGAAGAGCAAGGATAGTTCCTCACTACCCTGAGGGTCCAGAATAGTAGTAGGCACACAGATAGTCCCCAACAGATGTCACTCAACAAATGGATAATTAGGCAACTTCAGCTGAGCAAACAAACCTTCTCTATTTTGCTTCCCAATACCATTGGGATCCAGTTTTGTTACTTGGCTTGATTCTTTAACATAGGGAATACCCTAAGCCAATGAAATGTGCCAGTTTGTAATTCTGTCACTTACTGTAGGGATTTCTGGCTTGTGTGTGTATGAGTGGGACTGGGGGAACATGTGTGCCATAGTATGTATGTGGAGATCCAAAGATAACCTTGTTTGAGGTAGAGTCTACTATTTCTCACTGTGTACAGCAAGCTAGCTGGCATGAAAGCTAGTGGGGAATTCTCTTTCTGCCTCCCATCTTGCCAGAGCCATGCTTGTATTACAGGCATGCACTTCCTCATCCAGCTTCCCATGGGCCTTGGAGATCTTAACCCAGAGCCTCACATTTGAACAGCATGTGCTTCATCTACAGAGCCATCCCTCTAGCTCACAGATCTTCTTACACAACATCACTTCCCAGTGTCTCTGTTATGTACAAAGTTCACATCTCAAACTGCTAACATATCCCAGGGCATTGTGAGGCCAGGTTCTCCACATCCACATCTGTTGGGCCTTTCAACACCTGCAGTGAAAACTTACCCAGGAATCCCACCAGAAAGCTCACGAGGGAAGCTGACTGTCGCGTGGGCAGGGCCGAGGGGCTGAAGAGGGTTCGTAGGCTGAAACCCTGTCCCTGCAGCATGGTGACCTGGGACTCGCTCTTCGAAGTCTCATTGGTACATGATTCCAGAATCTCTTTCTCAGGGGTGTATTTGGGCTGCTCATAACACAAGCCAGGTTGGTACCTATCCCCAAATAAATATTGGTTGGTGTCTTTAATCGCATCGGCCCAAAGATAAACCTATCACCTAAAACTCTTTGGTGAGACAATTTACAAAGTCACAGTGGGTACAGTCGGGTGACGCTTCTCATGACTCCAAGACACAGTGTGCTGAACTAGGCTACAAACCTCTAAAATACCCACAACAACTCTGAACTCCTTCTCATTGCTTCTTAATCAGAAAGTTATACAGTAGATGCCAAAATATAAAGTTAAAATTAAAGGTGAAGCAATTATGACACCAGGATGGTATCTGAAGGCTCTGGGGAAAGCAGAAAAACAGCTGCCAGCTCTGGACTGCACGGTCCCTTGGCTTGGGATTCAAAGGCTGTGTCCTAGTCAGTCCCTCTGGCCATGTTTCTTTATTTCCATCCTGATTTATCTAGCTTCACCTAGATAAGCTCACACAGCTACTTGGCCACCTAACTACGGGGAACCAGTTTCCTGTTATCGGTCCTGTTCCCCTGCAGCTCCCCGGCGTATCGCATGCTTCACTTCCTAGTATCCTCGGCCCTTGCTTACTTCAGAAACACTTCCCCTTCCTGGAAAGAAATACGTTCACTAAGGAAAATGCACAGAGGAATCCAGAAAGAAGCAACGAGCAACCCAACAGCACCTTTAAGTCTTTGAGCATTTTGGTACGAGTTCATCCTGCATTGTACACATACACAAACGTTTATCATTTCTTAATGTAGATTCGTAACGCTATTCAAACCTATTCAAACGCGACAGCTTTGTTTCCTAAAGTCTGAATAGCTATCTATTTACTGAAATGCCAGCGTTTACTGTCAAGGAAGCCACTGAATGAATGTCCCTTCATGTGTGTCGTCTACTGATACTCAAGCCAGCTCTGCTTTCTTCACGCTTGGCAATCTACCTTTTTTCATGAGCATTCTCTACATCTATTTGTTGGTGTCTTTTTGAGAGGGTCTTTGTCACACATATTAGGCGGATATACATTTATTGACTTGGAAGAATATTCAGGAGACATTGCTAATATAAACAAAGGCTATCATGTAGTCGTCAAGAATAAGGCTCTATTGGTCAGTCTGCTAGTATTTAGAATTCTAAAAATAGAATTCTGTAGTTGCACATATTTTAATAGACTGCTTCGTAGATGGGCCAAGCTCTTGTAGGAGTCACACTGTAAGTACAGTTCTTTGCTAAAGGCCAAGTCTGCTCCCACACTCTACATTACTATTTTAATGGCATGGCCTCCCATGTTGATGAAGTTGCTGCCTTTAAGAGTTCTCACTGTCGCTCCTCCCTGCATTCCACCGGGTACACGCTCTTTAGAACCAATAGAGACTCACCTGAGTATAAGCACGCAGGCTGCCACCAGAGAGTAGGCCATGAGCGTGCCAATAGACATCATGTCCACCAGGGCCTTCAGGTCAAAAAGGAAGGCCATCACAGCTGTTGGGAAACAGACAGGGAAGTGAAACCAAGGCCCCTGGTGACATTTCTTACAGTTGTTCACTTAGTCAGGGACAACTGACTGACACTTTTCTGTTTTGGTACCAATGACAGATCATGTTACATCATAAGATGTTTACTGAGACATACAAACTGCTAACACGAAGACTTCAAAGCCCCTACCTAGCTCTTTAGGAAACACTAAATACATTGGCTTTGATTATTTAAAACCTGGCTTAACCAAGAGTGAAAAGATTATATGACAGAACACTGTGTTTTGAGGTCTCACAAGGTAGACAAACACTGTGAAGAAATGCCAGAAACTGCTGTTTCCATCATAAGGAAAGTTTAGGTTTCTGTACACAAGTTATGTAAGTCCTTTAAATTCCATCTGTATCATGTCTCATATAACTCAAAATATTTTCAGTAGTCTTTACAAAATAATACTCATTTTCAATGAAATTACATTTTGGACCCAGAGTAAACTCTAATCAAGTTAAAGCCACACAGTCTGGATCATTACAATTGCAGCATGTTTGTAATGATGACAGATAGCCAAATAATAATTCTTCGTGGAAACTCTCTGGTCTAAGATTAAAAATGCAAATATGAGTGCTAGAATGTAAAATATGAAATACAATACTTTAGAAAGCATTCTACTACTACAATGCTTTTAATTATTACCTTCACTGTCTTATTATACTGCTAAATCACATTTTTCCAAGTGAAGGAGAAAGTTAAATTATCTTTAAAATTCTAGACTCAAAGTAGAACTATTAGTGGGCAGGACTGGTACTTTATGAGGAAGTATTTATTACGGCATGGGTTATCTTTACCATCAGAGTGAACTGAATAAAATGGCTCAGTACTGCTTCTCAGCCTTTCCTAATGCTGCGCCTCTTTAATGTCACGGTGACCCCCAGCCTTGAAGTCACTTTGTTGCCACTTCATAATTGTAATTTTTCTACTGTTATGAATCATAATTTAAATATCAGTTATGCAGGCTGTGTGATATGTGACCCCTGTGGGGTTGCAACCCACATGTTGTGAACTGCTGACCTAGCACGATTTTATGAGGGCAAACATTTAAGCCTGAGAAGTATAAGTGACTTGACCTTCCAAACTATGTCTCAAGTGTCATATTTAGGAGATGTCTGCCAGGTGAAATGACTTTGGCAAATGCTTCCTTACCTGAAAGAAAAACTAACTGTGTACTTAACAAAAACATTCTTGGTCCCAACTTCCCAGCACATTAGAGTCTCAACAAAGTCAAAATGTTTATTTGAACATCGACTCCCAAGACAGCTCCTCTTCATCTAGCTATAAAGCTTACTACAGTCTTTCTCTTACTTCCTGCATCAGGAACCTTAAGACCATCATTGTCTCAGTCTATGCCTTCCCTGGAAATTTCCATATGCTCTAAGAGTCTGGCCAGAAGTAGTTGACATGGACATCATAGCATGCCACAATGTAGGCCAACTGGATTCTAGGAGCAAAATGTACATGTCTAAGCTACTAAAAGACAAGTAGGTTCTGAATGAGGGCCAAGCAGGTGTGTCAATGTGCTGAGCAGTCCACTGCACTGTGGGTAATGAGAACAAATGAACCACTTCAGATTATCTTGACATTTGACATTTCTTTTCTTATATTGGATTAAGAGTTGGTAACATTCAGCTTTTCAAAAGTCTTGTAATCATTATTTTACAATTAGTACTTCCAAAATTAAGAAATTATTCAATGCAGGTATTTTTTTCTGTGCCCAAATTACGATTGTATGTGCTTATTCATCAATTAGAAGAGTAATACCTAGAACATAATGGAGAATCATTAACAACACTTCAAACATTTGTTAGATGCCTGAATGGTTAACACAGTAAAATGATAGAATTCCCAATGATTGGCTAAGAGTGAATTTAGCGTTTCACCATCACCATAATTGTAAGCTGTTAATCCCAATACTTATATACCAGTTCATCCATGATTTTGTCTTTAACTTACATGCACAGCATGCAGACCCTTCCTTAAGTCCATGCACGCGCACAGCACGTTTTAGTCCAATGATGGAGAAACCCTTGTTTGTAAAGCTTACCAGAAATGACCCCTGCAGTCATCGTGGCAGCAACGGGTGACTGCCTCTTACTCACTCTTGCAAGAAATCTAAACAGTAAGCCATCCCGGGCCATGGCAAACAGAATGCGGGGTAAGGGGAACATAGAACCCAGAAGACTAGAACAGAAAAATTCATAATCCAACGTGAGTTGAGGATTATTCTCCAAGGATACTTACAGGTACACAATGAACATAAAAATAGGAAAGTCACAAAGATATTGAACTTTATGTTAATCCAAACAGAAAACCACCTGTCCACATTTTCAGAGTTCTTGACGAAAAAGTGATCCCCCTTTTCTTAGTAAAAGTCAACTCTCTCACCTGCCACTGCACCCGATGACAAAGTAGCAATTACTGGTGTCTTCGTTTTGGAATTGATTTGAGCTAGACATTTGAAAAGCAACCCATCCTCCGCCATAGCATAGATTACACGAGGCATTGGGAAAATGGATCCAAGAAGACTGAGTAAAAAGCAAAGACATGCAGTATGGCAAACACGTTCATGCAAGACCACACCCAGAATAGAGACACAGTGATTGTATAACGCGCCGCAGGACAGCTGGGACTCACACGGTCTTAAAGGGCACTACCGTTGGGCATGTAAACACACCTGCCGGTAATGGCCACCGTGGTACTCTTTACTCTTGCAGATATTTGCCCAACCAGATTGTGAGTGCAGAGACAACACTGCAAGTCATTTGTTCCTATTCCATGATTGTTACTGAATTAAAAATGAATTAGACTTTGCAAAATTAAATGAAGTCGACCACTAAAATGTCTTAGGGTTAATAATTCAGAAAACAGAATTCCCAAATTAAGAGGAAATTAAAAAGATCAATCAGTCTTATGCCACAGTAAGTCACCCATTTATGCAGTGATTACATATTTTCATATTACCATGATTTTGCATCCTATAGATTAATCTTTTTTTGATTGACCTTTGATATATGTAATAGTTCTAAGCATTAAAATAATCAAGTCAAAGAATGGCTGAAAAATTGAACATATAGGTTTAGTATATAGAAGGAGCTACAATTAAGTGTTAGTAACAGTGAGGTTCAGTATACAATTTTTGCTTAAGATAAATTGAATTATTTATGTTCATTGTTTGGGTCATTCTACCTAATATTCAGTTGTGAAAGTAATGATTTAAGAAAAAGAGGTAATGTATTTGATTTCAAAAACCTATTGATAACATAAATAAGACCATACATATTTAATACAGCGTGTTATGCTTGCACAAATGGGAAAAAAATAAGTTCAACATTTCTAGACCAATATGGCTGTTGGTCTCTGTATAATGCCAACTCAACAGAGTTAACTGAGAATTTTTTTTTTTTTGCAAAGTTGACAGCATAACTACAGTTTCTGAAATTCAAACTATATATGTGTAAAGACCAACCACGGTAGCATGCTATGCATCAATAATTGATGTAGCCATAGGGGAATGAATCTTTTCACCCCTTCAAAGATCATGGCGGCACACTAGTTTCAGGGTTTGGACTAAAGCTATTGGGAATTCTTCTTAATGAACCTCATCAACAGCAGATCACTGAGAAACCCAAAGAAGTAATCCCTAAACTCACTTAGTACTACTGAGACTAGAAACTAGAAACACCTCTGAAATAAAAAAAGTAAAAGCCATGTTGATAAATTATACTACAAAAAATTTCTAGTTTCAAAAATGTGAAAATTATTTTCAACTTAAAAAAAAAAGGGATGCTCAGTCAAAAGTGCTTTTCTTTGGTGAGAATATTCTGCTATGATGTGTGGTCTGCATGAGATGTTCTGCTTCAGATATGCTAACTAAACATATGAGATACTCTGGAAACCTGAGCTGAGGGCTGTGACATAGTAAATAAGTAGCTACTGAAAATCTGAACATTTGATGTTCAAATTCCTTTGTCTTTTTACATAAAGAATTTCCACTGGCAATTTCAGAATGGTAATTTCTGTTTTTTAAATACATCCACTCGGATCAGCACTTAAAGGAGAGAGGCTCAGCTCCTCACAGTTAGAAGCACATTTATGTTTAAAAATGACACAGCATGTGGCTTCTAGTCCCAGACACACTCGCATACTTAATGGGGAATTGTCCAAAGTGTCAAGTCTGTGTATAGTCTCCGACTGACCGAAACAATGCAGGCCAGACTGACGTCCGCAGCATGGCCACCCCAATAATATGTGATTATGTGTGACCCTGATATTCATATGTCCCAGTACTATGAATATTACGATTGAAGCTTATAGCATCCTTCTCTTGGGGGAAGAAACAGCTGACAATGATCATGTTTCTGTAATCATTCAAGGTTTTTAGACAGCAATTCTGGGCAAATTATTCACTGAGTACATAGCTGTTAATGTGTTCCTCATGTTAGGATATTTTTAGAATATACAAAATCAATCTTGCGGTTGCAGTGGCTAGGGCGCCAGGGCCTTCAGAGCTCCGGTCAAGCATTCTACCACTGAACTATCCTCACATCCCACAAAAGCACATTTGAAAGCAGTGACTACCCTTTGTAAGACCCCTCTAAGAGCCCCAGTCCCGAGGGCAGTGCAATGTACCTGGTTGATAAGGCGCAGAGGGAGCCTGCTGCCACGACGTATTTGGCAGGGCCCCATCCAACATATTCAAATGCAACAGGGAGAGGACTTTTCTCATCCAGGAGGTAGTAAGGCATCATAAGTGTCAAAGCTGCAGAAACCCCAAAATAGGCCATAAAGCAAACAAGTAGGGAAGTTACTATTCCGATGGGAATAGCCTTTTGGGGATTCCGGACCTCTTCACCTAAGGGAACACAGAGAGTCACATGATCAGTAAAGAGTTAAACAGGCGGGGGACTTACTGTGGTCCAAGCTCCCCTGTCCTCTGTGGTCTACTCTGCTTCTGTCCCTTGGGTTCTTTATTTCATATAAAAGCTCTCTCCTGTTCTTGAGGATACTTTGCTACTAGCACAAATAATCCAACAATCAGAGGGAGAAAAGAAGAGCGGAATATCCAAGTCAGGTTCCTAGCTGCAGAGAGGGGGAAAAGGCGGCTCATGAGCATTCTCAAGTATTTAGGTCTAGAATGACAGCTGACATCATGTGGAAAGCAGCCGCACTGGTATTCTGTGAGCTTTTGAATTTGAGGACTTCGCATAAAATGTATTTCATCTATTTATATGAAACTTCTGATTCCATTAAAAACATCAGAATATCCTTCTAGCAAGACCGATCTTTGAAGCTCTCCAAACAGTCAGTTATAAGGCTGTGCAACTGGAAAGCTAGACAGACTCTGGCATGAGGATTTTGTCATTCGGAATACAGAGGAAAGAAGTGGTATAATTTGCCTGGTGGACGAAAAAGATAATTTAAGGTGATAAACTCTCTGGAGAGGACAGAACCTTTAGCTAAAAGGTAAAAAGACAGAATTGTGAGCAGCATTTGGGATTCTCATCAGATCAGCCCCATGTGTTGTCTTAGCTGATCTTCATAATACCTTCAGGGTAGGTGCCGCCCTTGACCATACAGAAGCCAGCCTTCTTAGTGTTTAAAGCGAGTGGGTTTTGTATCATAGGCAGCATGGGTTGCAGGTGGATGAGAAGTTAGGATCCTTCCCACCCCACACCTCATCTTCTTCCCTTGATCCTCTGTTGTACCTGCGGCTACCCCTGTGGTCCCTTTTGCTTCTAAGTAACGAGGAGGCATCTCCCTTACCGGTTGTTGCGATGCAGTCAAAGCCCACAAAGGCATAGAAGCACGTTGCAGCACCAGCCAACGTCCCTGTAAAGCCATAGGGCATAAAGCCGCCAGCGCCATAGATGCTTGTTCCGTTTTCAGAAGGTGGTTCTCTGAAGGAAAGGACAGCCGTTGTCAGCCACTTCAGGGAAAATGTACCTTCTGGTGCTTTCTCTCAAGCTTTCCAATCCTAGGGAGACTGCTGCTGCTCACTGGCTTCTTGAAGCTAAGGTATATAAAACTAAAACTTTATTCTGTCGTCTTGCTCTAGAGAATATGATAGACTCCCTCACAATGACCTATGTCACTGGCATCCAACTACAGGCTACTCAATGGCAAATCCAAAAGGCTTAGTCCAAACTCTCTTTCTCTCTCTTTCCTCTTTCTCACTGTGTGTGTGTGTGTGTGTGTGTGTGTTTTACAGGGTCTCACTATGAATCCATATTAATCATTAATCTGGAATCTGCAACATAGCTCAGGCTAGACTTAAATTTTTGTCAATCCTCTCGCCTTGGCCTCCAGTGTACACACCTGTGCTGATCTGCATAGAGCCATGCTAGATGAAACACACAGGCAAGCAGCACTTTGACATCAAAGATCCCACATATGAGCCATGCTCTATAATAAAGATTTTATATATAATTCAAAGATTTTGTGTGTGTGGGTTCAAGATAGGCTTCCTCTGTATAGCTCTAGCTGTCCTGAAACTTCCTCTGTAGACCAGGGTGGTCTCGAACTCAGAGATTCACCTGCCTCTGCTTCCTAAGTGCTGGGATTAAAGGGGCATGTCATCATGCGTGGCTTCCAAAATTCTCAAAAGCTTGAAAGCATGCAATGAAACTGTACCAAAGGAGAAACTACAGGGTGTGACCAAAGATTCAAATCAAACAGGAACAAGAAACTACTCAAGTTCCTTAGAGGTAGTGAGCTCTTGAGGAGCAGAGGTGATGTTCTTCCAGTGCTGTGACCGCCCTGGCGGCTGAGGTTCGGAGCCTGCAGAGCTTCACACGGTGGCTCAGCTAGAAGCGCGCCCTACCTTAGTAAGGAGAATCTACAGAAGAGGAGCTGTGTTCTAGAGCCACTCACTCCCCAGAAAGGTTTCAGAAGCAACGAGACTGAGAATGGTTGCTCTAGAGAGAAGTCGCAAGGACTCTTAGAATGTAACACACAGAGAGCTGAGAGGGTGGGGAGGGAGCAGGGACAGGGGAGAAGGGGGGAGCGGAGAAAAGGGACTATACAAGCGGGACCGAATATTCTACCTGGCACTTGCTGATATATTTTTGAGAAACTCTTCACTGATCTTCCAGTTTGCCACATTTCCTTTCACAAACCCAGCCACCATGACGAAGAGAAGGACCAGGATATTAATAGCTGTAAAAAATTTATTCACCCAAGCAGACTCTTTTACTCCAAAAGATAAAAGACCTGTGGAAAAAAGAGAAGGCATCAGTGTGGGCTCTTTGCCACAGAAAAGGCAATGCTAGCCCTTTCCAATCCACGCATTGGATGTTACTGTGTGCATATATATGTATACCTTACATTTCTTCAGTTGTATTGCTAGCTCAGTAATTAGTCACTTTGCTTTGACGCAGGCCTTTGGGCTGATTTTGATGTCTGGAGGCATACTATATTGTGCTCGCACTGAAGAGAGTCCATGCCATCTATGTAAGCCTAGTTAACTATGGCTACGATTACTACGGTAGGCACAGACAGAAGACTTACATTTGAAAGGCTGTCCTTAAAAGCTATTCCAGGGCTAATAGAAAAAGTCCAGTCATAAGTCTGCCATCTACCTCCTGACCATATCGCCAGAAAATAATACTTGAGTGCCATGCCAAACAAAAGGTTCTCTGTTAAATTTAGTCTCGCCTGAATACATTTACTTCATATTAGGAATGTAAAGTTGTTGGATGAAACTGAGCAGTATAAAGAATAAAGATCAATTCTGGTATCCCTGCAGAATTCTCCACATGCACATACATATATTTCTGCACCAACAAATTTATCCTCAGGTTTAGCAGCAGCATGACATACTATGTAGGGATACTTTAATCCCTTATTTATAGACAATTAGCTCACTCTTGGTTTTATTTTATAAACAGCACTGACATCATTGCCATTTTATAAATATCCTTCTGCATTCTATAACATTTTCTTTGCAAATAGTCGTGTGTAAATTAAGAGTGTATGGGAGGATTCTTCCCTTGAAGCTTGGGGAATACCATGGAAGATGGGGAAGAAGAACTGTAGGAGCCAGAGGGGTTGAGGACACCAGGAGAACATAGCCCACGGAATTAACTAAGAAGGGTCACAGAGGCTCACAGAGACTGAGTGGCAATCACAGGGCCTGCACGGGTCTGCACAAAGGTCCTCTGCATCAATGTCAGAGTTGTGTAGCTTGGTATTTTTGTGGGGCTCCTACCGAAGCAGGTGGGGGTGTCTCTGACTCTTTTGTCTGCTCTTGGAACCCCTTTCTTCCTGCTGGGTTGCCTCATCCAGCCTTGACAGGAGGCTTTGTGCCTAGTCTCACTGTGTTCAGTTGCTATCTGTCTCTAGGAGGCCTGCTCTTCCCTGAAGAGCAACAGAAGAGTAGATCTGGGGGTGAGGGGAAGATGGTCTAGAAGATTCTGGGAGGAGTGGAGGAAGGAGAAGCCACAGTCAGGATGCCCTGAAAACAACCGCAAAAAAGGTGTCTGGAAAGGCATGCCTTGTACATGTGTGGGCGTGCATGCGTACAAGTGTGCATGTGTAGGTGTGTGCACATGTGCATGAGTGTGCATGTGGAGGTCAGAGGTCGATGTGGCTGTCTGCCTTGATTCTCTGAACTTCATTTTTTGAGACAATCTCCCACTCTAACTGGAGCTCCTCAGTTTGAGTAGGTTACTTGTCCAATAGACTCTAGGGATCCAGGGATCCACCTGCCTTGGTTCCCCATCCCCAGTGCTGGGGTTACAAATGCGTATCACCATTCCCAGCCTTTAGGCGAGTTCTGGGGATCCAGACACACATTGTTGTGCTTATAATGGCAGGCAATTTATCCACCGAGTCATCTTCCGAGCCCCAGGTATGCATTTTTATACAAAGCAAAATTGGCCTCATCTACACTGTACCAGTTTTACGGCAGAGTATTTTATTCATATTGATTTATAAGAGGTATTTATATATTAATATTATTAGCTGTCTACTAGCCACTCATAGATTATATTTTTCATCTCTGTCATTTTAAAATTATTTCATTTGGTTTATTTCAGTGGCAAGTATAGAGGCTGTGTGTATTAGGCAAATGCTAATGAGGAACTTCATTCCTGGTTCTATAGATTCCTCTAACCCTAACACGTTGCTTACAAATGTAAATATTTATTGGAATAACCCATATGACCCTATTTTAGTATCTACTTTTAGTAAGATTTCCCTCAAACTCCATATTCACTTTTCTTTCAGCTTTTAAACGATTATTCTGCTTATCCTATCTGTATCTTTCATCCACCTGACATAAAATATGAATTATGGATCCTAGTTAAACTTTTACTACTGGAGCAATGGTTGCTATGAGAAGAGGATGCAGCAGGTCTGCCTGCCTCTCCCCTGCACGCGCAGCACCCACTATCCCAGAAGCAGAACTGTGCAAGCACAGATGAGAACAGTTGCACGTCA
Organism: Mastomys coucha; assembly: GCF_008632895.1. Taxonomy (NCBI): domain Eukaryota; kingdom Metazoa; phylum Chordata; class Mammalia; order Rodentia; family Muridae; genus Mastomys; species Mastomys coucha. Next base: position 181,591,901 of record NW_022196905.1, on the reverse strand, counting down.
TGCTTCTGCATGCACAGCTCCCACTACGACACATCATCAAATGTCTTGGTGGCACAGAGGAACGCTGTGGGGCTGGCACAGCCGTGGACTCTGTAAGAGGCTATCGGGTTAGGTGCCTCTGGGGCACAACTTAAGAAGGGCAAAGCCACGCTTTAGGTTAGGTCCCAAACATGCCAGTGCGGAGTCTACTTAAGTTCTTATCCTCCACCCAGAGATGAGGCCCACACAGATTCTTCATCTGAATGCTACACATGCTTCCCTGGTAGCTTTACTAAAACAAGTTTTGGCTAACATATAACACTGAGGTTTGAGGGAATACTTATAGAGATATTAATTTTCAAACAGTCTAGGAACAAAATTCTAATGTAAGTTTGGAGAACCTTTAAAGACAAGATTGGAAGTCAGTGAGCAGAAGACGAAGACTCAGGCTACAGCGGAGGTCCTGTTATGGAATTTAATAGTTCCAAATACGAGTCATAGCTATAGGCATCTCCTCGTTAAGAGATTAAAGCTGACTATTTTAAGTTTAATGGAGCCATCTATAAATAAATATGCTAATATTAACTAGGCTGCTTATACATATTAGTGTGTATTATTTTACATGTTAAATAATGTTATATATTATATATTACATGATGCATAATACTATATAATAATACTATTACTATATAATATTAACTAGAAATATCTGCATTAGAAAATGCCACGTGAGCTGAATGCTTCCTTTGCAAATAGATGTCTACAGTGGATACATGGCAGGAAAATCCTATTCTCTTTTTCTAGAAATAATATGTTTGCTAATGACCCTGGTTGCATTTAACAGGATGAAACAATACCATGGGATTCTAAATTTTGTCTAACAGAAATGCTGTTCCCATTCTTGATCGTCTATGATTAGTATTCAGAAATCGATGCTCTCAATGGAAAGACTGATGTCTTCATCCCATGACTTACTGCGTTCCCGGTGCCCTTCCCTCAGACATGAGGTCTCACCCTTTCATATACACGTATGCAATCCTCTTTGTGAAACGTAGGAAAATGAAGCTTACAGAGATTCAACACTGACCCTATGGGCATTGATACAAATGCTGACCTCATTCAGAGAGCTCAGGCTCCAAAGCCTATGCAACTTACCCTTCCCAGCCCCTTAGGGTGATTCACTACAGGGAATGGCATGTGCCTGGTTTCCTTACCTGCCAGAAGTAAAACGAGGCACACGGCAAAGAAGTCTGGATACTCCGCCAGACCAGTGTAATTCATTTTGAAGTATGTCCTGAAAAACTGGCCAATCTGTTTGTTAAGAAGTTCGTCGAAGGTGCCACTCCATGCTCTAGCGACACTGGATGTACCTACACAACACAGAATGTTAAGAGAATAAAAGGCTGCAGGTAGAAAATTAACATAACATCTGCCTAATGGATTCCTGGAGGAACTTGGCTTAGTTCACACCAGCTGAAAATTTTAACCACATTATAAAACCAAATTAATATTGCAATAAAAAAATCACAGGGACTCCTTTCTTCCTTCCTTCCTTCCTTCCTTCCTTCCTTCCTTCCTTCCTTCCTCTCTCTCTCTCTCTCTCTCTCTCTCTCTCTCTCTCTCTTTCTTTCTTCCTGAGGGTAGGGTCCTGCTATGCAGCCCAGGCACACATCACACTAGTGTGTATCATCATGCTCAGCTACAGTAGCAATTAAATGCCCATATCAGACAAAGAGCTATTTAAGGGCCGGGGAGATGGCTGAGCAGTTAAAACGTTTGCTTCATTATGCAAGCTGTCAGTTCAGACCCTTAAGTAAGTAGCACTGGGTGGCATGGCCTGTTAAGTCTTGCTTTAGAAAGCAGAGACTAACACCCCAGAGCAAGCCGGCCAAGACTACCTGGAATGTAACCACAGGCCTCAGCAGGGAGATGCTGCCTCAAAGAAGGCGGTAGAAGAGCCATAGAGGAAGAGTTGTGACATTGTTCTCTGACCTCCCTATGCGCGCGCACGCGTGTGCACACATACACACACTCATGAAAAGAAAAAAAAGTATTTTAAAAACTTCAGTTTTCAAAGCCACTGAGAATCACGAATTCAAAGTGGAAGCAAAATCAGACTTCCGTGATGAAGATGTATTTTAGATAGGACTAAGCGAGACAGGGAACAAATGATTTCCTCAGGCCCTCCCCACAGCTGAGAAGTGCAGGTTTATCCCTAGAGCAGAGGCCTTCTGGAGAGCTGCTTTTACCCTGTACACTACTGATAGGTGTTTTCGAAGCATACCTATGACATATGACAGGATGAGATTCCAGCCGGTGATGAAGGCCCACAGCTCTCCAACCGTGACGTATGTGTATAGATACGCAGATCCAGTCTTGGGTACTCGGGCCCCAAATTCAGCATAGCAAAGGCCGGCCATCACCGAAGCCAGGGCAGCGATGAGGAAAGACACCACGATACTCGGACCAGAATCGGCTTTGGCGACTTCCCCAGCCAGGACGTAAACCCCAGCACCCAGAGTGCTTCCAACCCCCAGGGCAATGAGGTCCATGGTGGTCAAGCAGCGGCAGAGTTTGGAGTCTTCCAGACTGTCCAGGGTGACAATTTTTCTCCGGATCAGACATCGCGCGAATGTCAGCACTGCTCCGCACGGAATCATGGTGAAGAGAGCAACCTATAGGAGAGAGGAGAGGAGGGGTCTGAGGCCACCTCCCCTCCCACTGAACACAGAAGGGCAGTGGGCCTCTTACCTAATAGATACCTGGTTCAGAGCATCCAGGCGGGCTTAAGAATTCGTTGGTGAGTTAATTTCTTACTTCTCTGTATTTCATCAATACATATTATTACTATCTATTTCCACATTAATTCCAAGGAATATGTACAACCTATACTTAAAAGAAATACTGCAATTTCAAAGGTCTGTTTGGTGTTCTCTACAGGGACATGTGGTTCAGCAGACGGAAGGCAGCCCGGGGCGAGGGGTATAGGGTGCCGTGTGTCAGCCTGTGTAACTGTAGACATTAAGTCCCATCAGCTTGTGCTTCATGGGCTGCACACCTGCACAGTGATCTGCTGACCCTTCAACTTCCTCATAGCCATCAACAGTAACACTCGCCCCCATTCTTGGCCTTGGGATACTTGGGCTCTAATACTGCTGTAGAATCAGGAATTCTGGTGATGGTAGTAGTAGGTACATATCCTCTTTCTTTTCTTTTCTTTTTAAAGATTTATTTTAAAGATTTATTTATTTATTTCATGTATGTGAGTACACTGTCGCTGTCTTCAGACACACCAGAAG
>NW_022196905.1:181582784-181588554 GCF_008632895.1 Mastomys coucha | reverse complement strand
TGGTTGTGAGCCACCATGTGGTTGCTGGGAACTGAACTCAGGACCTCTGCAAGAGCAGTCAGTGCTCTAAACCGCTGAGCCATCTCTCCAACCCATACCTATTCTTTTTCAACAAATGATTATTTTGTATTGCTAAAACAGTGGCTTCCTCTAAAGAAGAAAAATACACATTAGATGAGACTGAAGACAGACAAAGGAGGCCCCAGGGTTTTAACACTATGTGCCTGCCTCTGCAAGGTTTTATGGAGGTCAATGATACCTGTGACTCTTCCTTAGGCCACTCAATCCAAAGCATGGCAGTTTCTAAGTACCTATACTTTGACGAACCTACTTAACTCTTGCCAAACAGCAGATTCCTTCTTCAGCAACCCGGAGATGTAACTTATAAAACTTCGTCAACCCAGGCCATCAATTTGGCAGCAGAGAATTCTGGGTCTAGTAAACCCGCATACCTGACAGTCACACCATCTGGGTCACACCAGGGGCAGACATCCCTCTCCCACTGATCCCCATATGCATCTGAAATCTGCTAGTTACAGAAAAATATCTATCCTTGATTGTAGCTTTGCTTCCATATTTGAGGCAAAAGTCACGGAATCAGCTCTTTCCACTCCTGCCCTATGTCAATGCTGATCTGTCAATCTTGGTTCCTGCATCAGGACCATCGGCTCTCACAAAAATACTACGGGAGGAACAAGAGGAGGCAGCCCCTAGGGCCTGCAACCAATTAGCTTGTCCCAGTTAGAACTCGGGCTTTTCTTTCTCTTTCCTCTACCGGTTTTGGGGTTACAATGTATAGTACAGGGATCTCTGCCTGCTCCCATGCCCCCTCCAGATTAGATATTTTGATTTTGTGATCTTCATTGTCAACATCAATTACATGCCTAAAACTACAATTTTAACATTCCAATACAAAGTTTTAACAATAGATGAAACAAGATAGCAAAGGGGAAAAAACACCAAGGTGTGGATTACTGAAGGTAATTCTTTTTACTTATCTTTGAGAGATGATTTTCTCAAAACAAAATATTATCCAACTAGAAATGATCACAGTTGAACCTGGACTAGCCAACAACAACAAAAACAAGCTTTGCATTGAAACCTAGAATCACTTTTTCTGAAAAACATTTTTCTGTACCTATTTCCCCTAAAAGCTTACCCTATCTTTTCTCCGTATCAAATTTTCTGAACAATTTTTTTTCCTCTAAAGGAAGATAGGTGAATGGCAAAGTCCAGATAAGTAAAAATTAAAGACCCACTGAGGTTATTACAAATGAACAACCACAGCAATAATGACATATTTTCTTTCCTTTCAAAGTACTGAATGGGTATGGCCAGAAAGTTAAAGTAAAAAACGTACTATTTTAAAATTTCCCATGGGCGAGCAACTCTCCCAGGGTTATACAACCAGATGAACAGCTGATGCAGGATTTTGGAAGGTTCCTAAAGACAACTGGTGGTTTGTAACATGTGAGAACACTCACCTCCATAAAAACAAAACCATAGCTGCAATACGGATACAGCGGTTTCACTGAAATAGATGAATACAAAGTTCTTTTGTTTTTGTTTTTGTTTTGTTTTGTTTTGCTTTTTGATTTTTTTTTTTAAGCACGTAACTTTGTTCCCAGGTCAAAGGAAAGCAGGATGAAGCAAAAAGTGAAATAAAGAAAGCAAAGCCTTGGGCGCTGGGGTAACCAGAGTAGCTGCCCAGTCAGCACTCCGCCCTGGCTCGGTCGCAGCATAGGCACCAAGCAGGCGCCCGTTCTCTTCAGCAATGGCTGGCCAATAAATCACCCTGAATGCCACCGGTACCACCTGTTCCCCTTTCCCAGGCTGCTAGTGCCAGTTACTCTCCATACGCCACCGCAAACATTGAAAGATGCCCTTCCCTAAATTATTTCAAACCCAACTCGCAAGTGCTACTGTTAAAACGCCAGTGATCTGTGATGCTCATTACATGCCTGGTATTACCTGACCCCCTTTATTTTATTGTCCCATGACTTTCTCAATGTTCCTATAAAGAGGAGGTCTATTATTAATTCTGTTGTAGAGATGAACAAACTGAGGTATAGTTAGGGAACATCACAGTCCACCAATGGTGGATATGAGATGAAACCCACAGCATGTGACGCATGCTGTGACAGTAGTTCTCAACCAGAGGTCCCATGTCAGATATCCTGCATATCAGATATTTGTTACATTATGATTCATAACAGTAAAAAAAATCACAGTTGTGAAGTAGTAATGAAATGATTTTTTGGTTGGGGGTCACCACAGCATGAAGAACTATATTAAAGGGTCACAGCATAAGGAAGGTTGAGCAACTGTTGCTCTACAGCCTTTCTTTACAGGTGGTGTACGGCATCACCAGTTTGTTGACGTCCCCATCACTGGCCATGTGCTCCTCCATCACTACAGCTCTGTCTCCCAGCCCTAAGCCACAGGTATCTAGGCCAGAAACAGCCAGACAGGACAGACTCAGATGTCCCCCAAACTCTAAAGAAAATGGGGCACACAAGCCAATAGTTCATACTGGAATAGTGTCTCCACTTCCTAATTCATCTTCCTTCCAACATCGGGCTTCCAGCTGGAATACCTCAAGGACATCTGTATTTTCCCAGTAAGGTATTGGGGAGTTTAGTACCCACTAGGTCTACCCTTTCCATACATCCACTAACAGCTGTGTTTGGTGTGGATTTTCCAAGGAAGAAGGTATTCACGGGTGTGGGTTTCCTACGTTTCAGAAGCTCAAAGTCCTAAATCTTTGGCTGTTGTCCACTGACTACTGCCACAGTCTGGTGATCTTCCGTGCAAGCTAGAATTCTATACTGGCCAGATGTTGTGCTGTCCAAACTGCCCCTCTCTGCAACAAGAAGGTTGAGACTGGGTGTAATAGCACATTCCTGTAATGGCAGCTCTCAGGATGCCGAGGTGGGCAGATCAGCATCTCAAAGCTACATAATGATTCCTAGGCCAACCTGGGCTACATGGGCAGGTGCTGTCTCAAACCAAACAGAACCAAAGTAAGTCAAAACAATAAAATAAAGCAAAACAAGGAGGGTGTGTGTCATATAGGATGGCTTCTTGAGGAAACTGTAAAAAGTGACCATGACTGTTTCAAAAGCAAATCATATGATCTTGATTCAACATTTGATGCCCTGTCAATTCTAGGATGCCAAGAAAATCCAGATGATCGGAAGGAACCTGTGCTCTTAGCAGCGTTTGACGCAGCCACTGCTCAGAAATCAAACTGCTTCATTTATTTCTGGGTCAGTCACCAAATTCTGGATTCCAGATGCTGGAAGTATGGGCCTGGACTAGGGTGGGAGTTGGAGAACAGCAGAGGTCTTTTGTCTGAAGGCAGAGAACGGAGGAGAAATGCTTTAGGACACTCTGGTTTCCTCTACTCATTCTTCCCTGAAGTAAAACACCCCTTTTCAAACCCCCACTTCCCCCAGTGTGGCCTAACTGCCTGCTAAAATTCTACCGCTTTTGTTTCAGTGCTAGGCAAAAATTCCTCCCATCAAACTGTGGTGGGAAAGGAATTTGACAAGAATTCACACCAATTTTTAGCTAAAAAAAGAAAAAAAATGTAGCTGGATACCTAATTTTGCGGTTTGGCTACAGAGTTATTTCTTGAAAAAAAAAGGGGGGGCACTTTAGACACTACATTTCTAGTTTTGAGAAGAATGCTTTGATTGGGCACTTCTTAAATTCCAGGAACATTGTATGGGCAGAGACTGTTATCTCTGGCATCTTGGGACAATCCTTGAAACACTGCTATTGATTATGGGAACTTTGTAAGTTCCCTTGGCTTCAGCTACTTCAGAATAAAACACTCCTATTGTGTGCTCAGAGGGAGCAAGGAAACCGATGCCAGCTCATCCCCAAGTTAGATTTAGAATATGCAAATGAAGGACAACGTTAAAAATGAGCTCCACTTGAAACAACGGAGTTCTTAAACCACAAGCCGAGTAGTCTTGACACATTTTTTTTTTAAAGTAAAAGTTGTCTTTACTTTCATATATTTCTGTGAAGACTGAATTCAGCCTACCCAACTGCTCTACACATCAGGATCTCTCAAAGTTCAAGCCTTAGAAATTTCAAAAATTGAAACTTTTTTTCCTCTACATGGAAATCCTCTAAAATCCATCCCAGGGAGCACAGAGACAGACACCAGAGACAGACAGGAGGACTGGTTATCTCTGTGGCCTGTGTTAAGGGAGGTCCTGCACTACCAGAATGCACAGCAGGGGGCATACTGGTCAGACTCCAGCTGGAGCTAGAGGTAGTGAAGTCTTCAAGAGATGAAGAAGAGGGAAAAAAGGCTAAATGTGACAATGAATATCTATAGTCCCATCACTCTTAAGGCTGAAAGAAGAGGATCAAGAGTTCGTGGCCAGCCTGGATCACAGGCAGACTTTGTCTCAAAATCTAAATAAATAGTAAATAAAACAAGGCTGCTGACAGCATAGTCTCTAAAGCAAAAATATTAATGGGAAAAGCATTTAGCATTCTTCTAACAATGAAGCAATATCCACAATCCTCAAACTCGTTTTGAAACTCTGATGAACTCATATCCTCTGCTACTATTTCTGAAACTGGAAGTTAAATAATCCTTATTTTATCTGAAGCAACCCTTTCCTTGAAAAAAGAACCTCAATTTTGCAAACTAGCAACAGTCATTTCTATAATAAACAATAAGAAAATAATTCTTAAAAGTTACTAATATATAAAATCTTTATCAAAAGTTCCTCCACCCACTGATTTAACTTAAACAGAAGCAGTTTACATTACTATGTGATTTACATTTTAAATTATCTCGTAACCTAAAACCTGTCTGATAGCAATTCATCAATAAAACCTTTAAGGTGTTTAAATAATGTGGGAAGAGTAGGTTTTATACAAATGACTTGCAAGAACAAAATGAGGGCTGGTGAGATGGTTTGGTGAATAAGCACACCCATTCTTCAAGGTTGGGGACCTAGTTTGAATCCCCAGCAACCACATAAAAAGCTGGGTATGCTCTGTAGGCCTCCAACCAAGCACTAGGTGGGAGGGGAGAGACAGGTGATCCCAGAGCTTGCTGGCTTGCTAGCACAGCCCAAACAGAGAGCTTCCAATTCACTGAGAAAGTCATACTCTTTTTTTTTAAAAGAGATTTATTTATTTTATGTATGTGAGTACACTGTAGCTGTCTTCATGCACACCAGAAGAGAGCATAGAATACCATGATAGATGGTTTTGAGTCACCATGTGGTTGTTGGGAATTGAACTCAGGACCTCGGGAAGAGCAGTTAGTGCTCTTAACCACTGAGCCATCTCTCCAGCCTGAGAAAGCCACTCTTAAGGCCATAAGACAGAGTGACAGACGAAGGCACCTGTTATTCAGGTATGGTTCCACCTATGTGTGTACCCAAGTGTGTAACACACACACACACACACACACACACACACACACATACCATGCTCACACACATTCATACTGTACACTCACACAGAAATGCACAAAAAATATTCAACACCCAATGTAAAGAATTTTAAAGCCAACAATTTATATTATAAGCACACACAAACTTATAGTGTATTGATAGTGTTCAGTTAAGAAGAATTGTAAGAAGGAAGATAAAAACTCTCTTCAACTCCAAAATCCTGCTGCTGTTTTACAAAACCCTATTTGATTTGACTTCAGCCAGGAGCTTTAGCACTGACATGCTGAGAAAGAAGGATGAGAGGGCAGAGGGGAGAGGGGAGAGAGGGGAGAGAGGAG
>NW_022196905.1:181553886-181582555 GCF_008632895.1 Mastomys coucha | reverse complement strand
ACAGGGGAGAGGGGAGAGGGGAGAGGGGAGAGGGGAGAGAATGAATTACATTATTCTCTGAGTCCTGGAAACCAACACTGCTGTTCCCCGGTTCTCGACTTAAATGATGCCTGAGAGAAGTAACAAATGCTTGAGACCATGCTGTACAATGAATTATTTTAAGAAAGAGGAATGAATTTAGTTTCCATAATTTTAAGAACGCTTGGGTATATATCCAACTACATATACATGAGAACACTGATCTAAGAATTATGAAATACTGCTAGTAAGTCTTAATTTAAATCTTTGAATCTCATTTACTCTGGACTCCCCTCTGCCCTTAGCCTGGGTTCCCAAGTCACTCCTCTGAGCTCTCTCTCCAGCTCACCCTTGTAGCCTTGAGTTCTGCTGCTCTCCACGTGAATGCTGTGGTCTGACCTGCCCACAAACTACCCCTGGAACATTTGCTTTCTCGCCCACACACGTGAAGAGAGATATTGACCTGTGTGTTCCTGGCTGCTCCTGGCTTGTCTCCTGACCCTCATTTTCTGTCCCAATGCCAGGGTGTCTGAGCCACTGAAGTCAGCTAGACATGTCTCTGCCTTCTCTACCAGGTCCTGACTCCTTCTCACTCAGAACAAAAGTCAACAGTCTAAAGAATGAGTACCTTTAGGTTATCTACCTACCAAGAGAACTGAGGGGAAGGGAGATTCTGAGAATAGGAATCTCATTCATCCCTTCCAAGATATGGGGTGAAGGCTGAAAATCCCTCTTAAATGTACTTGGGGAAATGTACTGTTGTGTTTGCTAGGTGCTCTCTGGTTCCTTCCTCCCCAAAGAAGGTAACACTGCTTGTTTGGTATGAAACAACATGTACATATTCACATGCCATCATTTCTACATAAGCCATAATAGGCTTAACATGAATTTATTGCAGTAGTCTCTCTAATCAAGCTTGATAGAATGAGGGGACTATAGAGCAGCAGATTTGAGCTTAAAGGACTCTCACAAGATGACTATAGTGTGCCAGAAAAGACACATGGAGTTAGGAGAAGTATATAAATAATGCTGCTAAGATTTTTAAATGACTTCAGGTATTTGATTACTCTCCAATGGTACTAAGGTTTTTAAATTTTCTTAATTTTCTATCTTAAAGGACATAGAACTCTTAATGCCATCTTTCTAACTTCGTGGATGCTTTGTGTACAGGACCTTCCAGGAAACAGCTGCCTCCTCACCCCACCTTGCTGCACATTTATTCACGTTTATTACCAGCACCACATGGTGCCTTCTTCATCTCTGACCCTCAAGGGCTGGGTATGAAGGCATCTGTTTCCCTCTGTGCAATGCTCACTGACAGAAAAACCTTTAACCTCCTGAATGTGTTTTTTCGATTCGGTCTCTGGGTTTAATTCTGCCTCAACAACAAATACAGATAAACCCCATTCAAATAGATCGAAATGGCTACCGCCCAAACACTTCCTCAGGGAATGCATCCATTCAAGTCCAGCAAACACGCTGAGAACCACGGACAGAAGGCATCACACCCTGCAAGGCGGAGAGTTCCAGATGTGGCCGAACACACAGTCTCATTTATTTACAGTCTACCTCCACCCTACATATCTCTATCAATTTGTTGTTTTTAATAACCATCCTGAGCTGAGAACCTCGGCAGACAGGCTTTGGATCTGTGCCTATCTCCTTAGCCCATCTTCTGCTTCCTCCTCCCTGCCTTGTGTAACACTGGGTTTCCCTTTAACTTCCTCAGAACGCAGAGACTGGGGCTTTTACGCTTGGTGTTTCTTCTTGGAAAACTGCCTTTTGCTTTTACCTGGACAGCTCCCTCTACATTAAATTAGGTCACTCTTGCTCTCCCAGTACTAGGTTTTGTTGTTGTCGTCATTTTCTTTCACTTTTTCTTTTTCTTTCTTGGGTGCTTGGGGTTCAAGCTACAACCTCGCACATTCTCAAAGGCATCCATACCACACCCCTAGCCTACTCTATACTTTTACGTCACTTTGGTCTTTATAGGTAATTATAGGCAACCACTTCGATGTGTTACTCCTTATTACAGGTCTGAGTTGTGTTCTGTGAAGTTCTGGACTCCAGTATCAGGCTTGGTGACACTGTGTGAATACAAGGACTTTGTAGGCTTTAAGTCCATTAGGGCAACCCCTAGCAGAGTATGACTTGTGCTCACATTTAAAGAGGAATCTGCCACATGACACACAGGAAAGGGCCATGTGGTAACAGAGGCACAAGTCGGTGATACATCTCTTAACCAACGAAAAGCAAAGGTTGATGACCACCCACCCACCATAAGAGGACAGGGAAAAGGAAAGGGGAGTGTCACAGTTCTAGGGAACTGTGCCCCAGATGTCACCCTGATTTTTGGACCTGTGACTTCAGAGCTGTGACACTGCTCATTTCTGGTAAGTCACTCGATCGACATATTCCTATAGGCTGTTAAGTTTCTTGAAACAACAGCCTGTATTTTACTTTGTGCCATATTTCTTGTGCCCTCTCAGAGATTTTGAAATATAGACAGGCATCCATCTGCTCAACAAAGAAGTGACTGATTCATACTGGGTTTGAAGTCAACTCAACCACATATGACTTTTTTAAACATAGATATCTATAGGAGCGGACAACAGCTCAGTTCCACAGTGTTTTAGCATACCACTTCAAAACTGAAACTTAGCATTTCCAGTGTCCAATTTGAGACCATTGTAATACAGGTCCATCAATCAAATCATTAAAGAACCTGCCTATCTTTTTGTCACTGCCACTTTGACAAGTCTGTTTTCCATCTTTAAATAAGTTATATTAAAAATGTTTAGCCTGACAAAGGCAAGAACACAGTATCATGTCATATCACCCAGAATGTCCCTCCAACAGGAAACTGGCCTTCTGACAAAACTCTGGGCACACCATACAGCTAACATCTAATCTATAATTTTCTCTAGTCTGTTTCTTGCCCTATATCACCAAGGTTGCCACAATAAAAGAAGTTAAAAGCTTTACAAAGCCCTGATATATTATTTTGGCTTTTCCCCTGCTTTTTATTGAGATAGGATCTCATTCTATATCTGTATCTCAGAATAGCTTACAACCTATGATCTGCCAACTTCAGCCTTTTGAATGCTGGAATCACAACTATGCACCACTGTATACAGTTTACATTATCTCTATACTTCCCATACTCACTGGTCTAATAGCCACATAAAAAAGAAGCTGTGGAGCTTGTGAGGCATAACTTGCTCATGGTGAGCTCACGATGCCTTCTGGAGATCTGGTCCTTCTTTTCTGAGCCCATACTAGAAGTGTCTGAACGTTTACTGGTGAATAGTGTGCAAGGGTCTGACCTGTGGTTCCCAGTGGTCTCCAGTTTGAAAATCAGGCTAAGTGCTTCTTTTCTTTTTCAGCTCTCCTCTGTTTCAGGGTATTAAAGTTACAGAAGGTCACACAGTGCTCATGCCTACAAGTTCTTCTAACTTTAGAGAGTAATTGACCTGGACCTGAAATCGTGAAGCAGGCTTATGTATTCCCTTTCTCTCCATCTTTGGTTTTGGGTTCGCCCTGGGCTATATTCTGTACTAGTCTGACTGCATTACTGCACAGCCCCCTCAAAGCGGGATCTCAGTGGTTGTCTTCTCTCAGTCACCTACTGCTTCCATTCTGGCTCACTCTGTTCTCCGTCACTTATATGGTGAACTAGTTCATAAAACTTCAATTCTAGTATTATGTTACCATTTTTCAAAAATCCACACTACTTTCTTTATTCCTCCATAATTTAATGTTAAACCACTCAAATGAATTCCCAAGGCAGCCAGTTATTCTACCTACTTGTCTTGTTCCCCCTTAGACTGAGGAGTCATAATCTGACAGGATTCTCATATTTGATTTTTTTCTTATTCTCAAACAACTTGCTATTTCAGACTATGCTCTATGAAGTCATAGCCATATTTTCTCCGAGTACTTAAAAAACGCTTTAAAGGGATTTGGCGAGGTACAGGTACAGACTGAGCACGTTGGGTAGTCAGTACAGAATGTTATCATTATCAGGCGCAGGCAAAATATTTCCCTGTCACCGAGACATTTTATGAATATTACCAAAAAGTATTTACTGTAAACTATATTTCTCAAAGTCTCACTGGTTAACTCTATTTCTTTTTCTTTTTCTTTTCTTTTTTTTGTCAACAAAGAACACATTTGTTTAAGAATCTTTCAAAAAGGAGGCTTAAAAACAAACAAACAAAAAACCAAAACCCTGCTCACAGGAACGTCTTTGTTAGCAAAGAGCAAAAATGATATTTCAACATCTGCAGCTCTAGAACCTTTTTCCAGTTGCTTCATGTCCCTGGGTGGAAACCCATCGACAGCCCATCTCTAAGGAGACAAACAGTGCTCTTGGTCATTCAAAAGTAAACAGCTGACTGTCAAATTAACACCTGAGCAAACAGAGCCTTCCGGTTGTCACTGTGCCTTTGTCAGTACCTGCCCCTCTTTTACTTCTCATGTCCCACGATGTTATCCACGGTGTCTCCTTGTCCAGACATCCTTCTGTGGATGCACATACAATCCATAGAGAGTCAAGAAGCAAACACTAATAATTACAACTAAGATTTCTGGGACCTTTTTTATATTACATTGTGGGCTTGATATTTTTGCTTGTTCTTATCGTATGCATTTCAGGTAGAGTGTGGTGCTTAAGTGTACCTCTTCATACTGGGATGGTTCCGTTGGTTGTCATGGCCAATCAAACTAACAGATCCACCAAATCAGTTGCCCCTTTAAAAAAGAAGTCCTTTACAATTGTTTTTCTCCAAACAAAAAAATATCCACCATGAAAACTACTCATCTTCTAGTGATGGAGATAGACTTCGTAGCACATGTAAGGTATGGGCGGAGGCACACTTCACCTTACAAAGTCAAGCAAACCTGATGGGTTGAAAAGCTAGTTTTAAAGTCACACACTATAGAGAAAACACGGGACAATATTTCACATCCATCCTTGTCTACACACTGGGACAGAGCTGATTCTGTGTCACCCTTGACTGTTGTCCCAATCAATACTTTTTGATAATTTCCTCACTTCTGAATGGCGAAAGGGGACAGTTGGGGGGACAGACTGTTTTGTTTTATTTTGTTCTGACCCGTTACAGAGGTAACAATAACAAAGCTCTTCATCCATCGGCCACTCATGGGAAACTAAACATTTTAAAAGCTGGCAATTCTATTAGTGTGTGCGCTTGTTTGGCTTAAGAAGTGACCAAAACTGCTCCTAAAAGCAGTGCCCAATGTGCACATAGCGTGGGATTGCGGATGAGATGGATTTCAGTGCTGATATCTGCTTTTCTGGCTGGCCAGATGAAGGCAACACTGTTCTTATCTGGCTGCTGTAAAGATGTCATGAGACACACATGTTAAGTGCCCACTAGAGACCAGGCACTCCATGGATGGTGGGTGGTTCGAGGGAAAAGGGTTATTATTAATTTACTTCTGTAACAGCATAGATAGATATTTAGAAAATTTTATCTTGGAACACCGAAATTACTCCATTTATATGAACTTCCTACTTTTATTTAGAAAGAGTGTAGTTATGTAGAAATTAGGATCTCTGATAAAATAGAGCTGATAACTCTTAAAGGAGAAAATTAAGGCCCAGGATTTTCCACCAACCCCCCACTACCATCCCTCTTCCCTTTCCAGTGACAGCTGATGAGATAGTTCGAGAGCCATTCTTCTCAGCTGACCTATACCTGGGGAGTTCTAAGGAACACCCAGAGGTATAGCAGGGGACCTGGAGGGAAGGCAAAGGGACACACTCTGCTTCCCTCTAGCTCACCTCTTCCATCCCTGAACGTCTTTTAACGGACATTAGCATCTTCACTGGGTAAGGTAATTTAGTACCAGCTAAGTATCTGATGCGCTCAACACCAAAACAGTCTTACATTTGAGAAATTTGAGGATTCTGGGATATTTACTGACATCTACCCCACAGCAGATACGTGAAATCTGAAATTTTTGAGCTCAATACATTTCGGATGGAAAGGGTTTGGGATTAAGGATGGTCACCATATATTTCAAATATCAAGAGACTTGAGAGCTCAGAGGCTGTATCTTACAAACGTCCGCCATTGTTGGGTATCACAGGTGTCAGACCGCCTTTCCCATATCACAAGCGTATGTATGAAGTGCACACAGACTATTAAGGCTTGGAAACTAAGCAGGGAATTTGGTTTCCAGAGCTAGGGTAGGCTGGTTCCTCACGAGACTACTTACAAACCTCAGCTGAATTCTGATTCAATGAAAGAGAAGTTTAGTGGTGTTCAGCAAGAGGCAATGAATGGAAGGTCCACAAGGAGGGAAGGGAACAGAGGACGAAGAGAGAAAAGGAACGAGGAGGGGTCTGGGAGAGAATGAGGGAGGCAGATGGAGAAAGAGAATGAATATGGAAGCAGAAGAGTGGAAGTGCAGCTAATAAGGAAAGAGCCAGACATCTGTGAAAGTGCAAGACCGAAGGGCAGAGACCAGAGTATTCCCCAGCATGAGAACAGGGCCCGAGTGGCCAAGGCAGTAGCACTTTTGTGTACCTAATAAAAAAGACTCATAGCCTGCATTCTGCATGAATGCAAATCCTCTTGGGAAGAAAGCCTGCCCAGTTTAGGGCTTCAGCATCCCCACAGATTCAATTAAGCAAGACACGGGCTTACAACCAAATTTTCCAAGCACACAACAAAACAAACCAGGACTCTATAAAATAAACCATGGCATATAAAAGTGACTATGTGGCCCTCCTAATACCTCAGATAATGGGACACTTGAGTAGAAAAATGTAAAAGATCACACTGCTGTTTAAAAATATGAATAAAAGCAGAAAAGTCATCAAGTAGATTAAATCAAAAAAAAAAAAAAAAAAAAAAAAAAAAAAAAAAAAAAAAAAAAAAAAAAAAAAAAAAGGATCCAAACGGGCCTCTTGAAAAATACAATCAGTGAAATTAAGAAGTCAGTGAGTAAGTTAGGGGGAATATTAGATGCAGAGAAAGATTCTCTGGACATAAGCAGAAGAGTAACAACATCTGAGTCAAGAGAACACCTGAGTCCAGGTGGCCTACATGTGTTACCACCTGGACAGTGTATGGTAAAATGCAGCTCTCAGCATTAAAAGAAACGGAACTCAGCCCCAAGTTTATTCACACAGGTGGAGGGGAGACATGGAACAACGAACAGATACCCAATAATGCAAGGACCAAACATGTAAGAAACACAACATACCTAAGTGACTAGTTAAGACACAGACATCTGAAAGTACCAAAAATCATACTAAACATGACTGAAAAAAGTTCCCATTAGCAACAGTGTTTATCCTCTGGATTTTTAATTTTCTAGTTATATGTATCACTACTGATTCATCGCATCAAAAAAAAAAACATGAAATTTTGGAGGTAAGGTAGAAAAGGATCAGTCAATGTTATAACCATATACATGAAGGCAAAACAGCCATGCACATGACAATAATAACCAGAAAAAGAAAAAAAAACTGTAATTAAAACAATGGTAGCTCATGAAATATAGTAAATTCTAAGGCTAAAAGGCTCATTATGGAATAGAATAGAATAAATTCAACTTATTAGGGATAAATTATTCTTAAAATATATATACATATGCCCATTTTGTGACTTTAACAAAATGCTTGAAGCTGGGTACTTCCCACATGAAGGTATTCAATCAACAGGAGATTCAGTCATGAATGGCATCTTAGCTTCATCATGAATGGCATCACGTGGGGAATGTGAGGAGAGATCATATGGCAAAAGAAACCATGATTCAGGGAGAGGCCATTTTCACACTTTTAGTATCAATGTTCTTGTGAGAACTGATTTAGAACTAACAAGGACTGCCTTAATCCCTTCAGAGGACACCAATGGCCTAAGCAACCCCAGCCTGGCACCACTCTTAAATGTCCTATGGCCTCTCAACTTTGCCAGGATGAGGGCTAAGCTTCTCCCACAGAATGTCACATTGAGGAGTCGCGTCTGACAAAACAGCTTCAACATACGTGAAGTGACAACAAAGAACCTCAGAGACAAACTGACAAATGTGTGTCTATAAGGACAGGCTTCTTAATCCTAGCACTTGGGAGGCAGAGGCAAGTGGATTTCTGAGTTCGAGTCCAGCCTGGTCTACAGAGTGAGTTCCAGGACAGCCAGGGCTACACAGAGAAACCCTGTCTCAAAAACAAAAACAAACAAACAAACAAATGATAGGCTTCAATTTTCTTTAGTTACTGATGTTAAAAATAAAAGTTGAAAAATCCCTAACACACATAAGGCTGTCAATACTACAAATGATACAGACAGTTCAGTTGATTAGATCCATTTCTAAACTGCCATTGTCCTGGGCACTGAGGAAGGACCAGGAATGTCTTAGTTAGGGTTTTACTGCTGTGAACAGACACCATGACCAATGCAACTCTTATAAAGAACAGCATTTAATTGGGGCTGGCTTATAGGTTCAGAGGTTCAGTCCATTATCATCATGGTGGGAGCACAGCAGCATCCAGGCAGGCATGGGGCTGTTCTACCTCTTGTTCTGAAGGCAGCTAGGAGAAGACTGGCTTCTGGGCAGCTAGGATGAGAGTCTTAAAACCCATGTCCACAATGACACTTTTCCTCCAACAAGGCCACACCTACTCCCAAAGGGCCACACCTCCTAATAGTGCCACTCCCTGGGCCAAGCATATATAAACCACCACAATGAATAAAGCCAAGTTTTTACCCTTGTGGAAATAAAAACACAACTGTGGACAGAAACAATAGACAAATGTACAAATCAACATATTCTGACATTTCATTTGGAACTAGAGAATCTATACACATCTCAAGGCCAGGATAAACATGTAAAAGCTTATACGACTTTGAAGCTGGAAAGGAAATTATTTATCAGACAACTCTGACAATGGTCAATGGCCAATTAGTTACTTTACTTACAAACTTACTTTAAAATCCAAACATTTGGAAGCATGTACATATACTCAAAAACCTCAGAGTGCAGTTCATAGCTTTCATAGAATTTCAGACCTCAAAAAAAAATTCCTCCAAACTTTCAAATGTTCTGCTTTTATACAAAAATAACTCAATATAAACTTCTAGAAACGATGTCTGGAGTGTCTTAATGTATTGGTAAACTCTTGGATGAAGAGTTTCCAAGAGTTTACCAATACATTCTGGTCTTAACATTGCTCACTATCTTAAAAATTCTCCTTTATTGAAAACTGAAACTTCTTTTTTTCTGTCTTCATTTTTATCACAAAGTCCTTGTGTCAGAATATGGTCCAATATCAATATCGGAAAACCCAGAAAACAGAAGTTTGAATGAGGGGCTCATTTCACTGTCATGTTAGGCAGGTTCTGAGGCAATCTGCCTGGCGTCTACAGACCACAGACATGAGCCCCTTATAGCTTGCCTTCTCTTAGCTCACTATACAGCCCTAAATTAAACTGCTGATCTGAAGAGCTCTTTAAATTCCAGCCCTTGTATCTGAATTCCCATCAAGTTTGACACTGAACAGGGTGAGAAGGGCCCTTCCTAGAAGTCACAAAGGCCACTGTACCTTACATGATATTAGCTAGAATTAGTCCGTATGCAACAGTACCCTTAAAGGGTAGGGAGACTCCGCTCTTTTCTTCAGGCGTTCATGAGCATGCCAGGGTTAAAACAGGGAATCAGACAGTGGGGACAAACACTTTATAACATCACCCAAGGTAACATGATAAAATATAATAAACATTCCACCCAGTCTCTCTTCTCAGACACTTACCTAGGTCATACAGCAAAGGGCACATTATCTTGCAAGCTCCAGGCCACCTTTGCGTGTGTGTGTGTGTGTGTGTGTGTGTGTGTGTGTGTGTGTGTGTGTGTGTGTGGTGAGAGAAAGAGATCTCCAAGATAGTTTCCAGAGTATAAGCCAGATAGTTTCCTTCCCTGTCTGAGGTTGGGTTTCTGCAGCCACTATAGTCATCAATGAGTTCCCACAGATTTGTAAGTCTCTGTAATCTCGATTTAAATATAACCGATTGGTTGTATTTGTACACACCATGACGTATAAGTAGAGCTGAGAACTGGGGGGAGTTGGCACTCTCTTCTACCAAGTGGCTTGAACTCAGGCTGTGAGTCTCTGCATCAAGTACCTTTACCAGCTGAACTGTCTCACTGGCCCCTAGAGTCTTGGTTTAAAAAAACATTCCAAACATAATTCCTTAAGCTTTGCCCCTGGGCAACACTTCACTACGAGAGGTGCAGAACAGAACGCTTTAAAACAGGAAAATGAAAGCAGCCTGCCTCCACATTTGGGTTTGATTTCTTCCTTGTACGACTAGCTGGGCGCCAGTAACACATCATTCTGGGCATGGACACAAGAGCTGGGTTTTCTTGAGTTTTCCTCCTGAGCCAAGCATATCCCAGCAGCCCAGGCTAATGAGAGACTCACTGCCAGAAAAGCTGAAAGAAGGCCAGAGCCCAGAGCCACAACTCCTTCTCATGAAGAAACCCTTTCTGGGGCTACTGGCTCACCCAGAGCCAAGTCCTGCCTGGTATGGGTGTCTGCTGTATGGCTGGTATGGCCGTGTGCTCTCACTAGGGAAGTTTCTGAGGCAGTCCATGATGGTAGACAGGAACTAATGTGGGTGGAAGGGCATATTACACCAATGCACATAGGAGCGTCATTCAAACTCCCAGCACAGAAACGCTGCCTAAAAGGGCTATCAGCATCCTGCCAGACTAATTTGATGTAAATTTTTACAGCCACACACTCTGTTCCCTTACCACTAGTCACAAGGAACAAGCACAGGTCATTTACAAGCTTTCTTTGTTTGTTTATTTACATGGGAAAACCACAAAGTATACCGAACATTGCCTAACCCCTACAAGTATTTCCCTCCATTTTCTTCTGAAATATAAATACTTTTGTCCTCCTTCTATCAAAATATACAATTTCATATTTTAAGTGTATTTCTTTTTAAAAGGCAAGTATCCTAAAAAGGCTCAAGGGAAAGAGGAGGAAGAAAATAGAATCAGTAAAAGAATTATAGTTAATATATTAATCTCATTTAGGTTTAAGTCAGTCACTACTCATCACCCCTTTATGTCTGTCTGTCTACCTCTTTTCTTCCTCCCTCTATATTTTTCAAATCTTCATTTCTCTGAAGATTTCTTGGTGCTCTGAAGAGGTAGAGGTAGCCAGCAGTAGCACACACACACACAAAAATTAAAGAACTCCAATAGAATATACATTTAGTGTATGTGATTTTTTTTTTTTTTGGACTTTGGAGATAGGGTTTCTCTGTGTAGCCCTGGATGTCCTGGAACTCACTCTGTAGACCAGGCTGGCCTTGAACTCAGAAATCCGCCTGCCTCTGCCTCCCAAGTGCTGGGATTAAAGCCATACACCACCACTGCCTGGTAGTGTATGTGTTTTGTGATGGTAATCACACATGGTTTAAAAAACAGAACTCCATCATCTGTGAATTCATGATGGGGTGATAGGTCTCTCTCCCCATGCCTGTAACCCTTTAGCTTTTTCTATGCCCACCCGAGTTCCCAAATGATGACACAGATACTTATTTGAAATGAACCAGGGTCCTTTTTGAAGGCTTTATGGGAAGAGATTGTAGAGACTAAGCAAGCTGAGCCACCTGGGTAAGTAGAGTCCGTGTGTTTGGCATAAGTAACTTTACCTGTTCTGGTTTAGAAGACCTGAAGAAACTCTCCCCACCCCCCACCCCCATTTCTAAAAGCACACACCATCTTGAGGTGGATGGATGAGACAAGATGGAGCAGCAAAGACAAAGAGAAAGAGTGTGTCAGCACCCCCCACATCCAGGGTGAAGGCTGACCTCAACAGAGCGAGCTGGGAGGAACTGGACAGGAATACAGAAGACAGACTTTGATAAGGCTACAGAGAATTTAACCATCACTCTAAAGCTTAAGAGTTCTAGTAAATTCCTGGAATGAGACAGGTTTATAAATACATGTCCACACGCTAGTGTGTCCATGCGAGCAATCTTCATGAAGGAGCTCTGACCTTGGGACCCCTAAGGGGAACCCGACAACTACTCAGTGCCGTGGTTGCTATTCTCAGCTCTCGTTTCTAGGTGACAAGACCTAATCCCAGGAGGACTGAGCGACTAAGCACCAGCTAAGTGGATGGACTGCATCCCCCCCCCCCCCCCCCCCCCCCCAGTTCACGGAGAGTGCGTGGAGAAAGACTTTGGGAGGGAATGAGGGTTCCATGAGATCATGTGGGTGGATTTCTCCCATCCCCCATGATGTAAGTATGTCTTTAATAAACCCCGGAGCTGGCACTCTTCCTCTACCATGTCAAGACGAAGGAAAGGAGCCATCTGCAAGCGAAGTGAGGCCTGACCAGAGTTCCTGCCAGGCTGCCTCCCAGACTGTTCAGCCTCCAGAATTATACCAAGTTCATGTCCATGGCTTAGGCCCCCAATCTATGGTTATTTCTTATGGCACCTTGAACAGACAAAAATATTGGACACACCGAGTTGGGACACAGAACCAATCTGTCTGACTGTCCACAATAGGCTGCAATGTGCACGTGATGTGCATCAGCATTTGAGAAAGAATGCAGGGGGCTGACAGTGAATAGACCCTCTCCTTCTTTTCCCTTTCGCTGCCCTTGGACTTCGCTGCCTGCCGTAGGTGATATTTTGGGCTGCGCTATCCGACAGGGTAAACTTGAAGTCTGTACTTCTGTCAGAGCTCAGTTTCCCCATCATGGGCACTAACTTGAGCAAACAGAGTGAGTGCTCAGAATGACCAAAGTGTTACTTGCCACAGCCCAGAAAGCAAGGCACAGGCAGTTCTCCACAAATAAATAGTCCTGTTATGAAGCATGCCTTCTAAACTGAGATGAAACACTACCCGGAGCATGCCTTCAGGAAAGAAAGTCGTCGCCACAGCTTGGTGAGGGGCCAATGTTAGCTAACGGTTACATCATCCAGCTGAGTATAGTAGGGGCAGAGAAACTCCAAGTCCACAGGGCTGCCGGATGTTGTGCTTTCTTTAGTTCTGATCCATGCGGATGAGGCAGGGGAATGAGGGAAAATGAAAATAAAAGGAACAAATACCTCAGACCATCGTATGGGGAGAAAAGTGTAATTGAAAAAGGATTTCACTTTTAAGAAAGGCCGTCCTACACCAGACTTTGGGATAGAACTCTGGAAAGGGCGGAGGCTCTACACTCTTCTTAACCATTAAGGTTCCTGACGTGCGTACGCCACTGACTCCTCAGCACCTCAGCCTGTCTTCAGAGGATGAAACTCTAACTCAGCAAAAACAAAGTACTCAAAGCCATAAACATTCGGACTCGAGGTCTATGTGGCTGGCAAGTCTCTTTCTTCTGTGTGCTCTGCTCCAAATAACCTAGAAGCAATGGGAAAATGCCGAATTCTTCCTGTCCCCAGGCTCTTGGCAGCCCACCTAACACTGAGCCGATAAAAGGACATTTGGAGGTCATCAAGATGTTACCAAAAATGTATCCGAAAAGGTTTGGAATTTTAAAATTTCATCTGCACAAGATTTTAACCTTTCAATGTGAAGATACGGAAGGCCACTGCTGGCTGGAAGGAGCATGCAGTATTTTGTCAGACAAGCATTATAGAAAATCAATCTTTAAAAATAAAGGAAAATTATCTAGCTAAGCATCATGTCAAGGATGCTACTGAATACTGAAAGCCTATTTCTTGTGGCTATAAAATCCTTCAGTGATTTAAAATTGCAGTGAAAGGCTGAAGGGCTTTGTGCAATCACATTGTACTTTCTAAAATGCTGTACACAGTTCACAATTTACCTGTCACAATCTTAATCTAACTTTTGGCTTGTCAAATATCCGAATATTCTGAAGTCTTCACATATTTCTGAATTCAACACTGTTTGAGAGCAAAGCATCTTGACTTTTCAAGTTTTATCTTTTATCTTTTTACCTTGTTAAGAATGTCCCCTCACTATTGTCCAAAGGTTTTCCTGGGTCTTTATTCCATTCCCAGAAGTAAATCAGTGTAATTCAATCAGAGTTATCATAATTTTCTTATTCCAGGGAAGGAATGTGTTTGAAGTGATGGGGATCAATGATTATTTGGAGATTTCACATAGAATTATCACCGCTACTTCTTAACAGTCGTTGTGGGGTGTGGAGGCCACAGGAAGTTCTGAGTGGGCGAAGTCCTTAGTATGTGCTATTGACAGCCTTGTTACAGATTTCATTAGCCTCAGGCTCAAAGGTTGGCAAAAGTCTTCCTCTTGGGGAAAAAGTGAGAGTGCTGGCAGTGTGTGCTGAAAATGTCTACCATAGCTTTCTTCCATGTGATGTTTGTCACCTGAAGACTGCTGCTCCCCTACAGAAACTGTCCTTACAGAGGTCAACTAAACCAGTCCCCTCGATCCTGCTCTACACCACAAACCCTGCCTCCTTGCTTATCTGTATGTAGAACCCCACCTTGTTCACTGTATTCAATAACACCGCCTCTCTTTTCAACCCTACCTAATAAATAAACACACAGAACTCCCAGAGTGCTGTGGTGTCTCCAGCGGAAAGCCCAGTCCCCTCGATCCCAGACATTTCTGTCAGTGTCTATATGAGCCTATCTTTTCTTCATTCCCTTGCTGCTCTAGTTGGGTCCATCCCTGGAGGACAAGGCAGTATGGCAAGGCCTGATGACACATAGTCTAGAGACCCTTACAATGTAAGTTACACAAAGGTAGGGACTTTGGGTATTGGCATGTAGCAGGAACTCAACATTTTCCTGAACAGATGCCTTGCTACAGCCCCATCTTCGTCAATCCTGATGAAGTAGTCCAATACAGAATTACTGAGGTAGGAGGGAGGGCTGGGTCCGGAGACCATGTGTTTACTGAAAGATCAATGAAAGAATGCAAGAGTTCGGTGACAACAAGCAGGGACATCGTGTGGCTACAGGACAGGTGGTTCTGACAGGTATCAGCTGGGGCTGCTGCTAGACAATAATAAGAGCTCTTTTTGTGGCTAAATAAAACACTGCTCGGCCCCTGCTTCCCTCTGCATACAGGCAAACTGACAGTCGGGCTGCACAGCAAGTGTTCTATTCTAAAGTACAAAGTACAACCAACTACATACCCATTCACCATCCCCAATCTTTCATTCAGTAAGACCACGGGGACTAGAGAATTTTAAAAGAACAACAGCCATGCTCTCATTACTGATGACGTTGGAAAAGGGCCAAGGGTCATTACACCAGAGCATAATACTTAGATCAAGTAAATATTGATTTGGTAAACCTTAAGTTTAAAGGTTCAACTGACGAAACCACCCACTAGCGTTAACTGTTTACCTGCAACTTCCCATTCGCACCCCTTCCCCCTCTGTCTCAGGGCTGTGTGGAATTCAAAAGAGCAGGCACTGCTTTTACTCGGGGTTCTCCCAGGGCACCTACCCACAAGACAGAAAAATGTTATCCTAAGAGTAGAGAAGAATGCTCCACCCTTTACTCACTTGGTCCAGGCCATGTAGCATCCGCCGCTGGGATGCCATCTGAACACACTCTTGCTTTTTGGCTTGGTGTTTATTTTGTTTCAAGACAGTCTTGCTAGGTATCCCAGACTCTTGTGGAATGTGCAACCCACCTGTTTTAGTCTCTTGCCCTGGTTTATAAAGTGCTGGAGATCAAGACCTGGGTGTCTGTGTACGTCACACAAGCACCTTTCTCACCCAACTCGTCCATTTTATCTTGAGACAGGATTTCACTGATCTCTGCCCTCCTGCCCCAAGTTCTCCATTTGCTAGCATTACAGGCCTGTATCATTAAGCTTAGCACCACGAGTCCTTTATAGGTGTTTATTAGCCATTGTTCCCAGCGTGCAATGCGTGCTTTAGAACAAAGAGTATTTTCTAAGTTGACTGGTCTCTGATCCACCTTAGCCCCACAAACTCCTTCCTATTTTGCATTCCAGTTTCATTCACTTATATTCCTTTCTGGACCCAAAGAATTGGATCCAAATTAGTAGTAGAGTCTGGGGGAAGGGGAGCAAGCATCACAGATGTACAGAGGTGTCTCTGCTGCCAAGCAGTCCTACAAGGGATGAACACATACATGCATGGAGAGAAGTGGATGTTACTGACTATTTAATATTTATATGCTACTTGTACGTTGAAGCAATCCTAGGAGCTCCTCACTCCATGATGTTCACTATTATTTAGACAAGATACCCTGAGACTAAGCCTTTTAAACTTTGGAAAAATACCAGCAAGATATTAAAATCTGTGTGTATGAATAAAAGTGAAAGGCTTGCTTTGTTTTTTTTTTTTTCCCCAAACATTAGAGTAACTTTGTAACTACAAAATCCCTTCCAAAGATTAGGATGAGACTGAGAGCCAAACAGCCTGCAAGCTGTAGGTGGGAATGGGACACGGTGCTGCCGCTCTGGAAAACAGAGCCGTAAACTAAAGAATTAAAAAAAGAATCACCACCCGATGCAGCAGTTTTATTTCTAGGTATACAGCCAAAAGACAGCAGGGTCTCCAGATAATATGCTCAGATAATGCTCAGAGCAACATTATTCAGAACAGGCAGAGAGTGGAGGAACCCATAATGCGAATGGCCGTACGAAAGGTTGAGTAAAATGTGGGGTATTAATATCATGAAATAGTAATACTCAGCTATGAAAAGAAAGCAGAATCTGGGAGCTCAGTGGATACACTGCTACCTAGAGCTTGAGTACCTGAGCTTGATCCCAAGAATCCTGGGGAGGCAGAGACAGGTGGATCCTCAGGGCTTCCTAGCTTAGTTAGCGTCAGGCCAGTCAGAGACGCTCAGAAATAAAGTGGACAGCCCAAGGAATGATAGAAAAGGTTGACCTCTGGTTTCCACATGAACATGCACAAGCCTGCAAGCACATACCCATATACACATCACACACAGAAAGGAAACAAATGCTGACACAGTAAAACATGAACGGCACTTTAGGACACTGTGCTAAATAACACAACCCAGTCACAAAAGGACAAACAATACTCTCGTTACATACTCACAGAAACAGAAAATAGGATGGTTGTTGCCAGGCCCTGGAGGGCATAGTTTATGGGTGCAGTTTCAGGGTTCCAGGAATCAGAAGCACTGGGAAACTGTGGAGCCCTGATGTGTAAACAAAAGTATTGAACTGGAAGAGCTTTAGATACGGAGTTTATGTTACGTGCATAAAACTGTGGTATCACAAAATTAAAAGCCAGGCATCAACACACACTCACACTTTTAAAATTTACGTTTAAGCCAGCAAGCTGAAGATTCTTAAGTGGGGTCATTTGGTCCGAGGGCAGGAGATTAATTTGTGAGTAGATTAACACATGTCACAACTTCCGTGAGGGAGCTTCCGGAAAGGACATAGCCTTTCGTGACCAGTATGAGTTCTCACTCTAAATTTGAACTTTCAAAGGTCTAAAACTGGAAATGAGCTTCTCCCCGCCCCTCCCCTCCCCACACGCCACCCCTGCGATGGGGAGGTCTGATGCTTTGGATCAGTAGGTCTTCCTGAAGTCTGTGATGTTCTTGAAAATCCTGACAAAAACACAGGACCTGCTAGTGAATGCAGAGTAGACAAAACACAAAGGCAAGCCAGCGAACTCTTTCTAGTCTGTAAAGAACTGCAACAATAGTAAACACAGCAAGAGGAGAAACAACTTTCATATGTGGTAACTGTTGGTCTAAGTCAGTGCTTCTTAATCTGCCTCAATGCTGAGACTGTTTAATAGCTCACGTTCTGGTGACTCCCAACCACAAAACTATTTTTTATTGCTACGTCATAGCTATAATTTTGTCACTGTTATGAAAATGTAAATGTAAAGATATGGTATGCCCGATATCTGATATCTGACCCACAGGTTGAGAGCCCCTGCTCTAAGTGAATCCTTTATTTACGGAAGCAACCACCCAAACTGATGACCAAGAGAAACCCAGGAAAATCCACCACCGACCCTTTTCTGAGTAACTGTAGACATCTGTCTCACACACTTAGCATGATGGCATAAACTGAAGGGATAAAAAGTTTCTAAAGAGTTCTTAAATTTACCTTCCTCCCATGGTCAGCTTCTTTCGTTTTTATAGATTTGAAGGGCTGTTAGGGACTCCAGAGTTAGTATTTACAGTCATCACCGAGGGAAAAGCAGTGGAGAGAAAACAAAGGGAGGAAAGATAAGTATGCCATTCTTATGCTACAACAGAGGGTGAGCTCAGAATCCTTACACGGCAGCAAGACCCCTAGAGCCTGTGTGCCACCTCCACAGTTATAGAAAATTCAATCTTCAGGCCAAGGACAACAGAGCATTACTTGGGGGAACGCCCCGGAGAGGGTGCACACAAGACCTAGCATGGACAGTTCAGAAGCCAGTGAGTAGTACGTTTGGGTTTGGGTAGGCTGCTCATTCAATTTTGGGAGAGGGATGAAAGAGGAAGAGAACCACGTGGGTTCCAGTATCAGTGCTCCACAGATCATAAACTGCCCAGCCATACTCTGGGATCTCTAATGCAAGAGTGCCATCAAGCACGATGTGGTCAGAAAAAAAAAACACCAGCAGACAGCAAGTCCTAAGGAACAGTGAACAGGGATGAGCCACCTGTTCCTTCAGAGAAGGGATTTAACCACTCTTCCGAAGTTCTAACTACCCCTGTGCCCCAGGCACTGGAGGAAAGAGATGTGTGTGTGTGGGGGGGGAATCAACCATGCAACGGTGAGCATTAAAACATTAAGGAGAAATTGTTGACCTTTTCCCAGAGACACAGCTATCTCCAGCCATTCATTATCTTTACATGTAAAAATGTTGCCATTTATAGTAGCACTTTAGAAATATGATTTACTTTCCCAGATACATCTGCACACATGTACGATAGGCAGCTCCAGTTTACAGAGTATGTATACCTATGAAGGATCATAGTCAGGCATGATTCTGCAATGGAACAGATGTGCTTCTGAGCCAGCAGTGTCATAAGTCACCAGTGCTAGCAAGCCAAGTGGAATATTTCACCTTTAAAGATACGCAAACTGCAATCCAGTTTTTGTAAATGAAGCTTCTTAAAATATTGTTCCACACATACCATTTTATTGAAGACAAAACCCAGAAATGAATAAAAATTTTTGCATTTTGTTGTTCCTCCTTTACTTTATACTTAATTCAATGAAATGAAGACTTTTGTACCAACTCTGGAAAAGAACCTAAATTCTGATTCAGGCAAACTAGTGAGAAATGTAATCAGAGTTCATCTAGCCCTTCTGATCCCCCGAACTTAACATACAATTAAAATCATACATGATGAAATAAAGTCCTATTCTTAAAACAGAAGATGACTCTTATGACTAAAGATGACAGATGGTGTTTGCACTCCCTTCTAGGAGAGCAACTCTACTACAGGATCATCATTTTTGTTTTGGGGAGTCAGATGCTTGCTATGTAGCCTGGGCTGGCTTGGGTTCAAAATCCTCCTGCCTCAGCCTTCTCAATGCTGGTAGTAGAGGACCAGTATGCCACCACAGCCTACACTTTGGAATATTTCTCATTCCACCCTCATGCACCTCGGCCCTCTGCAGCTTTCAACACTGCACACCACAAAAGCTAAACACTAGGAAAGGCTGGTCTGGTCACGCACAGAGGCAAAGAAGACAAAGTTCTTTTAAGTTGTGTTAAGAGATGGGGGAATTGAGGCAAGGTCTCCTACAGTCAGGGCTGCTCCTGAACTCCTGATTCTCCTGTCTCCACACCCCAAACATCAAGATTTTACAGGCACCCAGCCTAAAAATTTTAATCTCTGCAAAAAGTAATTTAGTACAATGTCTGGTAGTTTAGGGAGATAATTTCCCGCATTTTGCAGTAGAGATGGCAGGTACAATACCCAGAGACAGAAACATAGAAGAGCAATCTGAAATAATTCACAGGGATAATTTTGAAGTGACAGTACTGGGTTGTTTGCTCTTCATATCTCTGGTGTACTCTGTAGCAGGAAAAACAAGATCCAAGCAATGCAAATGTGCTGCTCATTATGCAGAAAGTTCACAGGATCCATTTCAGCGGGGCCAACATGCACTACCCACAGAAGGTTTATGCAGAATCTGCTCTTTTTTTTCTGTTTGGGTCACTGAACTAAGTGCAAACCAGCTGTTACCTAGGATAATCCGAAAAACACAAAAACCCACTCAGCCTTTTCCTTTTACTCTGAGCTAACACAAAGGCAGGTACTTGGTCATAAGTACCACTTGCAGAGGTTTAACTCTTACTAACTTAACTCCTTAGAGCAATACTTAAATTTTTTCAGATTAAGCCTATATTTTTCACTTCTCTGTAAAGTACGCCATTTATTAAAACCGTTCGCATCCTCAAAATGCCACTCTACTAAGATATGCAAACATGTTAGGTTCTGAGAAATTTTTTAAAATCTAAAGTCTTTAAGTAGGTATGGTGATTTGATGGTCACTTGCGAAATTCTGCATGAAGTGTGCGTTCTAGCAATTTATACTTTTCCTTCACTGAAACAAATCAGTAATTTCTTCTACATCTAAATTCTTATGTTCTGCTCTGGATCCAGTGTGTCAATTTTCAACGTTCTATTTCTCAAATCCTTGATTTTGGAACTGTCAGGGCATTCTAAAATGCCATTCTCAGATTTGTCTCGTGTTGCGTTTGAGATAGAAGTAACCACCAGGAACTCAGCGACTTCAGGACTGACAAAATGAACCCTGGGACAGTTCAGACATGTCTCCCAAGAAGTTTTAAAGGAGAGTTTGGAATGCAAAACCAGCTACCACCATCGGGTCTCACCTTGTTTTGTTTTATATGATAAAACAAACTGAATCCCCAGGCAGCCAAGCCTTACCCATGCATGAACCCCCTGAGAATAAGATTGCTTTGGAGGGGAAATGTTCAGTTTCAGGAGTTTAACAGGGCACCAGCTTAGGATGTGTTTACACATAGTACTACAAATTGTATCAACGTCCACGCTATTCTTCAATGGCATGCAAACGCACTCTGTGCTCTTTTCTTGATGAATAGCACACATACAAGACTCCTTCCCCCTACGTGGTGATTACTGGGCCACAAATACAGTACATCAAACAGCCTTTTCTTTCTCTCCTCCGCCCCCTTAACCAAATATTACAAATCCCAACTACACAAACTCTGCACAAGATGGACTTCAGCAGAGAAACTGACTGTAAATAGCTCTTTGGGGTTCACAGCCTCTGGCTCAGCACACTACTAAATAAATGTTACAAGTAACTGCTACAAACTAGTCATTTGCTCCTCAGACACAGGGGAAGCCTTGGAGTGATGTGCCCCTTCCCTGATAGTAGCATTTAGTTAGGCTCTGAATCAACTTAAGTTTGGGAGCCTCCAGTGAGCTCTACATCTGAGGTACAGCAAACCAGGAGGAAGGATCTCAGTGCCGTTTTAAAGACATCCCAACATCACATACTATTCTTACCCATTCTTGTTTGACCTGTTTATGGGTGTGATTATAAATCCTCAAATGAGATGATCTTTTGATAAAAGTGAGACAAATTCACTCCTTGGTCCATAGGCACCCCCTGAAATCTGTGAATCTGAGAATTTGACAAAAAGACTATGAGGAGATTCAAGGGAACATTTTCACCATGGTACAAAGAGGCCAGTCATCCTTATGCTACTATGAAATCTCTTCCTGATAGCTTGTATCAAGTTGAATATGATTTCCCCTGGGAAAAGGCTGTTACCAAACTCCAGCTACTCTATAGTTCTGTCTGTTTTGATGATCACATCAATAACAGGGGATGGAGAAACTTATCTTTCTACCAGTTGATCTCACAGTGAGTCCCCAACTGCAATACTTACCTTGGAAACTGGACATCATCTTAAACCAGCAAGGAGACAGAATCCCTGACCAAAAATTCCCAATGAAGACTCAACAGAATCTCTCTAGGTACCTTCCTAAGGCAATGGAGTAGCTCCTGTATTGTGGGATTCTTATCCTAATTTGTAGAAACTCTAGCTGTCTACTGGATGGAAGTAGGGTCCCTGAATGTCCAGAAATCTCACACAAGATGGTCAGGGAGGGCCAGTCTGCATCTAGTGCATTCTTTTCTATGGAGACATGAACTAGGTGAGATGGATGGAGAAAAACAACACAAAATATCTGTCATGTCTCAAGCTACTGCTGTGCACAGAAGTCATTGTGATCACAAGTTCTTCTTTCTTTCACTGAGTAAATGTTCCTTCAGTTGTAAGCCGGTCCACAAAGCAGGCAACACAGCTACACAGAACAATCTAAAAGTTCAGAATCAGGCTCTTTTCAGGGGAATTCATACCCAAGTTGTCCAAGTTGATACCAACTATCAAGATGAGTTTTTCACTTGGTTTGCCTGATTCTGCCTCCCCAGTTCTGGGAATGAAGTTGGTCCCCCATGCTCAGCCCTGATTTTCCTTTTTTTTTTTTTTTAAATAAGGACAACAGCTAGGGCAAATTACAAACATTCTGTGAACTATTAGCCAAACACTAATGTGTGCACACGAATATACACATAAAACAGATATTAATGAGCAATACATAAACTAATTTCTGACTACGGAAAACTCTACACATAACGTCTCAGGATATTCTTGGGACCAAAGCTGCAAAGCCTTATTTCCTGTTCTAAGGGGATTCTGACTTGGGTAACTACACTCAGTCATCTGGTTGAATATATTATTATTATTAAGTATCACAAGTGTAGAGGTAAGTTTGGCATGTTAATTTCAGAAGCATATTAAGTTGCTTTCACATGATGCAGACCTTCTATAAACTGGACAAGCAGAAATTATGGGCAGGGGAAAGAAACCCGGAGGCTAGATATGCATGCTCTGATAAAGGAGGACATTTTGGGTGATACCTAGATCAGTTTGTAACCCCACTGCTCAAGTAGATTAGGTTTGTCTCTTGTTCCTGTTAATATCAAATAAATAAATACTGCTCAAAATTGGAAAGGCACTCTAATTTTTCCTTTTGGTTCAGTATAAAGCAGCCATTAATTCCACCAGTGATTACTGTCGTCAGCACTCTTGCCAGGATGACAACAGCAGCTGTCACGGCCAAGGCAAGAAACTCGCTCCCAATTATGATCAAGGTATCAACTCCGGCACCATGCTTCTTCCCGCAAAAAATAAAATAAGTAATGGGTGAGTTTTAAGATTAATAACTGAAGTTATAGAAGAAAACACCTGTTTTTAGTTTATAACCAATCCAATCTTAAATATGAGCAGCTACTGCTGCCCTCAGCAAAGTGCTAGAATAACGTGACCGTCTTGACTCTGGTAGTCTCAGTATCCTCCAGTAGGATGACATCAAAATCCATATGCTGTGCCTACCAGGTGGACAGGGAGGAAGGGTATGCATCTCCATGGCCCAAGAAGCATCATAGTAAACATGATGGGATTAAAAACTAGGGTCTGAAAGCCAGCATGAGTTCAGGAAAGATGAGGATTATCCCCACAGCTGTGAGAACAACCAATAAGAACCAACATGGGCTATCAACATTCCTTGTTACGTATTGTTTAGCAAATATTTTCAAAATGAAATTAATTCTTGGAGGAAAGGTTGTGGGGGTGTTCTTTCATTCTTGGTGTTGCTGGTTCTTTGATCACGGTCAGTTCTGAAGAGAGGGGCCAGCACTCACTACTGCCCTAGCATATGCAGGCATGCTCTTCATTTCTAAGATCATTCCATGGATTCTACCTTTAGCTTTACTCTTTCCCAAGCAGATGCTTTTTACACATAAAGCATAAAAGAGAACACATGACAGCCTCTCGCTGGAAGGTGCCGCCTCAGATGAATAGAGCCCTTTGTTAAGAAAAGCCAAGGTTTCCAACAACATAGTGCATCCACATCCAGCCAGTAAAATGAAGAGCCACAGCTCTCTGTAAGGACAGAAATGCACACTGAAGGGTGCAATAAGAGTGGAGAAGACACACAACCCACACATTCAAAGCCAGTCTTAAACAAAACCTACATTAACTCATATATATATTTTTTAAGTTGATACTAATTCTTTACCAGTGACAACATTGCCATAAGGGCAGAGGAAGTCTTCAGGAAGTGACACCTAGCATCTAAAAGTGTCCATAAGCCTGTGAAAAATAGTACTGCCCCCAGAGATTAGCACAGAACAGTTAGGTTATGGAGTTAGACAAGAAGAATCAAGAGATGAGGTTGGGGCTGTCCTGACTATTGCCTGCTGGGAATGAGTTCTCATTGTGTTCGGGTCTGAGACAGTAGCGCCCACAGTCATGGCTACCGCTTCTAAGGCAAGGGCCAGAAAAGCAAGTATAAGGATGTATGGGCATATTAACATAAATTTGTACCTGTATATGAAACAAAGATATCCGGCATACGTGCTTTCAATAACGAAATAGTAACTCCATCAATTCATGCTTGCACACAGCACGCAAGCCATCTGTTAAGATTTGGCATGACTTTTATACAGTTATCAACAAAAAACGATTCTTAAAACCCATCAAGAAAGAGTTTTCTAAATGCAAAAATAATTACAGAATCCCTCTATGACGTCAGTAATTAGTTTTGGGTCACCCAGTGTCTGATGTACTGTAGGAACCCAGTAAGTTTTCAGTGAAGGCATGAAAGCATTTAGAACGCAGACAAAACACATTTTCTCAAGTTGTTGGAACCGTTGCCAATTTTTTTTTTTTTACAATAAAAACACATTGAACATGTGTTAGGTCACACTAGGTGAGGGGACAGAACAAAAAGTTATTGAAATGGAAGACCACAAAGGGAAACATCTTGTTGGATTTTATTGTTGTTCAAAGGTTTTATCTATATAAGTCTGAGTATTTTTATAAAGGTTCAGAATAAGTTAAAGATTTAAGTTTGCTAAGGTGTTTAGGCAGGCGCAATGAGAGTGAAGACACACAGCTCCCTTAGCTTAGTCTTGTGGCAAAGCATTCCTTTGGCACATAGTACCAAACACAAAAGCTTAGAAACACATTAAATTGAAAATTTTCCTTTTGTTCTAAATATTTGGCATCTAAGAAGTCATCTATTAAGAAACCAGACTTCGAAATCATATCCATACTATGTCTGACAAAAAACGAAGCAAAGAGCAGCACGAGAATGTTTCCAAAATTCTGTTCTGAAAGCTGGTCTCTGACTGGCACCAAAATAAAACCAGGAGATAGCTCTGAACACACACACACACACACACACACACACACACACACACACACACACACTCACTCACAGAGAGGGGGAAAGGAGAGGGAGAGGACAAATAAATGTAACAAAACATAAACTTCTTAACTAGGTTAGACATGAAAACATTTAGGGTAAAATATTTTGGAAAAGGAGAAGAAATGGCCAGTTAGGAGAAGACTTCTGGCTCAAAGAGTCAGAAGAAATACCACTGACTTGAACAAGAAGGCAGCTGCTGGCCCAGAGCCACCTAAGGGAGAGGAGGCAAGCGGCCCGCAAAGGTGAATGGCTTATAGTGAAGAACACCAGCTTTCAAACTCTGCACACTGTGTTCAAGTGAACCAGAGACATGGAAATTCAGGGTGAAAAACCTCCACAAATTCTCAGACTTTTGAAATGTCCAAAGCTCCCAGACTATCCTCTTAGCTGCTATTCCGCTTTCCGGACTCTTTAACTCTGGGCCCAGTGAGAAAAACTGGAGACCGGAATCAAAAGAGCTTTGCTGACAAGATGAAGGTCAGAGTTCTGCAAACTGAATCTCTGCAGATACCAAGAAGCTCTAATCTGATCTTCTGTCTGGACATATCCCAAAAGATTAAAATGCCTTAATGTAAATGGCACGCACTCACCAAGAGACAAGGGGGAAGAGAGAGAGGAGCAAAGGAGCAAGCTTGAAAATGCAAAATACACGCAAGGTTGCCTCCGGATTCACTCCTGGACAGTTGCCAAGCAGCGACTTTTTAGCATAAGGAACGGGGAAATGTTCTTTTGAGCAGATATATCACTTCTTTATGCTACTTTGGTGTCAATAGAAGAAAAGAAAGATCTAATCGCACAAAAGTATATATTATATATATAAAAATATCATGTTCTCCAACTGTACAGCTCCTAGCCAGAGACAACAAAGTGTTGCTCTTTACCGAGAATATAAATATTGATATGGAGGCAGAAAAGAAAAAAAAAAAAACACATTTTAAAAGTGTGCCTCAGGCAAGAAAGAAGTTTGAGGACAGATACACTTAACTACACAGCCCAGGCCCTAGAGTCTGGTAACTCCATTCTAGTGAAGAATGGATCCACACGGATCTAATACTTTTAGTCCCAAGGGAGTCACTATCTAAATGGCTTTGAAGACAATTTTTCATAGTTTAAAGTTTGAAGCAGATTAACTCTACTTCTGGCATCTAGGCAGTTTCTAGTTTGAGAGTCATCTATGACTTTTATAGCACCTATTTCTTTGAAATAATTATAGGATTACCTTACACTGCACATTGCACATATGGGACAACAGAAGGCGGTGCAGACTAGTCGAATCCACGATCTGAAACGAAGGTTTTTAAGGTACTCAAGGCTGAAGACTTCGGGAAACGAGATTAAAAGGCACACACAGAACAACTCAAGCGCTTAATACTGCACCCATTTACTTTAAAACACCCATAGAGAGCCCCCCCGGTGGGTCATTTTACCTGACGTGCCAAATCCAGAGCAGGATGGGAAAAGGTTTCGTGGCGATCCAAGTCTAGTTCCAAATTTAAACCAAGAACCCCGAGGGAGGGAGTGAAAGACGACTTGGGGAGACCACTCCTCCTGCAGGGTGTGGAGGCAGGCTACCCTTCCAGAGAGAGATACCCAGGGTCCCCCAGAAGTAAAGTGACTAGGAACACTCGGGGAGTCCCAGTGTCAGGCCCTATCCCCAAGTTCTGCGACCCGCGTGGCCGTTGCGGGATCTGCACGCCTCGAGTGAGAGTCAGCCAGCGGCACCCGGGAACCGACCAGAGGAGGAGGGTAGCAGCCCAAGGTGCAGGCCGGAGACCCAGGGTCCGAAGCTGCAGTCCCTGCACCCTAGAGCCCCTGACGCTCCGCTCAGCAGTGGCTGGAGCGCGGCCTCCGGGCAGCTGCACGCAGCTGGATTCGGCCTGAACGCCCGTGCCCCACCGCTCGCTCCCCTTCTGGGCCCCCGGCGCACTCTCCGCAACTTACTGGGGCAGTGCCCTGGCCGCGCGACGGGGACGGAGACGGGGACCGGGCGCGGGCGAGTAAGCGGCTGCAGCGCTCTGCGGATCCCAAGCTGGCGAAGGATAGACGAGCGATCGGCCGCCGCCTTCCAGGTCCGCGCAGACACAAGCTCCCGCCGCAGAGTAGCAGAAGGCGGGCTGGGCACGTGGGCGCCCCTCTGAGTAGAGACGGAGGGGCGGGACGAGGGGCGGGGCCCCGAGGGGCGGGGCGACGAAGGGCAGGGCCGTCCCGCCCCTCCCTCCCGCTCGCGACCCCTGCCTCGGCGCGCAGAGACTCCAGGAAGGCGGTGTCTTAGCTCCGCGCCTCGGAAGGGTCCGGGTCAGGGCGCGCGCACACTTCGTTGCAAGCTTGCCCGCTGGCTGGGTGGGCGTGGGTCCGAGACCCAGGGCTTGGCAGAGGGAAAAATGACCCCTTTCCTTGGCAGAACCCAATTCCGGGGTGGGGGTGGGGGTGCATTTCTAAGGTTTCTTCTAAGCAGGATTCTCTCCATCTTCTCTCTTTCCCTCCCTCCATCCCTCTTCCCCTCTCTCTCATTTGAGAACTGGGAGCATAAAAATAATAGTATAGTGTCATAATAAACTAGAAGCCCAGATAGATGTGCTTTGTCAAAAAAGTACCGCTTCCTGTAATGAAATCAAAACTTGAAGACTCCAGCCTTGTGACTAGGCAGGCAGGCAGTCATGGTTATTTGGAAGGTGGGTTTTTAAGAAAAGAATACTTGGTATTTCCTAGCCAGCAAAAACAGAAGTTACACAATAGAGGTTTCGCATTCTGTGCTATTTGCTTTAGGAGTCTCTGTCTGATAAGATTGAAGTCTCAATGTGAAACTCTTGATTTTAACACAAAAATGAAGCTGAGCCCTGCCTGGCACAGAATTGAATATTATTGTATGTTATTGTGGCTTGGTAGGAAGGGCTATCTTTTTTGGTTTCATCTTGTGGTAAAAGGGCCTTTTATTCAACTCTTACTAGTAAGACTAGCCAAGTGCTCATGATTATTCTTCTTTAAAGTAGACTTTTCTGAGTAATTTTACTGAATAGCGAGGGGCTTGCTCCAGAAATGGTACATGTAAACAATTTCTGTTACCATCTTCAGAGGCTGTGAATCCAGTGAAGTTGTTCATTGTTCTCTGGGATGAGTCCTGGTCTATAGAGCATAGCTACTATGAGGGAACTGATAGAGTAAATTAAGACTGTCAGCATACACCTCTTACATTATATCACAATTTCTCTATGCTAACTCCTTAATGGCTTCTAGTGAATTGATACACACAGATACTAACACCAAATGCCCACTCAAACTCAGTCCCACATTTCTGAAGCCTCAATATGTTTCATTGATTTTGTAAGGACAATGGATCTATTATTAAAAAAAAAATTCATCTGGATTTTTTTTAAATAGTTTTTTTTTTTTTTTTTTTTTTT
>NW_022196905.1:181546571-181553834 GCF_008632895.1 Mastomys coucha | reverse complement strand
TTTTGTGGCTATTGTTCTGTAATGGAAGATCATGCTGAGTTATTCTAACCTCAGACCATGGTTGATTTTTGATTCAAGGTAGGTTAGAATCAGAGCAAGGCCACTGCTGCCTTCAAGCAGGACTGGAAAAGTTGGCCCCAAGAAGCCCTGGATACAATCTATCTTAGGGTCTTACAACATTCCTATAGAGAATTCCACTCTAATAGGAAGACTCAGATCTTCAGGAGTTAAACCCTTAGTATTCTATGCTTCCTTACTCAGATGGTCCCAGGAAAGAAACAACCATTTGCACAGCAGAACTTACTTCTCTGTAAAATAATGTCTTTACCCTATCCATTCAGATATGAGCACTACACAGGTGTCCTACCAGATAGAACCCAAACAACTAAGGAACCAGAGACCCTCCTCCCATGAGTAGCCCCTTACAGAGCTTCTGAGCAGACACTGTCTCTCCATTGTCTTGCCTGTGGCACTGTTCTTAATTTTAAAGTTGGGCCTCAGGTAATCTAGACTGGATAGAACTCGTTATGTAGCCAAACATAACCTTGACTCCAAGTGTGGAATAATAGGACCTTGTTACTACAAATTCTTTAGACTGTCTTTTTCAAGTCACTAGTCTGTCACCTCCATATCTAATAATGGAAGTCTCTATTTTAAAATGTAAGACATCATTTATCTATATATCTTTACTTACGTTCATTATGATGTTCAAATGAATATTTAATCAGTGACTATGTTGCAGTACAATGAGTTGGTATGAAGTGATTTATTATCTAGAAATTGCCAATATTGTCAGAATACCAATGATTGAGTCAATGTGATTTTGATAGTTAATAAACAAGTTGTTTACTACAAATTTCTTACACAATGGCTAGGAAGCTTGACACAGTGATTTTAATGTCCTATGTAAACTGACATCATATTTCTTGTTTGAAATTATTAATTTACCTTGACTTTGCATTATATCTTTGGTTATTTCTCAATTTGCAAAAAAATGTGTGGATGTAGATAGAGTGGGATCCACAGATCAAGGATTAGACTCTAATATGGAGTGTGACCCAGACAAGAAAACAGAACAGAGTTTTTAGATAAACATCAAAAACAAGTTAAATCATACATCTGTAAAACTCCCCCTACCCCCTAGGAATGAGAAAATTCAATTTATTTTTATTTATTTGTGTTTTGAATAATCCGGGTTGTCGTTTTTTTAGATTTCACAAACATTTATGCACATTTGAGTTCCTAAGTTTTGATGAAATGACAAGGAATTTCAAGGGACTTTCGTCAATGAATAAATCCCACGCCCTGTTCTACCATTCTTGCCAAGTACAACCTGAAAGAAATCTCATCTCCACAAATGATGGATTCACTTTAAGACTGAATGAGTTGATATGTTTTTTATAACGAGGTCTAGTTTCTGGCTTTATTATCTTCAAACTGGTTCAGGAACACAAACTAAAAATATACAATTTTGTACACTGATTAGATGTTGGAAAACAATGCTTGGGACAAGAAAAAATAAGACTTGACCAAGTACTAGACTAGAGGTCTGGCCAGTACAGTTTACCGGGGTTTTCAGACCACTGTTGCTCTTCATTAGCCTTAAAAATGAATAAACTTTAAAGTCAGTTTTTCATTGGACCCAGTTCGCTTTTACTATCCCTGAAGAGAAGCTGTGAAATATTGTGTATGGGGAGAGGTGAAGTCATTGAAAAAAAAAAAAAAACAACAAATCTTTATGACAAGTTTTCTTTAAAATTAATCTTTTTCTGCTTTTTTTTTTTTTTTCGACTGAGACCAAGTAATGGTTTTGCAATAGTTCTGAATCTCATGGTGTTTTCCCTACAAATTTTCCTGTGTTCTGTCATTTGGCTTCTTGCTGGGGTTTCTTTACATTGGCCATTAATCAAGAACTGCCCGGAGCTCCACCCTACCTTGTGCTG
The DNA here is from genome assembly GCF_008632895.1 of Mastomys coucha. NCBI lineage: Eukaryota > Metazoa > Chordata > Mammalia > Rodentia > Muridae > Mastomys > Mastomys coucha. The sequence goes on along the minus strand of NW_022196905.1, from coordinate 181,551,891 downwards.
GTCTCTGTTTCCTTCGGCCAGAATTCATGCTGGGGCTGCATCTGCTGGAAAGTCAGTCTCCTTAGTCCAAACTATCTTCACTTACCATGGCGTTTTGAGGTCTTGGAGCTAAGCTATAGAAAAGAGCTTCTCTGATGTAACTCTTCTCTTCCCCCTCAGCCCTATCGAGGCCCTCATTATCTCGGAGGTCTCCCCCTTAGCCACACCCAATAGACCTCTCTGAGCTCCCAAACACATCCTACCCCCTCCCATTTGTTGTTCCCTGCTTTTTGAAATGTCTATACTCTCCTTGGTTCTGTGATCTCTTAGTTTATCTTGTACAAGCCTGATAACTTTTTTTATTGGATATTTTATTTGTTTAAATTTCAAATGTTATTCCCTTTCCCGATTTCCTCCCCCCAGAAACCCCCTATTCCATCCCCCCTCCTCCCGCTTCTATGAGGGTGTGCCCACACCCACCCACCCACTCCCGCCTCCTCGCCCTCGCATTCCCCTACACTGGGGCAGTGAGCCTTCAAGAGACCAAGGGCCTCTTCTCCCATTGATACCCGACATAGCCATCCTCTGCTACATATGCAGCTGGGGCCATGGGTACTCCTTGGTTGGTGGTTTAGCCCTGGGAGCTCTTGGGGCTTTGGTTGGTTGATATTGTTCTTCCTATAGGGTTGCAAACCCCTTCAGCTCCTTCAGTCCTTTCTCTAACTCCTCCATTGGGGACCCCGTGCTCAGTTCAATGGTTGACTTCTAGCATCCGCCTCTGTGTATGTCAGGTTCTGACAGAGCCTCTCAGGAGCCTGATAACTTTTTGTTCTGTATGTTAGCTTTGGTCTTTTAAACATTACATTTTTTTTTTTCAGGAGAAAGAGTATTTACTATAAAGGCTTTTTTAAAAGCAGTGTAGCAAAAATAACTGAGCACCAGATACATAAATCTCAAAGTAGAACACAGAAAACCAGAAGGTGACAGGGTAGCAGCATGCTTTAAAAAAAAAACAAAAAAAACAAAAACAAAACAACATAATTAAAACAACTATTCCCTAAGGATATCGTATTGATTAAATTCCTAGCAAGGAATTGTATATAAAAAAAGATTACAAGCCGACGATGATCCACAGACAGACACTGGAAGTGTAAATGATATTCCAGATCTTCCCTTCTCAAGAGATCACAGGACTGGGTTTGGTTTGAGGTTTGATTTCTTAGAAAGATGGAAAGAAAGCCGAGTTGTTATTACAGCAATATAAATAATCTTAGAATGAAAAACTGGAACTAGCCATCACCCACTGTGATTCGGAATGTGTTTGTCCAGTGCTTTATGTGAGTGGCACCTGCAGGGAAGGAAGCATCTCAAAGCATACAAGCCCAAATGCTAACTCCTGACATACCTATGGATTTCACGCCTAGCTCCCATCTTCCTCAAGATGTCTGGGACAAAGCCCAGGGACGGCCCAAAACCAATCTGGTCCTCCACAAAATTCTATGGGCTTCAGCATGTGTCTAAAATCTGATCTCCTTCCTGTTTTACTCTTGGTTGCACCCTGGGCAGCAGCCATCTCTCATTTGCTCACGTGCGTTGACGTCTCTCTATGTGTCCTGGACGTCTCTGTGTTCATTCATCAGATACAAGATCAGTCTTCAACTCACATCAGGCTATAGTGCTTCTCTGAAGTGGCTCCCATTCTCCTGGAGTGGAAGCTCTGTCCATGAACGCGGCAGGAGGCTCTACTTATGGATTTTGTACTGAAAAGTTCAGCTCAGGAACTTTGGGAAGGATCCCCTCCGGAAGGGAGAGCCTAATTAACATTCCTCAGACCACAGGGTGGGAACCAATCTTCAGGTGGGGACACATTTCGCAGGACAGGCTGTTGCCCACCTTCAGACAAGAGAAGTCCTTGCCACCTCATTCCCTGAAGACCAATCAGTTTAAAAAGCCACACCGTTCTGCCGATCACATTGTGCCTAATGGCTGCTGCCCTGAAAACTGTATAAAAGCTCACCGAACAAGTTGTATGGGGTTGCCCGCCTCTCCTTCGGGTCTGGGGATGACCCCAGTGCACTGGAACAATAAATTCCTCTTGCTTTTTGCATTGATCCAGGCTCCACGTGGTTCACTCAGGTGGTCTCCTGTAAGCTAAGGTTTGACAGAGTCTTACAGTACATGCTGCTGCTGTGCTGCTGCCTGCAGTAGACTACTCCTAGGATACTGGGCCACATGACTCATTCGCACATTTTCTTTTAATCTTATTTTTATCTGTATCATTTTATCAAATTTCCTTTTTCTCAGATGCTCTGTCACACCAGCATGTTTTTAACATCTAACTCCCCAGCAGAGTCTCCTTATTTCTTTAGACAGTTGGACATATCTCCACTAATACATTTTAAAACTATGATACATTTCATCTTTTGTCTTAGCATGGGTTTTCATTGCTGTGAAGAGACACCATGACCAAAGCAGTTCTTATAAAGGACAACATTTAATAGGGGCTGGTTTATAGTTTGAGAGCTTCAGTCCATTATCATCATGGTAAGAATCATGACAGTGTCCTGGCAGACATAGTTCTGGAAGATCCCAGAGTACTGCATCTTGATCCAAAGGCAACCAGGAGGAAGCTGGCTTTTGAATAGGTGGAGCATAAGCGTAGGACCTCAAACCCCATCACCCACTACTTCCTAGTACAGTGATGTACGTCCTACTACAAGGCCATATTTTCTAATAGTGCCACTTCCATGGGCCAAGCATATAGAAACCTGTCCCTCAAAAGATTGTTAAAACACATGAGTCTATGCAGCTCATACCTAACCATAGCATTATATGAATACATTTATTCCAACTTCAATGGTCCCCAAACTCTATTATAGTCTCCACAATATTAAAAGTCCAAAATTCAAAGTCTTTTCTGTGACTCATATAATTAATAACTGTAATCCCATATAAAGTCAAAATCCAAAAGCAGATTACATACTTCCAACATCACATTATATACATTACCATTCCAAAATGTCATGGTGACAACATACTGGACAAAAGTAAGACCGAAACCCACACTCTACATCTCCATGTCTGATTTCCAGCTCCTTTCAGCTTTGTAGGCTGAGACAAGTTCTTTCTCTTGGTTGGGTTCCACCCTTGTTAGCAACTCTCTTCGGTAGGTACCCCATGTGTGTGGCATCTCTAACACCCTGGAGTCTCAAAGGAAACTTCAACTACACAGCTTCTTGTTCCGAAGTCTAGGATACATGCATGATCTTCTGGACTCCTCCAAAGGGCTTGGGTCCAGCTGCTCCTTCTGAAGCACTCTAGCCTCTGGCTGACTCCATTATACTGCTGCTGGTGTTCTTTGTGGTCAGCCCACAGTACTGGCATCTCTGAGATCCTGGGGTCTTCCACTTCAACTAGGCTTCACTTACGGTCTCATAGGCTCTCTTCATTGTTCCAAGCTTCCATTTCTTGGCATGACTCCTCCAGTCCTGGGTTTTCAAATGAAACTGAGACTGCACCTTCACCAAAATCCTTCCCTGACCTCTCACAGTGCCAAAACGCAGCTATTCTCCATGACCTCTTCATGTCTTCAAAACCAATACCACCCGGGTGATTCTTACACATGACCAATTCCAGCTACAACTCAAGGTATAACCTTGGCTATCTCCAGCACATGGCTTCTTCGTGGTGTCAGAAAACACTTCACTTCAGTGCTGCTGCTCTCTTTTAACCATTACTAATTTTTTAGCTTCAGCTAACGAACCTCAACTTTCTCAGTAACCTAAAATTATGTTCTGACCTTTCCTCCAAGAAGTCAGGTGGTTAAGTGGAGTCCTGTTGTTTCAGTGGCAGAGGTAGCCCACAGCGGGGAGGTAATTCTAATCTTGGGAAGTGCTCACTTGTAAGTCCCAGAAGTAGAGTCAATGGAAGAGCACTGTGAGTGTGTAGTCAGAAGTCCAAGCAAAGCATGGTCAGGGTTACAGATTACATACTTCCAACATCACATTCTATACATTACCATTCCAAAATGTCATGGTGACTACATACTGGACAAAAGTAAGACCGAAACCCACACTCTACATCTCCATGTCTGATGTCCAGCTCCTTTCAGCTTTGTAGGCTGAGACAAGTTCTTCCAGCTACAGAAAGATTCTGACAAGATTCGGTTCTTGTGAGATCCCAGGATCTGATACATAGAAAAATGAGGTACTGTGGCTTGTTCTTCATTAAGGGCATATCAGTGTTCTCAGGAAACAGGAAGAAAACTGGTGATATTGAAATAGATACACAGTGAAGGGCTAAACCAACTGTGCTCTTGGAATGGTCCTTTGAATATCCCTTCCTGATGTCCTTATAAATGTAGTCCAAATGACACCTAGGAGTCTTGTTGCCTTTCCCCTGGAGCTCAGTTGAATTGCCACCAAATGGAAAACACCAGATCATCTTAGCTTAGAATCAATAGATAACACAACCACTGGGCTCAGAATCTCTCATCCTAAACTCATCAGCTATTCTATGTTAGGAATCTTTCGGTGGTGGATTCTGGTGTGTTCTGCCACCAGATCTAACAGTTCCCGGACTACATTTTGCCTGCTTTCACTCCCACCTAGCTATCCAAAAGCTAAACATTATATTCCTGAATGATTTTTACATCCATCCACCATCACAATCTTAGCTGTCACCTATTTCTCAAGCTTGGAGGGTTTGATGCTATCAATCCCCTAAGCGACTTTGCCTCATGCCGTATCTTTGCTCCAAATCATGATTTTAATATAACAAAAACAGTAATAAAACTTGTAAAAAATTAGACACTTAAAAACAAACTCATTTCTTTCTTGGACTACCTTTCTATATCCCTCTTTTTAATCCTTCTTCCTGAGATGAAGCTTTTTCAACATTTCAAAGTGCAGAAAACACTTTGGATTTTAAACACATAGTATGATCCAGGTCATCCAAAATGATTTAAAAAAAAACTTTTATTGCATTATGATAAGAAAAGTTACATGATTTCAATTTATCTGAATTTGTTAACATTTAAAAACATATTTTAATTAAATATAATTGAATCACATCCTTGTTTCCCTTTTGTACCACCACTCCTCCCAGAGACCCCCCTTCAATACCTACAATATTTTTTAGCATATTCCTTAAATATGACAAAATTTAAAATTTATAAAATATTATAACAATAAAAATAAGTATTATGAAAGTTGTTTGATATAAAACAACAATCGATTTAACAGTCTTATGTAGATGCTCGTCTACAGCAATATTGAAAATACAGTTTTCTCAATATAAATTTTAAATAACTCCAAACATATTAACTGTATACTTAAAAATA
>NW_022196905.1:181544868-181545207 GCF_008632895.1 Mastomys coucha | reverse complement strand
TATACCTATTATCCTTAGGTTTGGTCTTCTCATTGTGTTCTGGATTTCCTGGATGTTCTGGGTTAGGATCTTTTTGCTTTTTGCATTTTTGTTGACTGTTGTGTCAATATTTTCTAAGGTGTCTTCCACCCCTGAGATTCTCTCTTCTATCTCTTGCATTCTGTTGGTGATGCTTGCATCTATGACTCCTGATTTCTTTCCTAGGTTTTCTATCTCCAGGGTTGTCCCTCTTTCTGATTTGTTTATTGTTTCTATTTCCAGTTTTAGATTGTGGATGGTTTTGCTCATTTCCTTCACCTGTTTGATTGTGTTTTCCTGTAGTTCTTTAAAGGATTTTTG
>NW_022196905.1:181541779-181544546 GCF_008632895.1 Mastomys coucha | reverse complement strand
GGACTTGCTATGGTAGGAGAATTGGGTTCTGATGATGGCCAGTGACCTTGGTTTGTGTTGTTTATTTTGTTAGGCTTGCCCTCCGCCATCTGGTTATCTCTAGTGTTACCTGCCCTTGCTAAATCTCACTGGAACCTGTGCTTCCTCTGATCCTGGTTGTGTCAGAACTCCTCAGAGACAAGCTGTCTCTGTGATCCTGTGGCAGGGAGAGATAGGAAAAGTTGATCAATGATTTTTACATTATTGGATAAGTATAAGAAGCTCCAGTGTGCTGTTGTAGTAGGGCAACTAGTGGTGAGCACAATGTAAGGAGCGTTTAAAGCACTGAGAGAGTCTGAAGGCTTTCAACTCTAAGCAAGTGATGAATACTTGAGAAGATAAATCTGTTTAACATGTTTTAAGCAATGTGCAATATATACTTCATTAAAACACATGAAACTATTAATATAACAATAATAATGTGTATGGGTGTTTTGTATGCATGTATACCTTTGCACCATGTGCTTACCTGGTGCTACCAGAGGCAAGACGAAGGTGCTTGCAAATGAATATGGCTCATCTGGAAGAGTACCCAGCACTCTTTACCACTGGAATATCTTTCCGATTCTTTCACTTAGAAGATAAAACAATAAATTCATGAGCTGGGAGATGGCTCGGTCAGTAAAGTGCTTGCTTCACAAGCATGAGGACCTGAGTTCAATTCCCAGCACTCCTGTAAAGTAGCAGAGCATTCCAGAGCATCCTGCAGTCCCAGGGGGAGGCATAGAAAAGAGCATCTGATCCATGAGATTTGACTGTCCCCCCTCAAAGTGTGGCCGAATCAGGAAGCAGCAGGTTAAGTGAAAGACAGCTTCAAACCATAAGGTAGAGTAGGATTGAGGAAGACACCTGATGTTAACCTCTGTCTTCCACACACATAGTCATGTACCTGTACACACACACCCACACACACACACACACATACACACTACACACATACACATACATACACTACACATACACACACACTACACACCTATAAACACTATATACACACACACTACACACATACACACACACACACTACACACATACACATACATACACTATACATACACACACACACTACACACCTGTACATACTATACACACACACACATACACACACAACACATACACACACACATATATACATATAGGTAAAATAAAATAATAAATTGGACATACACAGCTGCAGTTTCTGCAGTTGGAAAACAGAAGCAGGGGGATCCTGAGTTTAAGGTCTTCATTGATAATTCACTGTGTTCAAGATCAGCCTGGACTACACATGAGACCCTGTTTCAAAAATAAAATAAAATAAAAATTTGTAATTCTTAGGTTACACATGTAAATAATATAGTATCATCTTACTGTTCACTATAAAGTAAAATAAAGACTGTGCTAATGGTCGTTCCCAAGGATCGATGTGCTGTTACTTTGGTGGAGAATGTTGTGCATAGAAGGGGAGGCTGTTGGGACAAGTTGGTGTTTTCTCCTCAGAATGAGCTTGTTTTGTTGGGACTGGATTGGTTATGCGAAGAGAGCACCAATACTAGCTGGGCAGTGGTGGCGCACACCTTTGATCCCAGCACTTGGGAGGCAGAGGCAGGTGGATTTCTGAGTTCGAGGCCAGCCTGGTCTACAGAGTGAGTTCCAGGACAGCCAGGGTTGCACAGAGAAACCCTGTCTTGAGCACCATACTGATGTCTGCTTGGCTTCCTTGACTTGCTCTATATTTCAACTCTGTGACCTATTCTCCATGAGCCACTAACCACTCTCACGTGTATACATCCAAAGACATCCTCACCCTGTAATAAGTCAACCCGAAATTCCTCAGCTAGAGACTGACATGATGGGGCCAGTCTTGAACTTTCATCTCCCAAAGCTGTTAGATAAATAAATCTATTTTTATGACTTACTAAGCCTCAGATATTTTGATATAGTGACTCTTGATATACTAAGACTCTGGGGCTTTACAAGACTGACCCTTTTAAACTACATTTCTATGTCTAAGAAGCTCTTAAAGAGTAGTTCCATTTACAGGACCACCTCTGTTTGTCAGCAGCAGTGATTGCCAGAGTGTGGCTTATGGCTGTTAACTGGCCCAATGGAGTTCATAGTAATGCTCATAGTAGCAGCGTGCTGAGCATCTCCCTAGCATGCTTATCTTTTCTGAAACTGTGGTACAAAAAGCAACATGGGCGAATAATAAGACAAAAAAAAGTCTTGAAATTATATTTAAATTTAAAATGCTTAGCCATGCTATATTAGTTAGGTTTCTCTTGTTCTGATACAACATCATAACCAAAAGCAGCTTGAGGAGAAAAGAGTTTATTTATCTTCTACCTTATAGTCCATCATGGAGGGAAACCAGGGCAGGAACTCAAGGCAGGAACTTGAAGGCAGGAACTGAACCAGAGACCATGGAAGAACTCTGATTATTGGCTTGTTCTCCATGGCTTGCATTCCTACACAACTCAGTTCCCACTTCCCGGAGCTGGCACCGCCCACAGTGGACTGAGTATGCCAATATCAATCATTAATCAAGAAAATGCCCCCACAGACTTGTCTGTAAGCCAACTTAATAGAGGCGTTTTCTCAATGAGGTTCCCTTTTACCAGTTGATTCTAGTTTACATCAAGTCAACAACAAAAAAAAAATCTAATCATCACACTTACTATAATATCTGTGGGTTTGTGATCACAGTCAAGAATATAGGAAAAATATTCAGTCTTTTTTTTTTTTTTTT
>NW_022196905.1:181538693-181540821 GCF_008632895.1 Mastomys coucha | reverse complement strand
GTCCTTGTTACATGTTGCAGTATCTTTTGGGTATATGCTCAGGAGTGGTATAGCCGGGTCCTCTGGTAAAAATTAAATTCATCTAAGTGTGAGGTTCAGAAAACCTTGTGGACCTCATGCTAACATTGCGGCTTCAGAATCCTGTGATGTGAGATAGATGAAGATCAAGATGTTCATGTAGTCAGGTATTATATAATAGTGAGTTGGTATTTTATAAATCATAGAACTGAGAAAGCATCTCACATAGTTGACAGATAGATAGATAGGTAGATAGATAGATAGATGGATAGATAGATAGAGTCAGCTAGGCAGCAATTATCAATGCAAGCCAAGTTGCCCTGAAGAAAGGCTGAGCCTTTCTTCCAGTTTTGAGTTTACTCATGCAATTATGAAGCCAATAGAAATATTAGTAAATTAATAAAACATACTATTATAATATAGTATATAACACACAATATAATTAAAATTAATAACATCAAAAAATAAGTATAAAGTTAATTAAATTTAATAAGCCCCCAAAGCCACTCTAAGGCTTGCCTTTTAAAGATTCTGTTTTATTGTTCACTTTTAAATGGATATAAACCTAAGTATATATTTTGAAAAATTACATAGGCATATTTCCCATGAGAATCATTACTTGACTGTGTGGGAAATTATACAAAGGGGTTTACTAGCAACAAGATTGTGCTCGCTCATCAGAAAGGCAATCTTTTTAGCTGAGTGCATATTCTAATCCTCCTGTATGAATTATGTGGATAAAATCTTTGAAGTGTTGTTAGAGAGGCAATGTTGACAAAATTGAACCTGACAGTGTTCTTTTATCCAGATCCAATGTGCTTAGACTGGGAGGCGCATATAGAATCATAGAGAATCCTGCTTTAAAATATGACTCAATGGGTGCATTCAGTGTTAGATAAAGCCACTCAGGGTAGCAAAAAGTGCATGAGTGGAAGTCGCTTCAACAGACATTAACATTTCCTTCATCACGTCTGTGTATATATGTGTGTGCTTGGGGTAAGCTTCAGTTTCACAGGCTATTTCACATTGCTTTATATTCACGAAATCTTGACAGTAATATCTTGTTTGTGTCTTACATATGTGCATATGTTTTCACGTGGATGTGCATGTGAGTTCATATGTAGAGTCCTATTTTCACCAGTGGGTGTCTTCCCTCCTGACAATTTTCCCCTTAGTTTTTGAGACAAGGTCTCTCACTGAATCGGGAGCTCATGGATTTGGCTATATTGGCTAGCCAAGGAAGCTCTGTCAAGGATACAGCTGGCTCTGTGAAACCTCACTCCTAGGACTGGGCTGTACAGATGCATCACTATGCCCAGCTTTTTGTATGAGTTCAGATCTCTACATCTGGGCTCACGTCCCTATGCCTTCACGGCTAACACCTTACCAAGTGATCTATCTCTGCAGCATCCAAGGCTGACAGTAAGATGTAAATGGATAGACAATAATTTTGCAATTCCCTGGGAACTGACATCCTGTTAGGCAAGTTAAGACATGAATGTTAGACAAGTCCCATCCTGGTAGTCAAGTTAAGATATGAATATTAGACAAGGCAAGTCCCCTGCCACAGTTGAATACCCCAACCAATGAGAGCAACATAAGTGTATAACAAAGACATGTTCCTAAGAAATTCCACTATCCCTAAATCCTGATTGGTGGAATAACTTGGCACAGATGTTTGTGGATTTGAGGCTTAAAAACCCTGTAGGATCTTAATGTGGGGTCATAGTTCAGTTCTCAAATCTGGACCAAGGTCCTGGTCAACCAGCCCTGGGGCATATGCTCAATAAACTATTTCTGTCTGTCTGAGAACAGTGTTGTGGTTTGTGAGGTGACTCCTGGAACAAACAAAAAAGGTATATGTCAAAATTTGACACAATAAATCAAACTATTTGACATTAGTGGATTTTATACAAAGTTTTATCCAAAAGAGCAAAGTGAATACTCTTGTCCAGGGCACATGGATATTCTCAAAGATATATTTTAGAGAAGCTACAGATGTTATTGCATCTAAAAGCAATGGAATTAAATTATCAAAATATGGAGATATTTGAAAAATATTCTAATGTCAAAATTAAAGACCATAGATAACCATAGGTTGAAGAAAGCA
>NW_022196905.1:181530910-181537755 GCF_008632895.1 Mastomys coucha | reverse complement strand
GAAAGCATGGAAAGGTGCAATTATAGAATGAGTTAAATCAACAATTTTAGGAAAATATCAGATAAACAAGGTTAGAAGTTCAACAGAGAGATAAGCTAAAGAACTCAGTGATCGAAATGAAGAGTGCAAGAGTTTCAACAGTAGATCGAATGAAACAAAATAGAAAGGAAGCACCCTCGAAGGCAGGCTATTTGAACAATCTCATCAGAAAAGCAGACAATAATGAGAGTGATGAAGGCAATTATGTGACAGTATCAAAGAAATCAACACACACTATGCAAGTCTCTAAAAGGGTAAGGTAAGAAATGAAGGCAGGGAAGATAGACAGTTAAAAGGAACATGACATGGGGAAAAGGCCACAGGCATCAAAAATTGATTTGGCAACCATATTTATCACCCCGCACAAACTCAACTCCAAATGAATCAAGGACCTTAATAACATAAGACTAGCTACCTTAGGTCTGATGGAAGAGAGTGTGGGACTAGTCTTGAACTCATTGGAATAGGAAAAGGCTCTCTGAACAGAACATTATTAGCATAGGCACTAAGATCAACAATTAATGAGGTAGACTTCATGAAACTGAAAATCTTCTGTGTAGGATAAGACTCCACTATTAGGGGCATGCTGGCAAGTTGCAGAATGGGAAGGGATATTGACTAATTATACATTTAACAGAGGGCTAGTATTGAAAACATATAAAGACCTAAATGAAATGGACATCAAGAAAACAACCTGGTTTTAAAAATGAGGAACAGAACTAAGCAGAGAGTTCTCAAGAGATGAAACAGCAGTGGCTGAGAACCATTGAAGAAATGTTCAACATCCTTATATATTCAGGAAATGCCAATTAAAGCTACTTTGAGATTTCATGTTACCCAAGTCAGAATGTCCAGGATCAATAAGACAAAGGACAGCTGATGCAGAAGAACTGTGACATGTCATGTGAGAAATAGGCAATATATATTCACTGTTGGTGAATGCAAACTTGTACAGCCACTATAGAAATATGTTCGATGGTTCCCGAGGAACCTGGAATTAGATACTCAAGATCCAGCTATTCCACTCTTAGACATATACCAAAGCTCCACATCTACTTTCTTCTTTTCTTTTCTTTCTTTTCTTTTCTTTTCTTTTCTTTTATTGGATATTTTATTTACATTTTAAATGTTATCTCCTTTCCTGCTCCCCCCAAACCTTCTATCCTATCCCACCCACTCCTGCCTTCCCACTCTGGCATTCCTCTTCACTGGAGCATCGAGCCTTCACAGGAACAAGGGCCTCTCTTCCCACTGATGCCCAACAACACCATCCTCTGCTACATCCTGCAGCTGGAGCCATGGGTCCCTCCATGTGTACTCGTTGGTTGATGGTTTAGTTCCTGGAAGCTCTGGGGGTCTGATTGGTTGATATTGATGCAAACCCCTCCAGCTCCTTCAGTCATTTCTCTAACTCCTCCACTGGGAACCTCATGCTCAGTCCAATGGTTGGCTGCGAGAATTCACTTCCGAACTTGTCAGGCTCTGGCAGAGCCTCTCAGGAGACAGCTATATCAGGCTCCTGTCAGCAAGCACTTGCTGGCATCCACAATAGTGTTTGGGTTTGGTGACTGTATAGTGAATGGATCCCCAGGTGGGGCAGTCTTTGAATGGCCTTTCCTTCAGCAGAGACACTTCTAATCCATGTCCATTGCTGCTTTATCCATAATACCTAGAAACTGGAAACAGCCTAGATGTCCATCAGTTGATGATGGATAATAAAAACTTGGTCCATTTAAATGCCTGAATAGTATTTAGCTCTTAAGAAAAATGAAAGTATGGTATGTTCAGGTAAATGGATCGAGTTAGGAAAAAAAATCATCCTGAGTGAGATAACCCAGACACTAATAAATATTGTCTGTTATCTTTTATGTATGGATGATATGTTTTAGGCCTTCATTATGGGTGCTACAGTCAGAATAACCACAAAGGCCAGGAACCTAATAAGACAGTAAAGGGGAGGAGAGGATCCCTGAAGAAATGAATAATAAAATGTATTGTTATGGATATATAAAGGCAAAACTAGAATAGGATGGTCAAATAGGGATAGAGATGAAGAGAGCAGTAAGAGGAGGAAACATGGACAAGGTTAAGTAACATTAAAGGATTTTTGAAAAACCACGTTCAAACTTACTACTGTAGAATCTTTCTAAAATATATACATAGCAAAGGCGCCTGTCTTAGTTAGGGTTTTACTGCTGTGAACAGACACCATGACTAAGGCAACTCTTATAAGGACAGCATCTAATTGGGGCTGGCTTACAGGTTCAGAGGTTCAGTCCATTATCATCAAGGCAGAAGCATGCCAGCATCTAGGCAAGCATGGTGCAAGAGGAGCTAAGAGTTCTACATCTTCATCTGAAGGTTGCTAGCAGAGTACTGGCTTCCAGGCATCTAGCGTGAGGGTATTAAAGCCCACACCCACAGTGACACACCTACTCCAATACCTTCTAATAGTGCCACTCCCTGGGTCAAGCATATACAAATCATCACACGGTCTAAATATTAGGGCAGTCAAAATCCCAACTAGATCTGACCATCATATGCCATCAAGTAATACCTTCAGTGATAGAAATGAGTTACATCTTCTCAAGATTTTTAGCCCAAAGGGCCCCATGAAAACCCCCAACATAACAAGCTATTGCCAAGGTGTTGTTACTCTTCATAAACTTATGGCAGGGCCCTATAAGAGAAGATAGCACTTACATATGCCATCAAACACAGAGAAGTTGACCATGTGCCTAAATAGAAGTTTCACTTTACTGGCTAGTCTCCGGTATGGGAAGATCTTCTGCATGCTACTTGAGGTAAAGGGCAATCATCAATATCTCTTTGCCATCAAACCTGTAATCTACATCAGAAGTCTTCCTGCCAGATACACTGGTGTGGCAATGGCACCAATGTCATGGGAGAAAACCATTTTCTGACTTGATTTAAGGTCCACTCTATAAGATGGAACCTATGCCTGACAGTGATAAAGTAACCAGGAATCTGGATCTAGATTAGTCATGGTCCCAGGGAAGGCATAATACTGTTAAAGGAACATAGCAAAAACAAGATTACTAATGACATACCATATAACCAAAGATTAGTGCCTCATCCAGGCCTCTCAGAATCATTTCTTTCAGAAGGCAATAATGAACACAGAAATCCACAACTGGACAATACAGTGACTGAGAGATATAAGAACACTCTTTTTGTCTGAGTGGTGGTGGCACATTTATAATCCCAGAACAGCAGAGGTAGGCTGACCTATCATGAATTTGATCTAGTCTACAGGGCAAGTTCTAGGACAGCCAAAGCTACATATAAAAAAATCTGTCTCCAAAATCCAAAAGCCCAAATCAAATCAAAACAAAACAACAAAATCCCTAAACAAACCAAAACCCCCAAACAAACAAAACCACTCCTTTCCTAAGTGGGGTAGCTTCATCAATGCCTCCCTCTCAAGCTTGGAGATTTATGCAGAAGAGGCAGAAAGATGTTAAGGACCAGAGCAGATGTATGACTCCAAGGACATAGTGTCTTCCAGAAATAACAGGACTGCTACATATATGAACTAACAGAAACAGGCAGCATGCACAGGTTCAAGATAGATTTCCAGCATTAAGAGGGCGAAGTAACAAAGGCTCCCGATGCTAAAACAAGAAGGTATCTGAAACTAATACCCACTGTCAGAAGTTGTTTTTCCTCCAATAAAGTCTCACTGGTTATATTGACTTCAGGCAGACCCACTGCTAAGAAACAGTCAGCCAACACAAAGCAAGCTCAAAGGTATTTCTGTAGATTTTTGTTTTGACTCGTTTTGCTTTGTTTTCTGTATGGGTAATTTTTGTCTTAATCATTTTTTAATCTTGATTTTCATTTTTGTGGGTTTTTTTGTCTGTCTGTTTAAAGAAAGAGAGAAAAAGATCATAAACTTGGGTGGGGAGGATCTGGGAGAAGAGGGAAGGGAAAATTATCAAAATATATAATATGAAAAAATTTTCAATTAAAAATGACAAATTGTGACTCTCAAAAATGAAAAAAATTGCAATATACTTGAGTTGCTAGTGAGTGAATCATCTGTTTAAAGACCTTTAAGACATTCTAAATGCAAACTGCAAAGCAAGATCTCAAGGTTATATTGTTTATTACTGAAAATTCAAAAATCTTCTCCTGCATGTGACTCCTTCCTGTGTTCTCCAGTGTACTAAGATATATGACACCACATCTAGACATAACTATAATATGCACCTTAGAGACCCATACACTGCCAACTCTATGGTGTCTCTATCACCCCTGGACTGGAGGTCACCATGAAGAGATTGAGGATATTCAGCTCTGCTTGTGGAATCTCATTGTCTGAAGAGGGTTCTGGCAACTTTGTGCTGAAACCTTTGAGATTCAGGAAAGGCTCAAAGGCCCAGGACTCAGCACTTTGGAGGTAGTTTGTTTTGCAGCTGTTTCCCCCCCTACCCCCTGGAGGAGGCAATGCCATATTGTGGGAAGCTAGTAGAAGTAGAGTAGACATACTATCTATCAACTATCAACAACTATCAACACTACCTTACAGACACTCATTAGACAATGAGGTGGGGTCAGCCAGAGGTTGCAAAGGCACTGATATCTACTGCTGGAAACCCCATGGTGGTACAGGTTTAAATGAATAAGTGGCTGTCCAATGTGACTAAATACAACACTTTCCATGGATACGCACATGGTATAGGTCACATGCTGTATTCAAAAGCCAAATAAAGCTTTTGATGTTACCCAGGTGAGAAGAGCAGCTGAGGCAACCCTGATAGGAGTTTTAATGAAACAGCTCCTCCAGGTTTTCAATCTCCCTGTGACTCCCCTGTGGAAGAGTTCTACTAAAGAATCCCGTTTCCCACGTGATAAGCAAAATGAAAAGGAGGTGGTTTGGAATTGAGAGCGGCAAAACCAAAACCACAAACAGATAGGATCCCTAGGGTGGGCCTATGCTGAGAACACTGTAAGAGAACTTGAAGCATTAAAATTGCTGAGAGTGAAGACCATGAGTTATGTACTAGGATCATAGCTTTATTGAATGATGAGATTTTTCATACTGAATATCTCTAGGATTTTGTGTCATTGAATTTAGAAACACATAGTGTTTCACATAGCAAGATCATACATGGTAGGACATGGGAAATGTAGGAAGAATTTATACCACATTTGAAGTTACAAATCGTTGCTATTCTGTTTCAGAGGTCGTTACGTCACTGGTATCTTCTTTCATTTCTGAAGAGGAAACGTTGGGTCCTTTACTCTTAGGTGATTTTACATAACTAATCAAGAGAAAAAGTAACGCAATGAACAATAATGAAAAACAAGCAAAAAGAATCCAAATATGAATCACTTGCCCAATTCTTTTCTTGGGTTCCTCTTCATTCTCTTGCAGAGGGCCACTGTCAACACTCCCTCCAGAGCCATGTGCCAGGCAATATGGTGGGCCCCACCCTTGTTGGCAGTGGCAGTGATGTAAATTGTTGCACACACCTTTCATGTTGCACTTCTTAGGTGAACACTGACTTGCCCAAATTGACTTATTGACACACCTCTTATTGATACACACATGCTCTGGACCACAGTCTGTGCCATCTTTCACAAAACCAATGTCAGGGATTGTCATCCCAAAGTGGTAGTCAGTTCCCCAACAGGTGATACCATTGAGGTGAGTCCATAGTACAGTGGAATGCTCCCTCAAAAATGGAATGCCTCTTACGTTCTCACACTGAACTCGGCCACAGAGGATGTCTGAGTCATGACATTTTAAGTATGCATTTCTGATCATACCACAGTTGCCAAAACGGTCACCTTGGGTGTTGAGTTCTCTGTAGCAACTGTGAGCTGCACTCCTGGCTTCTTTGCCAAAGATTTGCTTACACTGTTCATCTCGGTTATTGCATCTCTTTTCATAGCAGTAGCCACCATCTTTACAGGGACTCCCATCAAGCAAATAAACGTCATTAGGACACTTATGTGACTGTCCATTGCACGATTCTGGAAGGTCGCATTCATTGGCCTTTTCCCTGCAAACTCTGCCTGATGGTTTGATCTGGCAACGTAAGCAGCAAAGCCCAAAAGCACAGGCAGCCCCAGCTTTGAGGGTACAGCTGGATTTGCAACATGGATCTGTTGCACACTTTTCTGCAGATCCACAATCACACTGCTCTCCTTCGTCAACCACTCCATTCCCACAGTGCTTGCTTTTGAGGATGCCTAATGGCTTCTTTTCCTTGCGCATACAGTTGGCAGTAGGATATGTTGTCCAAAAGTCAGAATAACTACAGTTACTAAACTTCAGGATGCCATTGTCTGAGGGAGCCATTAAGCAAACTTGTGCTCCACATGTACATAAGCGGCTATCATGCTGCATACCCAAATTATGACCCATCTCATGTGCTATGATCTGTCCAATATGAAGAACATTAGATCCTAACACACGATCAACTCCACAATTATAAGATGGCTCACAGACAGATCCAACATAAGCTAAACCAAGGAGACTACCAAAATGATGATTCACAAAAATATGTGCAATGTCATTTGGAATACGAAAATTAAGGCTGCGAGACGTCCAAACACAAAATTCATGTAGGAGGATATCTATGTCGTTCACGGGTACACGGTTTCTATCATTCCACATCTCAACTCCAATTAAAAGTACCTCAATATCCAGTGTCTGATAAATGTTATTTATAATATTGATAATGGTGAATATTTCCACTAACACACGTGATGTATTATTGTTATGATAACGAATCCGCTCACGGTCAACAACCAATGCCAGGTCAAGAAAATAC
>NW_022196905.1:181512238-181529938 GCF_008632895.1 Mastomys coucha | reverse complement strand
AGCAAGACTAAATGAAAGGACAGAAATTGGAGTATATCAGTTATGGGCAGGCCACGGTAGAAGAGAAAGATCAAGATGTGAGCTTACATAGCTGAGGTATTGTTCAAAGAAACAACTCTACAAAGTGCATTAGATTTGGTGTTTAATTTTGTTGAAGTACAGTCAAACTATGGGTATAAGGAAGAATTTTAATTTGCAAATATTGATACTTTCTGAACCCAGGCAAAGAACTATTGGACTTATTCCTTTACCTTAAAAATGAACACTTGTATAAGATGCACATAGAAACATGTCCGCAATGCAAGTCCATTCACACACACTTTAAGCTTATTGCATAAAATGCCAAGAGATAATCGCAGAAAATAAGAAGAGAAAAGGGTCTATTGAGGACAAAAGTTCTAAATTGTGAGTATCATCATAATACCTTCAGGTGTTCTCCATGTCTGTGAGTTTCATGCTGTTATTTATAAAGACATTATTTCAGTATATCACCTTACCTGACTTTGATTTCATGATGCTTTAGCCTTTGGCTGCCATTCAAGAGCTTGAATTACAGACACGTATTACTTATTGCTTTTTATATTTCCATTTCAAGAAAATATATTTTCATGAAATTCCTTTGATAATTTTTAATACTAGCTTTTGTTCTGATGAGAAAGGTTTAATCATTGTTCATGTGATACTCTTGATAAGTAATTCCTATGAATTCATCTTAATTTATTCTTAAAATATTGTCATGCAATCTTCTCAAAGGAAATGAAAACATGATCTGGATTGACTTTGTACTGTGGACAGTAAATTGTACAATGACTCAACATGTCATAACTCCAGAGTGACTCTAACATCTTCTTTCATACAGACACATTGTGCCATGTACTACAAAAACCTTAAAGTTGACTTTCAAAATCTTTTCTCCACTGTTTTCTTTCCATAGCTTTATCAAATGCATCAATATCTGTACTGTTCATACTACCTGGCATTTCTTTCTGATATAGTGTCTAACTCAGTGTTATTCAAAGCAGAGTAACCACACATTGTAAAAGTTTAGAATGCCCAGTCAGATAAATAGAGCAGAATAAGAAAGAAGACAGATAGAATTCTTTTATCTGGTTATGGTTTGAAAGACTGGATAAGAGTCAAGGTGTGTGTTCCTGTGTGAACTCATAGTCTAAATATTTGTGTTTCTATCCCTGGTGTTAATTCTTAAGTGACTTACTAGCAGGTGAAATGACAATGCCCATGACCTTGTCTAATGATAGTTGCTTCATTTCACATCTGCAGTGTAGATTTTTCTTGAGACTTTAAATGACAAAGAGAATGTTGGTTCCCACATTCTTTTTCTCTTATAGGGTTGAATTCTAGATTGAACTGCCTAGCAACAAGAAACTCTCAGCCTACAGAACAGTACAACTAGCTAAGGTTCTACCCATACCTGTACCATCTCAACCAGTTTGCCTTATGTTGACTCCTCAGTATCAGTAATCAGATTTTCTAGTGTGCTTCTTAAACTTCAAAGTGAATTAATCTCTTTACATTATTACCATTCAGCATTTCCCCCAAAGTCATATAATCACTATTCCTTCTGTACTTTTTCTGCTCATATTGCCTCCATGGCCTCAGTTGATCCTAACCATCCAGGAAAAACGTAATCAAGTAAGCATCAGCATTAAATGACATCCTAGATGAAGTGCATTCAACGCTACGAATGCTACGAAATAATCTACCCAATGAGTACAGAGCAAAAACTCTTAGTATCCAAGGAACATTGTTTAAAAGAAATAAAATACTAGGAAAGAATGGAAGTCTTCCCAAATGTAGGGAAATGGAAATAATTATTTGTATTCTGTCTGATTATAGTGAAGTGAAGGCATATATCAAAAGCATGAAAAATATCAAACACACATAAACTCTTGAAGATGAAATAACACAATCCATTGACTGATGAATGGGTCCTTGGTGATATAAATTTCTAAATATAAAAAATGTAGCATATTAAAGCCTATCAGATACAAGTAAATCAGTCATAAACCCAGAGTGATTTCAAATAATATATAAGGGCCTTATATAACCAAAACAAGCCTAGTTCTAAATTAGTTGTTGAAAATAAAGAATTCATGGTAGAAACGAAAGAATTGAAATAAGCAAATACAAAATATTAGTGAAGCAAATAGGTTTTTTGAAAAGATAAATAAGATTGAGAAACTGTGAACCATGCTACCTAAAAAAGTAAGAAAACCCAAATGAGCAAAGTGAATCATTATGATGCACATAAATGGAATGCAGAACCCCATTAGGACACTCATTAATAGAAACATTCCACCAAGTTGGAAAAATTAAGAGATATGGAAATGGATAAATTTCTACTGGCATATGACATATTCCTTCCCCCTCTCTCCCCCCCCAAAAACCCCAGAATGACAATATCATCACTAGACATCTTATGCCTCAAAGTACAACTTTTAGTGTCAGGAATCGGCAACTTCTGGTTGAGTCATTTGCCAAACAAGTCCAAAACATCAAAAGCTAATGCCAAGGCTATTGGTTGCTTTCCACAACTTGGTGATAAAGTTCAACTTCTAAAGACAATACTTGTGTCATCAAACATGGAGAATTCAAGCTAGTGCCTAGTTAGAAGCTTCTCCCTTGCTGACTAGTGTTCAGGGTAGTAGAAGGTACTCTGTATATTACAGCAGAAAAACATTCATTCATATCACCAACTACAAACCCATGACCTGTAAGAGCAACTTACCTGCAAGATATATTGATGTAATCATGGTACAAATGTATCATGGAATTAACCAACCACATTTTCTTAAAGAAGTTTGAAGCCCACTCCATGAGATGTAATTTATACAAGATACTGCTAAAGTGGCCAAGAACTTGACATTAGATAGGTCATGGGTCTAGAGGAAAATTAGTACTGATATTCTGAGATGGAAGCTTAAAGGTTCCTTGGAAACTCAGTTGTGTTGGAAGGTGTTTTGCTGAGGCAAACACATGAAGGATTGTTTCCTGAAGTAGACACATGTGAAAGGCTAAGGCAGAATAGTGAAGAAACAGTTCACTGAAGCAGACACAGAGAAAGGCTGTTCTGTGAATGCAAGCATGTGAAAGGACACATGATGGAGGATTCATCCCTAACAACACCCATGTATTGTTACATTGAGTAGTTGAGCTTCATTTTCTGGACTCCATAGAGAGAAATGCACCAAAAAAACATTTGGTGGTTTGCTATAGTTTCTTGCCACTTCCACAGACTTGGGTTGATTGGCAGAGTGATGTAATCTGAAACAGACTCATGTGCTGAGGCTAGACCTGAAAATGACAGGTGGTGGTTAGAGGGAGTATGAAAAGGACTTGACAAAGAATGACAGAGGCTGAGCTTGGCTTGACTATAGAGCTATCTAGGTGTGCAATGCTTGTTGGTCTTGAGTCTTCACTGATCTTTACTTCACTGAGAGAGGAGAGAGAGAGAGAGAGAGAGAGAGAGAGAGAGAGAACTTCTACTGATGCCCTTGCTGGTCTATCCTGACACTACTGAACTGGACTTCTGGTATATCTGTGAAGTGTTTGTGAGTGGATTGAGCTGCCACTGGTGCTCTGTGAACTGAATTGCTGATTTCCTAACAATGCAAATGGGATTATTCCATAGAACCATTTCTAAACAGGTCCACTTCCCCTATATCCTTTCTTTTCCATTACCTCTGGTGGCTGGTAGTCAAGAAGGGAGGCTAAAGCATTTAAGAACTATCATTAAAAATACGTTTCAAAAAAAATTAAAGTTACAGGTGGTGCCCAGTGTGACTTAGGCATAATGTGTAACTCTGCTTCTAATATAGAGAAAATGGCAGATTATGAGGTCTTAGCAAATTTCCTTAAGGATATTGGCAACATGGCAGCTACTGGCACTGGGTGGTATTCTGCATTGCTCCCAGAAGGATATTTTTAGTTTTGCCTCATAGTTTTCATGTATACTATTTTGAAAAAGTTCAATGGGAAATCAACAATTTTCTTGTGTTAGAGAAGATTGCAGAGTTGGCTATGAACATAAAGAGTTTGCAGATGGAGATAGAAATGCTTGGAAAACACAAAGGGCCACAGGGAAGAAAGAAATGTTCAAGCTTGGTGCATGAGACCGGTAATGTATTATATGATGAAAGAGGGAAACAAACTAGGGTAGAAAATAAACTGCTGTCCCATCCTGCTTCTAGAGCCCTGAAAGAGCAAGCAATGGCACAGGTACAACAGGTTAATGCACATCTGAGTGCAACACCAGAGAATTTGCTGGGGTCTACACAGGCACCTTCAGCCTTCCCAGTCTTTGTGCAGCATATGCCTGCTACCAATGGTGGACAGGCTTAATATGAAATTGACCTGGCAACCAATAGAAATGTTAGATCTAAAGCATTTTAAGGAGGCTATTGTAATGTATAGTTTACATTTTTCCTTTGTCAAAGAAATGTTAAAAAAATATAGCATAGAGTTGTCCCACAAGATCAGAAGGGATCAGTGTCATCAGCAGTATTAGAAGCTGAACAACAATTACAGTGGTTGTCATGATGGAGATATGAAGCCACAAAACTAGCACAGTGTAATTTAGCAAGGGGAATAAATGTTACTACAGATCAGCTGCTTGGTGAAAGGCATTATGCTGACTTACATGAACAAATCCAATCTGATGATGGTGTAGTTGAACAATGTCATGTTGATGCTTTACGAACTTGGGATTTTGTTGAGGAACCTGAGGAGGGGGGAATCCACTTCATTTACTAAAATGATACAAAATTCTGGAGAAGCCTTCCCAGAATTCTTATAGAGGTTGAGTTCACCTGTGAATAAAGCCATAACAAACCCTGAAACCAGACAGTCATTGATATAAATATTAGAATTTGAGAATGCAAACACCAAGGGTAGAGAGCAATCAGACCATTGAAAGCACGTGGATCCCTATAGATGAATAGATAAGGGAAATAACTGATATTGGTTTTCAGGATTAAATGCAAATATCATAGGCAGATCATAGCTAGAATTATCAGGAATCCTAAATGCTTGATGTTTTAATTGTGGTGAATTTGGTCACTTCCAAAGAAATTGTAAGGCTAAAAGATTCAGAACTCAAAATAACAGGTACACTGAAAATAGAGAACATGGTAATTGTAATTGTAGCCACAAGCAGTGGCTCCCTTAATCATCATTAGAAAAGTTTCTTCTTGCAGTAGATGGATATTAACACAGAGACTCACAAGTGGATAGTGAGCAGGAAGTGAGAGACTTTGGAGAACTCAGTCCAAAGTCAGATATCTCTCTCAAACCCTTCCCTCAATTCTCAGGGTTCAATGAGGAAAATGAGGCAGGAAATTGTAAGAGATGTAAGCAATGGACTTATAGACTGACTTCAAGAAAATAGCCAAGTGGCACAAGTAAAGTCACAGAGACTGTGGCACCCTGCACAAAGTCGGCAATGTGTCTATGCAGATGGGGTCCCAGCCCTGGGAGGGGCATAAACAGGACCTTTCATCCCTAACCAACAAGTCATTTGCAATTGATGACTCATGGGAAGGGGGAAATAAGTTTCTCAAGTTCAGTATCTCTGTGCATGTTAGCCATACCCCAGGGCTGGTCCCATGAGCAGGAGTAGCTAGCCAATACAAAATGAACTCCAAGTTCTTTATTTTTTGTATATGGGCTCTTTGCTTCATTTTTTGTTTTATTTTTGCATTTTATATTATTTTTGGTGTGTTTTGGATTTAGTTTTGTGGATTTTTTGTTGTTCAGAAAAGAGAAGGAACATGAAGTTGGGTGAGTAAGCACAAAGGTAGAGTTGTAGGGAGGATCTGGGAGGAGATGTGAGAAGGGAAATCATGATCAAAGATATTGTATATAAATTTTTAATAAAAATGAATAAAATCAAGGAATAATTTAACAAATACATCAGGAAGATTATTAAATGTGATTAAGTTAGCTTTATTCTCCAGATGCCATGTTGGTTCAGCACCCATATATCAATAAATACAATATATCTCTTAAAAGAATGGTAGAAATTTCATGACTATCACAAAAATCATGAAACAATGTTGAAAAAGCTAACATTTCTTCAAAATAAATGTCTTGAAGAAACTGGGTTAGATGAGCCATATCAGAGCAAATCAGAAAATAATAAAGAGCTATATCTATATCTCATCTATAATCTACCTGTAACCATATATATATATATATATACATACATACATATATGTTTACATATATATGTGTGTGTGTGTATATGTGTGTATATATATACATATTCATACATACATACACACACACATATATATACACATCCAACATTATATTAGGGAAAAGCACAAAGCAGTTCTACTAATATCAGGACCCAAATCAATCTCTACTTTCTTCATTTCTGTTCAGTGCAATATTGGAAGGCTTGGCTAGAACATTACAGAGAAGAGAAGCAAATAAGGGGAATAGCAGTGGGAAAGGAGGAAGTCAAAGGTGTGCTGTTGTTTGTTTTGGTGGGTTGGTTGGTTGGTTGGTTGGTTTTGGGTTCATTGAGACTGTATTCCTCTATATACCTCTTGCTATCCTGAAACTCCCTCTGTAGACCAGACTGGCCTTGAACTTATAGAGACCCACCTATCTACCTACCTCTGCCTTCCTAGTGCTGGGATTGAATGCATACCCTTCCACTTCTTGGAAAATCAAAGAATTTTTATTTGCAAAATCTGTGGTTCTGTATATAAGAGATCCTAAAGACTCCACCAGAAAACTCTCAAAAACTGGTGAATACTTTCAGCAGTATGGAAGGATTCAAAATTACCATACACAACCTATAGCATTTCTATTACAAATAATAAACATGTTGAAGAAGAAACCTGAGAAGCAATTCCACTCACTATTGCTTCAAAACAAACCTAAAGACTTGGGAATAAACCCAACAATGAGGTGAAAGACTTTCACAATGGGAACTTTAAAACACTGAAGAGAGCAGTTGAAGGAGACACTAGCAAAGCTGCCATTCCCATAGGTTAGAAGAACCAATTTTGAGACAATGTCTATCTTAACAGAAACAGTCTACAGATTCAATGTAATTCCCATCAAAATCCCAATGCTAGTCTTCACAGAACTAGAAAAACAATGTCAAAATTTGTGTGGAATCACAAGTTCTCAGAGAACCAAGACAATCCTAATCCAAGACCTAAGATTGCAAGTGTCACCACACCTGATTCAAATTATATTACAGAGCCATAGTAACCAGAGGCACATGATACTGGGATAGAACCACATAAGTAGATTAATAAGCAGAGAACAGAAGAGCCAGACATAAACCTGTGTAGCTACAGTCAGCTGGTTTTTCATCTGGTTGACAAGAATGCAAAAAGCCCGTATAGGAGGAGGTATTGATTCCCTAATTGGTTTTTGATTGTGTTAATTAAAGACAGTGGAAGCTAATCCCTGGTTGAAGGAAAAGAGATGGGATTTCCAGGTTCCAGGAGGAAGAGGAGAGGACTAGATGCAGGTTTTTGATTTTGTTTTTTGGCTTTGTTTGTTTGTCTGTTTTTTCAACCAGGCTTCAGGGAGGGGAGCACAAATGCCATATAAGGCTTGGGATCATCTACAATTGGTGGTACCTGTGTTACCAGCAGAATTCTGATAAAGGATAGCCAATGAGTTTAGGGCAATAGATTCCCTGCCCAGCAGTTGTATTATCTGGGTTTTTTTAAAAACGTGTTAGAACTGCCTGGTGTTTTCCATTCTCAGCATTAAAGTGGGTTGGAAGAGAAAGAGCACAATTGGGGCTTTGGAATGGGAGAATCAGGTAAAGGGCTGAGCTCCAGGGAAGAGGTAACCAGTTGTGCAGGCTGGCAGGAGAGCGAGCTCAGAGCTCAGGCTTAGCAAAGCTATCCAAGAGGAGGAGATAACCTGGTGGAACTCTGGCTGACAAGAGTGCGGCCCCAGGCAAAGGAGCAGCAGATTTTTAAAATTCCATGCAAAAAGACTGCTTTGACACATCTGTACTTTTAAAGTTGGATATCCATATGTAGAAGGATGCAAAAGGATATGCCACTCTCACTCTGCACAAGAATGAACTTTCAGTAGATCAAAGACCATCACATAACACTTAACACTCTGAAGCTACTAAAATAGAAAGTAGAGAACAAGTAAGGACTAAGAATACAAGTCTCTTAAACTAAAAACTGTCTGAACAGTATTCAAATTTCTTGATGGATGAGAGTTTTGTATCGAAGATAAAGTTTTACTTTATACACTTCATTGTGATCATGGTTTTCATGCATTCATCTTCTCCTAGACTCTCCCCACTTCCCCACTCTCTCTCACTCTCTGCACATTGCCCAGTTTTAAGACTCTGTTTTAGTTGCAATCTACTGCAGGAGGAAGCTTCTCTGGAGATGGCTGATCAAGATGCTGGCCTATGACTATAGTGGAATATTGCTAGGAGTTATTTTAACTGGAGTCCTCTAACAGAACAATGTTTGCTTTTCCCCTAGGCCCATGGCCTGTCTAGTCTACGGTTCTTGGCTACCTGAGCTGCATCAAGCATGGGTCCCACCTCATGGAGTAGGACTTAAATCCAAGCAGAAAGTGGTTGTTTACTCTTACAATGTTTGTGCCACTATTGTTCCAGTGTATCATACAGGAAAGGTAACAATTTCACATCAAAGTTTTGGACTTGGTGCATCAAACAACCTGGCTTGGTAGTTACCTTTCTCCTCTGGTAGCATGCATAGTTTCTTCTAGGATCATGAACACTAGTCAATAGGGGTAAAGGCTCTAGTTAGGCAATAGGACATTACCATTGTTTTGTGGAGCTATCTATAGCCAGCTAAATATCTTGAATAAATTTTAAGTAGTTATTGGCCATGTGTTGTTCTTCCTGTGAAAACTCTACTTCATTTTTAAAAAACTGGTCTGGTTCTTTCCTTATTGTTCTGTTTATATTTTTTCTTTATTATTATTGTGTGTGTATATGTGTGTGTGCACGTGCGCTTTACCATTAATGTGGTGTATGTACTTGTACGTATGAATGTATGTGCATGTGTGCATGCCTGTGTGTTCACCTGTGTATGCATGTGTGCATTTGTGTGTATGCATTTGGTGAAACCAATAATTGATACTTGGCATCTTGTTGATCATTTATCCAGCCACTCTGGTTTTTTTTCTTAAATAAACACTCTCAGTGAACTTAGAGCTCATCAGTTCAGTTATGCTGGCTGGCCAGTGAGCTTAGGGGATTCACTTGCCTCTATATCTAAACCTAGTTGTTGAATTACAGGTATATGCCTCCATGCCTGCCTCTTATGTGGATGCTAGGGATCAGAGTTCACACCTTATGTTTTTATAGCAAGCACTTCACATACTGGGTTATCACCTAAGTCCCATGTATTATTTATATTAATCTTCTGTCTTAATCAGGATTGCTATTGCTGAAATGAAACACCATGACAAAAAACAAGTTGGGGGCGGGGGAGGTTTATACAGCTAACACTACCATATCATAGTCTCTCACTGGAGGAATTCAGGGCAGGAATTCAAGACAGCAGAACTGGAATCTGGAGGCAAGAGCTGATGCAAAGGCAATGAATGGCATGCTTCCCATGGCTGCTCAACCTGCTGTCTTCTAGAAACCAGACCCACCAGATGAGGTATGGCACTACGAGCTGGCCTCTCTTCCACTGATCACCAATAGAGAAAGTGCCTTAACACTGGATTTCATAGAAGCATTTCTCAACCAAAGCTCCTTCTGATGATTTGAACTTGTGTCAAGTTGACACACAAAACCATCTGGTACCACTGACCACTTGTCAACTTGGCACACAAACACATTATTAGATCCACAACTTTTCCTTTTATTTACCTCCAAGATCTCAGATGTAGGGAAGACCAAGGAGAGAGGGCCTTTAGTGACAACAGAAGTCTGCTGGGGGTTGGGGGGCTGCATCTCCAGGCCGTGTCAGATACCTGGGATAGGGTAGGCTCAGGGAATCTAGGAGAGTGACTCTCTCTCTCTCTCTCTATCTCTATCTCTCCCTATCTCTATCTCTATCTCTCCCTATCTTTATCATCCCTATCATCCCTGTCATCCCTATCATCCCCATCATTCCCCATCATTCCTCATCATTCCCCATCATTCCCCATCATTCCCCATCATTCCCCATCATTCCCCATCATTCCCCATCATTCCCCATCATTCCTCATCATTCCCCATCATTCCCCATCATTCCCCATCATTCATCCCCCATCATTCATCCCCCATCATTCATCCCCCATCATCCATCCCCCATCATTCATTCCCCATCATCCATCCCCCATCATCCATCCCCCATCATTCATTCTCCATCATTCCCCATCATTCCCCATCCCCATCCCCATTATCCCTATCATCCCTATCATCCCTATCCCTATCATCCCTATCCCTATCCCTATCATCCCTATCCATATCCTTATCATCCCTATCCCTATCCCTATCTCCCTATCTCCCTATCTATCTCCCTATCTATCTCCCTATCTCCCTATCATCTCCCTATCTCCCTATCATCTCCCTATCTCCCTATCATCTCCCTATCAATCATCTATATCCCTATCAATCATCTATATCCCTATCAATCATCTATATCCCTATCATCTATATCTCTATCATCTATGTCCCTATCATCTATATCCCTATCTATAACCCTGTCTATATCACTATCTATCTATATCCATATCTATATCCCTATATCCCTATATCCCTATCCCTATCTAATCTATATCTATATTTATATCTATAGCATCTATATCTATGTCCACATAGAAATATATATAAAGTGCTATATTGCAGTTTCCAGTGTCACTACAATGAATGACTATTTGATTGGGAAGTAGGAAAGACAGAGAAATGATGAGTGAGAGATGGAGAGGTTTAACATAGGTCACGGTGATCTTCATATCTCTGCTACTATTGAGGGTTGTGTCTGCTTATATTGTCCTGCTGTAGCTGGGGCCTATTTTTATGTCCATGGCCCATGTTACTACTGAAGGCCATGTGGATGTCAATGGTCTGTGCTACAGCCTGAGGCTATGCTGATGACAGAGGACTTTGCTGAGTTTTGGGTCATATTAATGAAGGTGG
This sequence comes from Mastomys coucha, assembly GCF_008632895.1. Classification (NCBI taxonomy): domain Eukaryota; kingdom Metazoa; phylum Chordata; class Mammalia; order Rodentia; family Muridae; genus Mastomys; species Mastomys coucha. The sequence continues at coordinate 181,518,813 of NW_022196905.1, read as the reverse complement.
CCTGTGCTGCCACCTGGGAAAATGGTGATGTCCAGGTTCATTCTGCTGTTGAGGACCATGTCTGGGTCCATGGTCCTATTGCAGCCAAGGTCTTTGTTGATGTCCATGGCCCATGGTAGAAGACCATGTTGGTGTCTTTGGCCTGTGCTGCTTCTAGGGTTGTGATAATGTCTGTGGCCTGTGCAGCAGAGGGCTGGGTCTTTAGTGCTATGGAAGGCCACACTGAGGTCAGTAGCATGTTCATGGTCTGTGTGGTCACCAGAAACCACGTGTAAGTCCATGATCCATGCTCTCACTGACTATAAATAGCAAGAAAGCTGCATTGCCATGGTGTTGATGACTGCAGACTCAGTTGAGGTAAAGAAGCACAGAAGGCTTCTGTGAAAACCACTAATCAATTACCTGCCCTCCCACTCCCCAGTGACAGTCTAGACAGAAATCCATAGAATGCTGCTGCCTATGCCTGATCCTACTTGCCCCTGTGGGCTGGAGGTAAGGTGGCATGGAAGTGAGAAATGCCACAGCAAGCTCCTCTGAACATTGTTGTAAGCTCCTTTAATATCCTCCACCTGCACCCAATTGGTCCCAAGAAAGCCTCTCTTCTAAACTAGTTCCTATTTGGCTGGCATTGTCTGGGTCAGCAATGCTTAGTCTCTCAAGAAGTCCTCAATTAGGTCCTCCTGTAGGAGATGCCTTTGTGGCTGTGTAGCCCCCTCATTTATGCAGAGGTGTCTGCACTCTTCCTCCTACAGAAGGGGACTCCTAAAAATTATCATAAGGATGCTGAAGTGTAGCTCTCTGTAATTAATGGCTTCTGGTCAGGGGAAGGATTCAATTATCTTTAAGGGATTGGGAATTTGAAAATTTTCCATTGAATATATGGGTCACACAAATTTAACTTTTCTTTCTTTTTATTTTTGGTGTGTGGGGGGGGTAGGAGACAGAATTAAGGTAGGATTAGGGTGCAGACTTCATAGGACTGGGAAGTTTGAGTGCTCAGGGTTCATGAAGTGAAATTCCAAAATAATTAATAAAAATAATATTGAATAAAAAGTATGATGTTTTCTCCAGTTTAAAATACTTGTCCGTATGTGGACTTTGATAATCTTCTTACACTGGTCTATAGGCAGATACTTGTCTTGGCTACATTTTTATTCATTTCTCTCCAGTAATAGTATCCTAAATGATGCAATAATCAACTCAATTCACTTCATTAGAGATATCACAAAAAGAATATATGTCTTTTGATTACAAAGCTAAGCAAATTTGGGCTTGGTTTTGGGTGGGAACTTTCATCCATAAGATCAATGTGTCCCTAAATACTTTTTTAGGCTCCATCAATTGCAATTACACTGTCAAAGGAAATGAAAAGAATTTGGTGGGGATATTCAAGCCATAATAAGAATATAAATGTTAATCTGTGCTTAGGTAGATGTGTAAATACAGCCAATTGCTCTCCAGGTAGATTCACCAGAATGATACTCTGTTTCTTGTATTAGAAAACACAGGAAAGAGATGATTGCCCAACACAGTCATGGATGATCAAGGTCAGAATTAGTCCATTTTGGACCAGCTGTTATGCACTCTTCTGCTGTTGCACTGTTCATATGTGTGCTTGCAGACTTTCATTATAGATGACTATATGCCAGACTTACACACTTACAGGAGGTCTGTAAGGATTAATCTCTTCAATTTAGAAGGGCTCATTCTACTCTCTACCTTCTTGCTGAATTCTAGTTCAAAATCAATGAAGAATTCTAACACAGACACTGTCTTTATTTGACACAAGCCTCCTTCATGTCTCATGTTCATATGCAATGTTGTTCATGAAGCTATAGAATTCAGAAATGTCAGTTGTTAATGCAGAAGGGCCCACAAAGCCCTCAAATTCATCAAATTACTTGGGGGTGATGATACAGGATGGTTATGATAATCGCCATGACACCTAACAATGTCTTGCTCTTGAGTTTGGTGTTGTGTCACAACAAAAGACAGCAGAGATCCTCACCTGGACTGGACGGAACACCCATCCTTAAACCACATGGAGCACCAAGGACCTGCTGCTGAGCAAAGGCAAGCTGAGCTTTCTCTGCCCATTTCAGATTGGTCTCAGTATTTGACATTTCTATTGATATAGTTCTCACCAGCAGAGTGATCGGCTTCTGTGGAAAGATATTGTGTAAATTTTGTTTTGTCATGGAATATCTTGTTTTCTCCATCCATGGTAATTGAGAGTTTTGCTGGGTATAGTAGTCTGGGCTGGCATTTGTGTTCTTGTAGGGTCTGTATGACATCTGCCCAGGATCTTCTAGCTTTCATAGTCTCTGATGAGAAATCTGCTGTAATTCTGATAGGCCTGCCTTTATATGTTTCTTGACCTTTTCCCTTACTGCTTTTAAAATTCTTTCTTTGTTTAGTGCATGTGGTGTTTTGATTATTATGTGATGAGAGGAATTTCTTTTCTGGTCCAATCTATTTGGAGTTCTGTAGGTTTCTTGTATGTTCATGGGAATCTCTTTCTTTAGGTTAGGGAAGTTTTCTTCTATAATTTTGTTGATATTTGCTGGACCCAGTTACTCCCAGTGTTGGGACAGATGTTGGTTCCTGCTTACCTCTGATCCTGGGTTGTGATCTGCTTCTTTACGATATGATTTATCAAAGTTGAGGATTATTGGTATTATTTCCATAGGAAACATGACAGTGAATCCTTACTTTATTCTAATGGCTCTGTAAGTATTACAATCTTCTGGATACTATTTTTAATGTACACATATGTGTATGTCTGTGTCGTGGGCATATGTATCTTTGTGTGTGAACATATGTGATTGGGTGAAAGTACATATGTATGTAAGAGCATGTTCATGAGTACACAACCTCTAGTAGAATCCTCTGTCCTCTATCTTCAAGACAAGGACTCTTGTTAACAAGATAGGATAGACTGGCTGAGGAATGAACCCAGGCATCTGCCTAACTCTAGATGACCAGAAATAGGATTCTGAGCATCCACAAACCACCACACCTGGCCTTTTAGCATGGATTCTTGAAAACTAATTTTCTCAAAATTGTGAGGCTGGCACTTTAGTGATAAAGCAAACTCCATAGCCCTGCATCCAATACAGCAAACAAAGGTAATGATACTGAATTTCTAGCAATAGGATCTTCGGTTTAGAGGCCTTATCACATTCTACTTAAGTACAAGGCAAAAATCCCAATGTAGCAAAATGAATTAGTGGAGATTTTAAAAAAATTCTCATGTAGGTGACTCCTCCCTGTGTTCTCTGGTGTGCTAAGGGATGTGACATATCATTCAGTATCCAGTCATGACAAAATATGCTCCTGAGAGACCCTCAATGTCAACTACATGGTGTCTCTATCAGCTCTGGACTGGACATCACTGTGAAGAGACTGAGGACATTCAGCCCTGAGTTTGGGAGTTAGTTCCCTGACTGTGGGACCCTAGTATCTGAAGAAGGATTTGGCAACATGGTGCTGGAGCCTTTGTGATTCAGAAAAGGTTCAAGGACCCAGGACTCAACCCTCAGGAGGTAGATTGTTTGACAGTTTTTCTCTATCTCTGGGGATGAGAATGTTGTGCCAGTGAAGCTAGTAGAAGTACTCTCTACTCCATGAGCCATTACCAATACCACCTTATAGCCACTCAGTCGTCAATGGAGTTGGGTTAGCCAGAAGTTGCAAAGGTAGTTTGCAAATATCTATTGCTGGAGACCTTTTAAATGTCACTTTTGTTTCCTCTGATAATGGGGAGAGATGACAGACAGACACAAGCTATGTGAATACACAGCTTGAGTTCAGCCCAGAGCTTTTTTCTTTGTCCTAACTATCCCTAGGCCTAGACCTGGATCTTGTAGCCTCCTTACAATCTGATCTTCTGAACTGACTGATTCAATCTGGTTCTTCTCAGCTTCTTACTGAATTGCTCTGCTTGGCCTTTTACTAACTTCAGCAATAGGTTTCAATGTTCTGGCTCCTTCTCATTCTTTGGCTTTGTCTGTCTTTAACTGTGTCTAGGTTATCTCTACAACTCTCTTTGTAAAACTTTCTGGGGAAAAACTGCCACACATTTCTCTCACTGTACTGCTAGAAAGTAGCCTCTTATTCCTACGCTGTTCTCTGAGTTGAACATATCTTATCTTTGACTTAATGTCAATTCTTTTCTCTGATTTGTTCCTTTGTCTGCCCATAATTAGACATCACTTTCAGCCATGGCTGCCTCTTCCTACAACCAAACCTTGACCTTGATCATAGTGTAATCCAGGGCATGTTTGCATTCTTGCATGATCACATTTTTGGCTGAGATCCCTTGCCAGAACTGACATATTCCTGGATTAAAAATTTTCTACAAGATCTCATAGTGGTACAGATTTTGATGACTAAGTGGCTGTCCAATGTGACTAAAGGCAACAGTTTCCATGGATACACACATGATATACGTCACATTCTGTATTTACAAGCCAAATAAAGCCACCCAAGAGATAAAGGTCACTGAGGCAATCCTGACTGGAGCTTCTCTTAAACAGCTCCCCCAGGTTTCCAATCTCCCCATGACTCTCCTGTGAGAGAGTGCTACTAGGGAGGACCAACAGTGAGCAATGAGGACCAAAAGAATCCCATTCTGTTTGTACCAAGCAGAATAGAAAGTGTGTATGTGAGGGGTGTTAAGAACAGAGAGAGGTAAAACCAAAGACTTGCATACAGAATCCCTGAGGGGGGGCCTTAACAAAGAACACTGTAAGATAGCTTGAGGCACTAAAATTACTGAAAGTTAAAAATACTAGTTATATACCAGGACGTGTACTTTTATTGAATGCTGATTTTTTTATGCTGAAATATTAAATATCTCTAGAACTTTCGGTCAGCTAATTTTAAAACATGCAATGCTGCACATGCCAAGATGATACATGGTACTACATGAAGGCTTATAATGTTTTACTTTTTATATTTCAACCTGTTGCTGCTCTGACTCATTGCTTGCCACATCTCTCCCTTCTTCCTCCTCTGAAGTGGAAACAGTGGGTTCCTCGATCTTTGATGCTGTTGCATACCTATTCAAAACCCAAGGTATCATAACAAATATGAAAGTAACAAAAAGAATCAAAGTGGTCACTTCCAGGCTCATATGTTGCGGGGGTTCCTCTTTTTCCCCAGGTGGAGGGCCACTGTCAACACTCCCTCCAAAGCCACTTTCTAGGCAACGTGGTGGATCCCACCCATGGTTGCAGTGGCAGTGATGTAAATTGTTGCACACACCTTTCAAAGTACATGTCTTGGGTGAACATTGATCTAGCCACATTGACTTATTGACACACTTCTTATTGATACACACATGCTCTGGACCACAGTCTGTGCCATCTTTCACAAAACCAATGTCAGGGATTGTCATCCCAAAATGGTAGTCAGTTCCCCAACAGGTGACACCATTGAGGTGAGTCCATAGTACAGTGGAATGCTCCCTCAAATATGGAATGCCTCTTACGTTCTCACACTGAACTCGGCCACAGAGGATGTCTGAGTCATGACATCTTAAGTATGCATTTCTAATCATACCACAGTTGCCAAAACGGTCACCTTGGGTGTTGAGTTCTCTGTAGCAACTGTGAGCTGCACTCCTGGCTTCTTTGCCAAAGATTTGCTTACACTGTTCATCTCGGTTATTGCATCTCTTTTCATAGCAGTAGCCACCATCTTTACAGGGACTCCCATCAAGCAAATAAACGTCATTAGGACACTTATGTGACTGTCCATTGCACCATTCTGGAAGGTCGCATTCGTTGACCTCTTGTCGGCAAAGTGTGCCTGCTGGCAAGATCTGGCAATGTAGGCAGCAAAGCCCGAAAGCACAGGCAGCCCCAGCTTTGAGGGTGCAGCTGGGGTTACAGCACTGGTCCGCTCTACACATATGCCAGTCTCCACAATCACACTGCTCTCCGTCGTCAACCACTCCATTCCCACAGAACTGGGTTCCAAAGATGCCTATTGATTTCTTTTCCTTGCGCAAACAATTGGTAGTAGCAAATGTTGTCCAAAATGCAGCATAACTACAGTTACTGAACTCAGGGTTGGCATTGTATGTTGGAGACATTAAGCAATTCTTACTTCCACATGTACATGAGCTGCTATCATGCCGCATACCCAAATTATGACCCATCTCATGTGCTATAATATGTCCAAAAAACCAAAGATTACGTCCTAACAGACGATCAACTCCACAATTATGAGATGGCACACAGACAGATCCAACATAAGCTAAACCAAGGAGATTACCAAAATAACGATTCACAAAAATATGTGCAATGTCATTTGGAATACGAATATTAAGACTGATAGTCTTCCAAACACAAAATTCTTCTAGAAGAATTTCCATTCTATCCACTGGCACATGGTTTCCTTCATTCCACATCTCAACTCCAATTAAAAGTACCTCAATATCCAGTGCAAAATAAATCTCATTTATAATATTGATAATGGTGAATATTTCCACTAACACATGTGATGTATTATTGTTATGATAACGAATCCGCTCACGGTCAACAACCAATGCCAGGTCAAGAAAATAC
>NW_022196905.1:181498018-181511396 GCF_008632895.1 Mastomys coucha | reverse complement strand
AGCAAGACTAAATGAAAGGACAGAAATTGGAGTATATCAGTTATGGGCAGGCCACGGTAGAAGAGAAAAATCAAGATGTGAGCTTAAATGGCTGAGGTATTGTTCAAAGGCATGACTCTACAAAGTGCATTAGATTTGGTGTTTAATTTTGTTGAAGTACAGTCAAACTATGGGTATAGGTAAAAATTTTAATTTTCCAAGGTTGGTTCTCTCTAAACCTAGACAGAGAACTAGAGAACCCATGGATTTTAAGTAAAAGAATTTATATGCCTACAATAAATATTTAAAGCAAAAGGTGTCACTAAACAGTGAATACACACACACACACACACACACACACTCACACACACACACACAGACCTAGAATAAATAAAATTGTTCAATTGTCAACAATGAATTGTTGCATCACCATATTTAGGAGAGATTGTACATACTGCTCACATTACTTTTTTTTTTTGTTCAATACACACACACACACACACAAACACAAACACATGCAGAAACATACACTCAGGAATATTCAGATACACTGTAAGCATATTGTGAAAATGCCAAGAGATCATAGCAGAAAAGAAGAGAAAAAGGATATATTCAGGACAAAATTTCTAAATTGTGAGTATCAGGTGTTCTCCATGCCTGTGGGTTTCAGGCTGTTATTTATTTATTTTTTTATAAAGAACTATCTCTCTCTCTTTTTTTTGTAAGATTTTTTTAAAGATTTATTTAGTTATTTTATGCATATGAGTACACACTGTAGCTGTACAGATAGTTGTGAGCCTTCATCTGGTTGTTGGGAATTGACTTTTAGGACCTCCGTTCATTCCGGCCCAAAGATTTATTAGTATTATAAATGAGTACACTGTAGCTGTCTTTAGACGCACCAGAAGAGGGTGTCAGCTCTCATTACGGGTGGTTGTGAGCCACCATGTGGTTGCTGGGATTTGAACTCAGGACCTTCAGAAAAGCAGTCGGTGCTCTTACCCGCTGAGCCATCTCACCGGCCCTCATGCTGTTATTTTTAACAACATTATTTCAGTATATCACCTTACCTGGCTTTGATTTCATGGTCCTTCAGCCTCTGGCTCCCATTCAAGAGCTTGAAATAGAGGCACATTATTTTTTATTGCTTTTTATATTTCCAGTTTTAAGAAAATATATTTTCATGAAATTCCTTTAATAATTTTTAATACTAGTTTTTGTTCTGATGAGAAAGGTTTAATCATTGTTCATGTCATACTCTTGACATGTAATTCCTATGAATTCATCATAATTTATTCTTATAATGTCATGCAATCTTCTGAAAGGAAAAGAAAATATGATCTGGATTGACTTTGTACTGTGGACAGTAAATTGTACAGTGACTCAACATGTCATAACTCCAGAGTGACTCTAACATCTTCTTTCATACAGATACATTGTGCCATGTACTACAGAAACCTTAAAGTTGACTTTCAAAATCTTTTCTCCACTGTTTTCTTTCCATAGCTTTATCAAATGCATCAATATCTATACTGTTCATACTACCTGGCATTTCTTTCTGATATAGTGTCTAACTCAGTGTTATTCAAAGCAGAGTAACCACACATTGTAAAGGTTTAGAATGCCCAGTCAGATAAATAGAGCAGAATAAGAAAGAAGACAGAATTCTTTTATCTGGTTATGGTTTGAAATACTAAATAAGAGTCAAGGTGTGTGTTCCTGTGTGAACTCATAGTCTAAATATTTGTGTTTCTATCCCTGGTGTTAATTCTTAAATGACTTACTAGCAGGCGAAGTGACAATATCCCGGACCTTGTCTAATGATAGTTGCTTCATTTCACATCTGCAGTGTAGATTTTTCTTGAGACTTTAAATGACAAAGAGAATGTTGGTTCCCACATTCTTTTTCTCTTACAGGTTTGAGTTCTAGATTGAACTGCCTAGCAACAAGAAACTCTCAGCCTACAGAACAGTACAACTAGCTAAGGTTCTACCCATGCCTGTACCATCTCAACCAGTTTGCCTTCTGTTGACTCCTCAGTATCAGTAATCAGATTTTCTAGTGTGCTTCATAAACTTCAAAGTGAATTAATCTCTTTACATTACTACCATTCTGCATTTCCCCCAAAGTCATATAATCACTATACATTTTGTACATTTTCTGCTCATATTGCCTCCATGGCCTCAGTTGATGCTCACCATCCAGGAAAAACATAATCAAGTAAGCATCAGCATTAAATGACATCCTACATGAAGTGCATTCAACAGAATGCGACGAAATAATCTACCCAATGGATACAGAGCAAAACCTCTTAGTATCCAAGGAGCATTGTCTAAAAGAAATAAAATACTAGGAAAGAATGGAAGAATTCCCAAATGTAGAGAATTGGAAATAACTATTTGTATTCTATCTGATCATAGTGAAGTGAAGGTATATATCAAACGCACAAAAAATATCAAACACACATAAACTCTGTGAGATGATTGTCTTTGTGTGTGTGTGTTTTGTTGTTGTTGTTTTTCAAGACAGGGTTTCTCTGACTAGCCCTGGCTGTCCTGGAACTCACTCTGTAGACCAGGCTGGTCTCGAACTCAGAAATCTACCTGCCTCTGCCTCCCAAGTGCTGGGATTAAAGGCGTGTGCCACCACTGCCCAGCTAACTCTGGGAGATGAAATAACACAATCCATTGAATGATGAGTGGCTCATTGAAGATATTAAGAAATTTCTAGACCCACACCCAGAGGCAGCCTGTTCTCCAGGACTCCCAACAGATCCAAGGTCACAGGGAAGACCCTCAATACCCCTAGTACTTGGCCTAACTGGGACCCCTGGGACTCAGGGGACTCTGGCATCCTGGTACAGCTAGAGGCACATATTTCTTCTGTCTTGCATTGGAGCCCAGGAGCAGACAGTGGGCTCTGGATCTCCACCCACTCCTCCCACACTCAGAGGCAGCTTATCAACCAGGGTTTTGGACACATCCAGGATCACAGGATCACAGAGACAGAGGGTCATCCAGGAGTTCTGACTCAACCAGGATCATAGGATCACATGCTCACAGGAGGGACAGGCTCCACCAAGAGACAGCAAGGAAAGCTAACACCCGAGATAAGCAGATGGCAAGAGGCAAGTACAAGAACATGAGCAACAGAAACCAATACTGCTTAGCACCGTCAGAACCCAATTCTCCAAACACAGAAAGCCATGGACACCCCAACACAACTGAAAAGCAAGATTTAGATTTAAAATCCCATCTCATGATGATAGAAGACTTTAAAAAGTTCATAAATAACTCCCTAAAAAAATACAGGAGAACACAGGTAAGCAGCTAGAAGCCCTTAAAGAGGAAACACAACAAATCCCTTAAAGAAATATAAAAAAATACAAGCAAACATGTAAAGGAACTGAACAATACCATACAGGATCTAAAAATGGAAATATAGACAATAAAGAAATTGCAAAGGGAGACAACCTTGGAAATGGAATACCTAGGAGAGAGTTCACAAGTCATAGATGAAAATACCACCAACAAAATGAAAGTGATAAAAGAGAGAATCTCAGGTATAGAAGATACCATAGAAAACATTGACATAATAGTCAAAGAAAATGCAAATGCAAAGTGTAAAAATCTCCTAGCCCAAAACATCCAGGAAATCCAGGACACAATGAGAAGCCCAAACCTAAGGATAATACGGATAGAAGAGAGTAAAGATTCCCAACTTAAGGGTGGATAAACATGTTCAAAAATTATAGAAGAAAACTTCTCTAACCTAAAAACAGAGATGACCATAAATGTACAAGAAGCCTATAGAATGACAAATAGATGAGACCAGAAAAGAAATTCCTCTGTCACATAATAGTCAAAATACCAAATGCACAGAACTAAGATAGAATATTAAAAACAGTAACAGAAAAAGGTATAGTAACATATAAAGTCAGACCTATCACAATTACACCAGAATTTTCAATAGACTCTAAAAGCCAGAAGATATTAGGCAGATGTTTTATAGACAGTAAGGGAACAAAAATGCAAGCCCATGCTATTATACCCAACAAAAAAATCAATTACCATAGAGGGAGAAACCAAGATATTCCATGACAAAATCAAATTTATACAATATCTTTCCACAAATCCAGCCCTACAAAGAATAATAGGTAGAAAACTCTACCACAAAGAGGGAAAATATACCCAAGAAAAAGCAAGAAATTAACAACAAATTCAAAATCTCAAATGGCTGAGAAGCACCTAAAGAAATGTTTAGCATCCTTAGTCATCAGGGAAATGCAAATCAAAACAACCCTGAGATTCTACTTCACACCAATCAGAATGACTAAGATCAAAATCTCAGATGATAGCAGATGCTGGTGAGGATGTGGACAAAGCATAACATTCCTCCATTGCTGGTGGGAATACAAGCTGGTACAATCACTTTGTAAAGCAGTCTATCAGTTTCTGACAAAATTGGAAATAGTTCTACCTGAGGACCCAGCTATATCACTCCTGGGCATATGATGCTCCAACATATAACTAGGACAAATGCTCCGCTATGCTTAAAGCAGCCTTAATTTAATAGGCAGAAGCTAGTAACAACCCAGATTTCTATCAACTGAGGAATGGATACAGAAAATGTGATAGATTCACACAATGGAGTACTACACAGCTATTAAAAGCAATGACTTTGGACTCAGGTGAGATCACCATTTTCTCTCTGGTGACTTTCTAAGGTGGGACCATCCGGGAGGCACAGACCTAAGAAGTGGCAGGGCAGCTGTGACAGGGTCCTTTCTACCTCCATCTACACCTAGAAGGGACAGACTCATAGCCCTCTCTGCCCCTTTCCCCCCAAACCCCCATAAGTGGAGAGTTTGTCTCCAAGGAGTACTCTGACCCAGGGACTCAGGAAGGACCATAGATCCACAGCCCTTTCTGTACCTTTTGTGCAAGTGGAGAGCCTGTCTTCAGGGTGTGCTCTGACCCCAGGACTCAGGAGGGACCACTGATCCACAGCACTCTGCCCATGCGTCTTACCAGAAGAGAGCTGATCTCCCAGAAGTACTGACACAGGCTTACAGACCCACAGGAAGAACAAGCTACAGCCAGAGACAGCAAGAACATCTAACATCAGAGATCAACAGATGGTGAAAGGCAAATGCAAGAATCTTACCAACAGAAACCACTGGCTTCATCAGAACCTAGTACTCCCACCACAGCAAGTCCTGGATATCCTAAAACACCAGAAAAGCAAGATTTGAATCTAAAATCATATCTCACGATGGAGGAATTTAAGCAGGACATGAATAACTCCCTTAAAGAAATACAGTAGAATACAAGTAAACAGGTACAAGCACTTAAAGAGGAAACACAAAAATCTTTTAAAGAATTACAGGAAAGCACAACCAAACAGGTGAAGGAATTGAACAAAACCATCCAGGACCTAAAAATGGAAGTAGAAACAGTTAAGAAATCACAAAGAGAGACAACTCTGGAGATAGAAATGCTAGGAAAGAAGTCAGGAAACATAGATGCAGGCATCACTAACAGAATACAAGAGATAAAAGAGAGAATCTCAGGTTCAGAAGATACCATAGAAAACATTGACACAGCAGTCAAAGAAAATGCAAAATGAAAAAATTCCTAACCCTAAATATCCAGGAAATACAGGAACCAATGAGAAGACCAAACCTAAGGATGACAGGTATAGAAAAGAGTGAAGGCTTGCAATTTAAAGAGCCAGTAAATATCTTCAACAAAATTATAGAAGAAAACGTCCCTAACCTAAAGAAAGAGATGCCCATGAACATAAAAGAAGCCTATAGAACTCCAAATAGACTGGACCAGAAAAGAAATTCCTCCCGCTACATAATAGCCAAAACATCAAATGCACAAAACAAAGAAATAATTTTAAAAGCAGTGAGGGAAAAAGGTCAAGTAACATATAAAGGCAGGCCTATCAGAATTACACCAGACTTCTCACCAGAGACTATGAAAGCTAGAAGATCCTGGACAGATGTCATACAGACCCTAATAGAACAGAAATGCCAGCCCAGACTACTATACCCAGCAAAACTATCAATTACCATAGACACAGAAACTAAAGTATTCCATGACAAAACCAAATTTAAACAATATATTTCCACAAATCCAGCCCTTCAAAGGATAATAAATGGAAAACTCCAATACAAGGAGGGAAATTACATCCTAGAAAAAGGAAGAAAGTAATCTTCCAACAAAACTAAAAGAAGATAGCCCCATGAACAGAATTCCAACTCTAACAACAAAAATAACAGGAAGGAACAATTCCCCAATAAAAAGACATATACTATCAGACTGTGTACATAAACAGGACCCAACATTTTGTTCCATACAAGAAATCCACCTCAGTGAAAAAGACAGACACTACCTCAGAAGAAAAGGATGGAAAACAATTCTCCAAGCCAATGGTCCCAAGAAAAAAGCTGGAGTATTCATACTAATATGGAATAAAATCATCCATTATGATCAAGTAGGCTTCATCCCAGGGATGCAGGGATGGTTCAATATATGGAAATCCATCAATGTAATTCACTATATAAACAAACTCAAAGAAGAAAAATCATATGATCATCTCCTTAGATGCTGAGAAAGCATTTGTCAAATTCTAACATGCTTTTATGATAAAAGTCTTGGAAAGATCAGGAATTCAAGCCCAATAATTAAACATAGTAAAACCAATATACAGCAAACAAGTAGCCTTGGTCCTGTGAAGGTTCTATGTGCCAGTGTAGGGGAATGCCAGGGCCAGGAAGTGGGAGAGGGTGGGTTGGTGAGCAGCGGGAAGAGGGATGGAATAGAGTTTTTTTGTTTTTGTTTTTGTTTTTATTTTATTTTATTTTTTCTTTATTTTTGGAGGTGAAACTGGGAAAGGAGATATCATATGACAAGTAAATAAAGAAAATAATAATAGTAATAATAAAATGATAAAAGTGATGGAAAAAATCATAGTTTTTTACAAAAGCAATGACTTCATAAAATTCAAAGGCAAATGGATGGAGTAGAAAATATCATTCTGAGTGAGATAACCCAGTCACACAAGAACACACACGGTTTCTACTCACTGATAAGTGGATTTTAGCCCAAAAGCTTGGAGTACCCAAGATACAAGTCACATCTACATGAAGCTCAAGAAGAAGGAAGAGTAAAGTGTGGATGCTTCAGTCCTATGTAGAAGAGGGAACAAAATAATTAGAGGAAGTAGAGGGAGGGCAGCGTCTGGGAGGGTGAGAGAACCAGGAGGATAAAAGGGGGGAAGGATCAGGTGTGAGAGGAGACCAGGGAGAAAGTTCAGAGGGTCAGGAAATTGAATGGAGATGTTTAGCAGTGGGGGATGGCAAACTTGATACAAGAGCTACAAATGCCAAGGAAAACATTCAGTCTCACTCTTTGTTGTTCTCTTAAGAACCACCTCCCTAGTTAATCATCTATGTTTCTTTTGGGTATATAAATACTTTTGAAATATATAAGCTGTTCTGAAAACCATAGTATAGTGTAAAAACATGAAATAAACAATATTACTAATAGAGAGGCTGAAATAGGAGAAGCAAGATTTCAAGACCCTTATTTTATACACAGCCAGACGCTGTCACAAACAAGCTGAAAGTGTATATAGATTGTACAATATTGGACCCATTTCTCCAATTACCAAATTAGAGAGACCATTGTGTGACAATCAACAAATTTCTAATTCCTCATATTTTTGGATTTCAATCGATTAAGATATGTTGGTAATACTAATTTTCATATTAAAATATTAAGAAAAAGTAATTGTCACTTCCTGTTGTTTTTGTTGTAAGAGGTGGAAAAAGGTTTGTGTGGATTTGCTGAAAGATTACTTTCTTGTTTCTTCTAGTGAATCCTGGATTTCCTGGATGTTTTGGGTTAGGAGCTTTTAGCTTTTTGCATTTTCTTTTGACTGTTGTGTCAATGTTTTCTAAGATGTCTTCTGCCCCTGAGATTCTCTCTTCTATCTCTTGTATTCTGTTGGTGATGCTTGCATCTATGGCTCCTGATTTCTTTCCTAGGTTTTGTATCTCCAGGGCTGTCTTTTTCTGATTTCTTTATTGTTTCTATTTCCATTTTTAGATTCTGGATGGTTTTGCTCATTTCCTTCACCTGTTTGATTGTGTTTTCCTGTAGTTCTTTAAGGGATTTTTGTGTTTCCTCTTTAAGAGCTTCTAGCTCTTTACCTGTGTTCTGTATTTCTTTGAGGGTGCTATTTATGTCTTTCTTAAGGTCCTGTATCATCATCATGAGAAGTAATTTTAGATCTGAATCTTGCTTTTCCGGTGTGATGGTGTGTCTAGGACTTGCTATGGTGGGAGAATTGGGTTCTGATGATGGCAAGTGACCTTGATTTGTGTTGTTTATTTTCTTACCCTTGCCCCTCCACCTCCCACCATCTGGTTATCTCTAGTGCTACCTGCCCTTGCTAAATCTGACTGGAGCCTGTCCTTCCTGTGACCCTGTTTGTGTCAGAACTCCTCAGAGTCAAGTTGTCTCTGTGATTCTGTGATCCTATGATCCTGGGCTTGTTAGATCACCTGGGAGTGGGGCTTTCTCTGTGAGTTGTGGGACTGGCTGCAGAGCTTGCGCCCAAGGTCTGCTCTGGATCCCAGCCCAGACAGACCGGAAGGAAGCCGAGTTCCTCAGTCCTTATAAATTAAAACATTTAATTTCAATCTTTTTGAAATATCCAATCTCTCTAAAAATCTACAAGTCTCTTTTAAATGGTCTTTCAGCTGTGGGCTCCTATAAATATCAAAATTAAATTAAGTACCTTCTTCAAGATGGAAAAACCAATGTACAGTCATAATATGAACCAAGCAAAACTAAATTCCAACAACATAAATAACTCAATGTCCAATGTCTGGACTCTACATACAGTTTTCTTGGCTTCTCCAAAGGGCTTGCTCCAGATTTGCCCTCTCTTCCATACACAGCTGATTTTCTAGGCTGTAGTTGGCTCTACTCCACTTTTTCTGTTGTTCTTGGTGGTCATTCCAAGGTACTAGCATCTCCAAAACTGCTGGGGTCCCTTTGCTGCAACTGGACTGTACTCTCACCAGTAGCCTCTCATAGGCTCTTTTTCTGGTGCCAAGCCTCAACTGCTTTGTATGACTTCTTTAGTTCTGGTCCTTCAACTGCCACTGAAGCTGCACCTTCAGAAATGGCCTCTCCTATCCTCTCACAGTGCCAAGTCTTAGCTGTTCCCCATGACCCCTCCATGCTTCAAAACCCGTAGCACCTGAGTGACTCTTACACATTCTAAGTCCAGAGGCCAACAATAGGTAAAACTTTGGTTGTCTCTGGAACACAGCTTCTCTGTGCTCTCAGGAAACACTCCCCAGAAGTTTTCATCTCAGTAATGCTGGTCTCTTCTTAATCTCTACTAATTTCTTAGCTCCAGCTAACCAACATCAATTGTCCCTGTAACACAAAGGATTCACATTAGTAGTTTTGGTATTTGTTAGTCACTGCTGTTTCTTCAGTTCTAGTTGAAACACCGAATCTTAAATCAAAATAGCAAAGAGACTTATTAGAATCTTTAAACTTCCCTCCAAAATTTAACAAGCCAGGCCTTCATCAACTGCACTGGTCCCAACATTCTTTTTTTTTTTTTTTTTTTTTTTTTTTTTTTTTTTTTTTTGATACAGGGTTTCTCTGTATAGCCCTGGCTGCCCTGGAACTCATTCTGTAGACCAGGCTGCCCTCAAACTCAGAAATCCTCCTGCCTCCTGCCTCTGCCTCCCAAGTGCTGTGGTTTCCAACATTCTCATCTTCCAAACTCCAACAGAACATCCCACTGAGCTCTACATATTTAATGGAGTTCTAGCCCAAAGTTCCAGAGTTCTTCCACAATCCTTCCAAAAACACGGTCAGGATGGTCACATCAATACCTCACAATGCTGGGTACCAATTTATCTTAGGGTTTCTATTACTGCAATGAAATACCATGACCAAAAAGCAAGTTGGGGAGAGTATTAGTTAGGGTTTTATTGCTGTATAGGGACACCATGACCATAACAACTCTTATAAAAGAAAACATTTAATTGGGGCTGGCTTACAGTTTCAGAAGTTTAGTCCATTATCTTTGTGGCATGAAACATGGTTGCATGAAGGTAGACATGGTGCTGGAGAAAGAGCTGACAGCTCTACATCTTTATCCAAAGGCAGCCAGGAGAAGACTGTAGTTCAACACTGGGAATAGCCTGAACTTATTTATATGCGAGACCACAAAGCAGGCCTCTACATTGACATACTTCCTCCTACAAGGCCACACCAACTCCAACAATACCACACCTCCTAATAATGGCACTCCCTGTGGGCCAAGCATTGAAACATATGAATCTATGTGGGCAAATCTATGCAAACCACCACACTCCACCCTCTGGCTCTCATAGGTTTGTAGCCATAGCACAATGCAAAATGCATTTAGTTTAACCTCCAAAGTCCCTACAGTTTATTACAGTCTCAAAAAAATTTTAAAGTCCAATGTTAAAAGTCTCTTCTGAGATTCATTACAACCACTGAACTATAATCCCCTATAAAATCAAAATTAAAAAGCAGATCACATACTTTCAATATAATAATGAGGAAATTCTGGACTAAAGCAAGACCAAAACAGCTGGACAAATTCCATGCCACGCACAGTTTTCATGACAGCAGTTGGCCAGCCCGTGGCAATTCCAAACTCTGTTTTTCTGTCTGATGTCCAACTCCTTTAAGCTTGTTAACTACAGCCCAATTCTTTGTTCTGGGCTAGTTCCACTCCCTATTAGCAGCTTTCCTCAGTAGGTAACTCATGGCTCTGGCATATTTAACATTTTGGGTTCTCCAAGGCAACTTCATCTTCACAGCTTCTTGATCCAATGTCTGAGATCCACACATGATCTTCTGGACTCCTCCAAATGGCTTGGGTCACTTCTCCAGCTCTGCTCTCTATAGCACTCTAGGTTCTGGTTGACTCCACTCCACTGCTGCTGTTGCTGCTGGTGGTCATTCCACGGTACTGGAATCTCTAATGAATTGGGTTTTCTCCTTAAACCAGGTTGCATTTTCACTAGTAGTCTCTCTTCATGGCACCAAGCTTCAACTGCTTTGCATGACTCTTTCATTACTGGATCTTCAACTGCCACTGAGGCTGTACCTTCACCAGTGGCCACTCCTGACCTCTAACAATGCCGAGTCTTAGCTACTCTCCATGACACTGTTATATCTTTAAAATAAGTACCACTTGTGTTATTCTTACACATTACCAAGTCTGGCTGCTAACATGATGTCTGTCTCTGGTACAGAGCTTCTTTGTGCTCTCAGAAAACCCTTTCCATAGGATTTCACCTCGGAGATGCTAGTCACATCTTAGTTTCTTAGCTCTAGCTAACCAGCATCAATTGTCCTAGTAACTTCTTCTATTTTTGACTCTAAAACCAGAGCCATGTGGCCAAAGCTGCCAAATTCTGCTGCTTGGTGGGTGTGGAACATGGCTACCATGTTCTATTACATCTCTCTTTACTGCCTAAGTTTGGCTGTCCTAGAACTTGCCCTGTAGGGTGACTTTGAATTCAGAGATCTATATGCCTATCTCCTGACTGCTGGGATTAAAGGTGTGTACTAACACACTTGGACCTAAGCTTTTCTTTACATGTAACTTGCTCTGTACCAGGTTGGCCTTAAACTCAGAAATTTGCTTGCATCTATCTCCTGGGACTAAAGTCATGTATCACCACCCATGGATCTAAACCTTCCTTCAATTCCTTTTTACAACATCTTTACAAGCATGGCCATTATGTCTCAAGATCTAGATCAATAGCATATGTCACCCCATGTCAAGATTTGGATTCAAAGCCTCTATCTACCAGCCTCAAGATCTGGACAATAGGTGTACCCTCCATTTCTGAATTGTAGTTCATCCCAGATATAGTCAACAACTGAGAATAGACCTCATAATTCACTCATTTTTAATTTGATACATAATCATATCTCCTTATGGTCCAAATAAAAATAATAAACAGGTAATAGTAATGCCTAATTCCCTCTTGTTCAACTTCAAATGCATAAGCTTAGCTTGGTGGGATCTTGCCTGAGGAATTACCTTAATTCCAATTAATACCCCTCAGTACATGATTCCATTCCATTTCCTGGTGACCCTTTAATCGTTGAACCATATATTTTGTAATCTTTTTTTCTCAGTTTGATATGTCTGATCAAAAAGCTCTTCATAAGAGTGAACCACAGGACAAAGTCTATGCTAGGCTTTTTTAAAAGATTTCTTTTGTTAATCCAATTAATCTAAACTTCCCCACTTTAGCTTCAGACAGACTCTTCAAACAAGGGCAAAAGCAATTTCATTCTTCACCAAAATATCATAAGAACAGTGTCCAGACTACATACTAATATTGTTCTCTTCTGAAACCTCTTGAGCCAAGCTACCACAGTTCAAATTATCTTTACTACCACTGTCTTCCATGCTTCTATAAGTATAGCCCATTAAGACCCCCTTAAAACACTCCACTGTGCCACACCTACTCATCTACTGCAGTAACATCTGCAGTATCAGGGTTAAAAGCCTGATCATGGATAAGAGGCATTATGACTTCAAAGGGAGTTTGTGCCTTCTAGGTATTCAGTCATTTGTGGCATCCCCTAAATCAGAGGTAGTACAGATATGTCCTTGTGAACTCACGTGCTAGGTGCCCACCAAGATATGATTTATTAATAGCTAGACAAAATTGGACATTACTCTCTGACCTTTACCAATGTTCTAACATCTTAGCCAAACCCTGGCTTGGAATTTCATAAAGAATGTTACCCATCCAGACTAATTGCCTTCAGCATTGTGGGTAGGGCATTGAAGCTTACAGAATGGGAGACTTATTTCAGGGCAAGATCAAGTAGAATCCTCATTCTCAGTCACGTACTGTAGCTGAACCACTCCTAGAAATTAGAAAGAAAGAGACATGTCTCTACTAGTCCAGAAGATTAGCATAGTGGGCATTTTACTAAGGATGGGGGGGACCTTGAGCTGAGTGTGTGTGCGAGAGACAGTATGCAGCAGTCAGCATTCTAGATTCGAGATTTGAGCCTATACCCTCCTGGCTGGCACACCCGCAGCCTCCCGGGACTCCAGCCGGGCCACATGGGCCCGAGTGTGCTCGGAGCCCAGGGGTGCTGTACCAGTCCAGAGGAGATGGTTGCTGTTTTAGATACAGTGTGTTTTAGGTGGCCTCAGATGTACCTCAACTGTTCAGCTGCCAGATTTCTCATTTCTCTTTTATAGCGACTGTAAAAACCTCATGCCATTTTTTAATTTTTTTTGTTGTTTTTTGTTTTGTTTTTGTTTTTGTTTTTTGTTTTTTTTTTT
>NW_022196905.1:181497062-181498008 GCF_008632895.1 Mastomys coucha | reverse complement strand
AAATCCGCCTGCCTCTGCCTCCCAAGTGCTGGGATTAAAGGCATGCAACTACCACCGCCCGGCTACCTCATGCCATTTTTAAGAAATACACTCAGACTCAGCACTTCCTTGTGTCGACTCTGTCACTAGCCGAATTTTTTGCCCACTTGACCAGAACTTTCTTCCCGTGGAATAAGAGGTTCCCACAACAAACCCAGTCCATGGCACCACTGCTTCCCAAAGTCTCCAAATCTACATTCATAAACACAAAAGCATGGTCTGGCCTATCACAGCAATACCTCATCTCTGGTACCAACTTCTGTCTTAGAATTTTATTGCTGTGAAGAGGTACCATGACAATGACAATTCTTATAAAAGAGAACATTTAGTTGGGGCTGGCTTACAGTTTCAGAGGTTTAAGTTATTATCACCATGGCATGAAGCATGGTGCCATACACATGCTGAAGAAGGAGCGGACAAATTTTAACATCTTGATCCAAAAGTAGCCAGGAGGAAACTGTAGTTCCACACTGGAACTACAGGTTGAGCTTATATATAAGACCTCAAAGCTGACCTCCACAGTGACACATTTCCTACAGGACCACACTTCAATAATGGTATACTTCCTAATAGTGCCACCCCCTAAAGGCCAAGCACTGAAATACATGAATCTATGAGGGCAAAAGTTATTCAAACCACCACAGGGAGAAAAAGGTTTATTTGGTTTATTTTCCCAAATCATGGTCCATCATATGAAGAAGACTCAAGCAGAGCTGGAACCTGGAAGAAGGAGCTAATGCAGAGGCCATGGAGGGTGCTGCTTACTGGCCTGCTTCCCATGGCTTACTAAGCCTGCTTTCTTATAGAAACCGGGGACCACCAGTCCAGGGATGGCACCATCTGTCACGCACACTTTGCGTGAAGGCGGTATCTGAGGCGTAAACTTCAAGGAAAGTCAGTCTCCTGC
>NW_022196905.1:181486359-181495917 GCF_008632895.1 Mastomys coucha | reverse complement strand
TGCCCACCTGGCCAGAATCCCTTGTCCCGTGGAACAGGGACCCCGCGAGAAATCCCGGTCCGTGGCAACCATCCACCCGGATCTGATTACAAATAAAGTGTCTTATAGCTGGATCTCATGGAGGGATTTCTTCAACTTAGGCTCCTTTCTCTCTGTCAAGCTAACATACAAAAACTACCAGTACACTTTATATCATGTTGTAGCTTATAAATATTTTTTGGTTCATTCTATGGGCCTTTTTCACTCATTGGCTTGCTTTATTTCTTTTTCAAAAGACTCTGGGATCAGTGTGAGCCAGGGCTGAATGGTTTCAAGGACAGCACCAGTAAAGTGCACACACACACACACACACACACACACACACACACACCAAACAGAACACACATGCACACACACATGCCCACATGCACATGCACACATCAGCATACTCAGGACAGAAGAGAGAGGGAGGAAGCAAAAGCAATAAATCATTGAAGCTGGCATCAAAAATGAATGACAAGAAAGTCTGGTGAGAATGAAACAAATAGTAAACCTTTATACTTCAGTGATGTAAATGCAAACTGGTATAGCAATGATGGAAATCATTGTAGAGGTTTCTCAAAAAGGTAAAAATAGAGCTGTTACTTAACCCAGCTGTCAGAAGTCTACATAGGACAAGTTAATCACTAGCAGGTGATCTTCCTGAAATGGTCTGGCTTCATTTAAAATAATCCATGACAGATTTACTGCTATAGGCAAGGCCTATGGGGGAAATCATTTTAGGAAAGATACCTGCTACTAATATGTTTTTCCTGTTATTATTAAACATATATAACAATCACTAGGTATTAGTCTACCCTTTTGAGAAGATCTCTGCTGTTCTACAAAGATTCAATGTCTTGTAGTGATGTTGTATAGACAAATAGGTGACTTCTTAATTTTTAATGATGATCCTACAAGAATTTCTAAAACTATATCAGTATTTATTAAGCTTTTCTATAGGGGGATTTCTATTAGATCCTGTCTGATAGTTAAAACTGCAGAGAACTCTGCCAGTCTCCAAGTGTCACCAGTTAATTGCTTCTACTACTCAGAGCACAATCCAAAACATTGTAAAAACATTAACCAAAGGTCATAAAAAGGGAACTATGATTTATTATATGTGCTAGGACAGAAAATAAAATGTTTACTGGATTTATCTATACAAAACTTCACTAATAACTTAGTTATGTTTTTTAACTCTCCAAGAATCTGTGGAGCCATGTGACAGGTGATGAATGTTTAGCCAGATAATTACTCCTACTGATAAGCATTTAAGTATTCTTTGTTGTAAATTTCTACTTCAATTTATAACTTGAATTTATGTGTAAACTTGTGATGAACTTTTTACTATGTGATCATATATTCTGAAAGATGTATAAGTGCTGAGGGCAAAAAGAAGAAACAGAACTGAGTTGAGGAAAACTTTTGAGACAGAACTGAACTCAAGAAGAACTTAGAAGTAAAGAATGGCATTGGGAGGAAAGGCATTGAGAGTAAGGGCATTACTGTGACAACAGAGCATGAGGAGAGACAAGATTAGAAGGAGAATGCAGAGTGGAATAATTTAGAAACTACAGGTAATATAAAAAATAGGAGAACAATGTGCAGATTGCAGAGGGAAAGAGGGAAAAAGAAAGTGCAGAGAGAGCAGAAGGAACAGGCAGACTTTTCCTTAGCATGGGACAGAACAGGTATTTTCTTAATAACAAGGCAAGCTTAGTCCTTTTTTTTTTATTAGATGTTTTCTTTATTTACATGCCATACAATATCTCCTTTCCCAGGTTCCCCTCCAAAAAGAAAAGAAAAGAAAAGAAAAGAAAAGAAAAAAACAGAAACAAAAAAGCTTAGTCTTATTATAGGAGCAATGCTTTCTTCTTACAAACTTGGGCTTAATTCATTTATCATTAAAAGAGTAGAAGCTTTTTCTTTCTCTAGGTAATAAAGATTGGAGATCATTTATCATCAGGAATGAGTGAGTTCTTTCTGCACTGGTGCTTGGTCTTCTGCTCCAAATTCATATGTAAATATGGGTGTGTGTATGTAAGAATGTAATTATGAGAATGTATGCAAGCTGAACTTAACAGGTTTGAATGGAAATGTATAAATGCTCATGTATGAGTCTATATATGAAATTATGTGTGTTTATGCATATTTACTTATGTAAAAGTTTTCCTTCTGGGGGCATGATTCTCTTCTCCTGATTCAATAGAAGTTTATTGCTCCAAATTTCCCCCTACCCTGACAAGCAAGAGGCATTTGGACAAAAGGGAAAAGGCTCTAGCAATTAATCCTTTACTTAATCTTCTGCTGTTTTAGGATGAGGTGCTAAATGCCAGAGACTTCAATTTCAGGTCTCAGAGGAACACAGCAGGCAGGACAGCTACAGTAGCAAAGTAACTGACTTTTTCTTATTATACATAAAGAATTAAGAAATCACAAAGGGAGACAACCCTGGAGATACAAAACCTAGAAAAGAGATTAGGAGTCATAGATGCAAGCATCACCAACAGAATACAAGAGGTAGAAGAGAGAATCTCAGGGACAGAAGATACCATAGAAAACAATGACACAACAATCAAAGAACATGCAAAAAACTAAAAGGTCCTAACCCAAAACATCCAGGAAATCCAGGACACAATAAGAAGACCAAACCTAAGGATAACAGGTAGAGAAGAGAGTGAAGATTTCCAACTTAAAGGGCCAGTAAATAGCTTCAACAAAATTATAGAAGAAAACTTTCCTAACCTAAAGAAAGAACATGCAACATGAACATACAAGAAGCCTATAGAACTCCAAATAGACTGGACCAGAAAATAAATTTCTCTGTCACATAATAATCAAAATACCAAATGAACTAAACAAAGTATTTTAATAGCAGTAAGGGAAAAAGGTCAAGTAACATATAAAGACAGACCAATCAGAATTACACCAGACTTCTCACCAGACTATGAAAGCTAGAAGATCCTGGGCAGATGTTATACTGACCCTAAGAGAAGAGAAATGCCAGCCCAGGCTACTATATCAAACAAAACTCTCAATAACCATTGATGGAGAAAACAAGATATTCCATGACAAAACCAGATTTACATAATACCTTTCCACAAATCCAGCCCTACAAAGGATAACAGATGGAAAACACCAACATAAGAAGCAAAACTACACCCTAGAAGCAAGAAAGTAATCTTTCAACAAACCCACACAAACCTATTTCCACCTCTAACAACAAAAATAACAGGAAGTAACAATTACTTTTTCTTAATATCTTTTAATATGAAAGTTAATATTACCAACATATCCTAATTGATTGAAATTCAAAAGTATGAGGAATTAGAAATTTGTTGGCTATCATCTGATGGTCTCTCTAATTTGGTAATTGGAGAAATAGGTCCAATATTGTTCAATCCATATACACTTTCTGCTTGTTTGTACCTTACAGTGTCTTGCTGTGTACCACATAATGGTCTTGAAATCATGCTTCTCCTATCTCAGCCTCTCTATTAGAAGGATTGTTTATTTGATGTTTTTACACTATACTATGGTTTTCAGGATAGCTTACATATTTCAAAATTATTTATACAGCCAAAAGAAACTAGACAATTAACTTGGCAGGTGGCTCTTAAAAAAAAAGAGAGAACAAGAAAGAGTGAGACTGTATGCTTTGCTTGATGTTTGTAACTATTGTATCAATTTTGAAGAAGAGGACTGTATAAGTTACTCTTTCACTGAGATGAATGCTTTGCAAAATCATCACAGTCAATTAACCAGATTCTTACCCTCACCTAATATCTGTGCCACCCTCCAAGCAGAACCACTGTTCATTGAAACAGTTGGTGAATGACTTCATAGATAGAAGTCATCTCAATACACACACCATTTTTTAAATGAATGTAACCTGTTCTCTGTGTCCTGAGAATGAAGACAATCACTCAAGTCAAATAGCTTTGACTATAGCAGGAAATCTGTATCCAAAAATCGTGCCTACAATTCATTCCTTGGCTCAGCAGAACTGTCAACTCTTAGCTTACCTACTATGGAGGTAAAATCCTTTGGTGATGTGAAGGTCATTGAAGAACAGCCTTATTACAATGAACTCCAATGTCTAAAAATTGTTCTTATTTTGGGCTTGTACCACAGTAAGAGCCAAGATTTTAAGCTCTATTAAAAACAAAACAAACAAACAAACAAATGACTTTATATATTTATGTTCATTTAAAAAATACTAGTAGTGATGTATTATTTTGAAATATATAGTTAATATGTTTGGAGTAATTTAAAATTTATATTGAGAAAAACATATGTAATGCCAATATTGCTGTAGATAAGCATCCACATAAGACTGTTCAATTGTTGTTTTATACCAAACAACTTTTATAATACTCATTTTTATTGTTATAATATTTTAAAAATTTTAAAGAATATGACAAAATAAAAAAATGAAAGGTATTGCAGGTATTGAAGGGGGTGTCTGGGAGGAATTGGGGTACAAAAGGGAAAGAAAATATGATGTAATTCTATTTACTTAAAATGTATTTTTAAATGTTAACAAATTCAGATAAATTGAAATTATATATCTTTTCTCATCATAATGCAATAATAAAACTTAAATCAATAAAAAAAAGAAAGTACAAATTGCATTCGAAAAAGAATCTGTGTCCTGGAGCTCATCTAGTTTGGCAAACATTTCTACAGGACTGGTAGATTTTGGATAGAAGATAGTAGTTTGATCCTTCATATTATTGGTATTTTGCAATGAAATCTGGGGGCATGTGAACTTCTTTTGTTCCAAGTCTGTTATTGACAGAATAGATGGGATGTATGAGTGGGTTGGGTCTACAGATTGGAAATGTGTTGGATGGAATGAACTCAGGTAGACAGAGGGGACTATTGTGGTGTACAGCATGCACTTCCTGTTCCAAGCCTGGAACGTGGGGTAAATCTAGGTGAGTGAAAAAGTTGGACATAGCATGGGGATCCTATAGGTTAGGAGATAGAAACAAATGGTCCTGGCCAAAAATTAGAGCTTCTCTTCATTGCAGGTAGAGGAGGTGCACTGGTTATGGACTGGTGAGTTTCAGGAAAAAGGCATAGATGAGGTGTTCTGGAGACTCACTGGCTAGACCCTGACAAAGGACCTGGGAAGTTTCAATACTGAGCTGGGTGGTGGGAGGCAACTCAGAAGGGACCTGCATGTTGTTACCATTAAGAAGCCTAGAAATTGGCTGCAGCGCAGGTGGGCTGTGAGAAGTATTCTTTTAAACCATTAGACATGGGACATCATTCAGTCCCAGAATGCAGGGTACCTGTTGGGCTACTAAATGGTCTTCTGATAAAGAAGTCACTGAGGGTTGAAATGAAAGCCTCATACACTCTAAGTATGTGCTTTATCAGTGAGCTGCATCTACAGCCCCTTGGTTTCCTTTATTCATTACACTATGGATTATTTCAGATTCAGTTAGATCAATAATACAGTTAGAGCAACTGGAGTTTATTGTTAAAAAGGATGGAGTTATTTTCCATATAGAATAGCAAATATTTGGATGGGTAATAATCAAGAGTAAACTTCTGTTGTCAAGCTGTGTAGCCACACAGGACGTGATAACTCAAGAAGTTAGATAGCACTGGTTGGATAAATTCCATAGGATATATAGAAAGTTCTGTTATGATGTTTCTTAAAGTAGAAACACCAAATTAAGAGCATCAACCAAAAGGTCAGCCAGTCTCATAGTCATGGTATGACTAAAATACTTATGGGACACAGAATATTTGGACATCAGTACGGTAGGCTTTTATTTTCTATCTTTGGCAGAGGGGAATAGGACTTCTGATTTAATACAAAGTGGAGGTTTGTCTCCTACACATGGTGATGTTGAATTAGTAGATTTCTGCCCATCTGATCTGGTCCCAATGGCTACAAAGATTCTCCCTCTAGGGGGTTAAGTATCCCTTATTTCTGATCTGCCTGCAATTGCTGGGCATGCAACTCACTGCACTTGCTAAGTTTTCTCTTTGGCCTGCATAAAAGCTTCCGTGAATCTGAGGAAATGACTCTTGCGTATTCAGCAACGCTCTGATATTCTTGGAGGCATAGGTAATCCTGAGCCACAGTCTTTAAGGCTATGGTTGACCCTCTCTGCTGGCCCCACCCATAACCGTTTCCCTTGGGTGAGGCTTCCTTTTAAGCACAGTTTTTGCCTTCTGGCTCCATTTGAAAATCCTGGTACCAGGTAACATATCTCCTCAGGCTTTTACACCTGGCCCTGGAACTGGTGAAGTGATGACTCACTGGTTTAAATTGTGCCTTCTTCTTTGAGTCCCCCTGCCGGGCAGGCTCTCTGCAGACAGAACCAGGCAAGAGGGAGAGAACCCGGTCCAGCCGAGCCTGTTGGGGCTGAGCGGGATGGTGAGTGTTGAGGCTGGGATCTCCTGCCTCCAGAGAATAACCACCCTGAGCCGGGAGTCTGTCCAAGCAGGAACTCATTTTATTGTATCAATCTTTTCTTTATAAAGGGCTGAGAGAGGAGGCAGAGTTTTCTGCTGAGGTGAGATGACATAGGAGGAGGGGAAAGTTGATGAAGGGTATGGGGTGACTAACAGAACCAACAGTTACTCTATGTCAGCAGGAGCTAGGCAAAGGCAGGCTTAAGCAGGTTGTGCTGAGTCACTCCAGTACGAAAGTGACTGAGACCATTTACAAAACTCTAGCCAGGCTCAGGTTTGTCCTCAAGGCCCAAACCAGGGCCAAATAGAGCCCAACACCTCTACATCCTTGTGGCGCCATGGACTTTCAGGCCCTGAACCTTCCCCTCTAACTCCACCTCCTCACTCACCTTAGTGATGCCTCTTAGAGAATCTCCAACCTCTCTATCTATCTCTTGACTTCAAGGACTCTCAACTCCTTCACCTTTCCATTTGAATCTGGTTTCAATAACCCTTAGATAATCAATCCAATGTGGCCAACTAATGATACCCTAGACCCCAATATTATCCGTGACCCTTACAAATACTGCAAGCTATCGAGACAGGGAAAAATAATTAAGCTCTGTTTGCTTTTGCCTGGTCTCCCTCCTGACATTGCTTAGATATAGTGTCTTTAAATTATGGTTGATGGATTTGAACGTTTAGTGAAAAGTGAGAGCCAGAGCCCCACCTAGCAGGAGTTGGGGATGGGGGTGGGGGGTGGGATTAGGGCAAAGATGGAGTCCAGATGCAGCATACACACACCCAGCACACACGTGTTCTCCCTGGAGTGTCCAATCTGAACCAAGATGCTGATCTAACCCCTCTAAGGTATGTAGAGAGCATTTGTTTGTGAATTTGATTCTAAATTCTAGAGTTCAATTCCTCAGCTGCTGCTTCCCTCTGGCCTGCTGTGACCTCTAGATGAGCACCTATGTGCTTCTCTGGCTTCTGATGTCTTCTGCACCAACATGGACATCTCTCTTCTCTCCTACTCTCTACTGGTCATCCCTTGCTCCAGGCTGCAGTCCCAAGCTTCACCTCCTGCCTCTCCCCACTTTGAGACTTCTTTCTTTCTCCATGGATGCAGATTTTATTATAACAGCTTGGCCTCAGTACAGATCAATGACCAAAAATTGGCAAACTTCATTTCTAAATTCTCACAAATGGTAACAACTGCTAGGGTACAAACACATGATCCCCAAATATCTTATATTTAAACTTGATCTGCTTTACACTTTCAAAAGTTTTTACATCTAAGGTTCTACTTCCCACTCTACAATTTCTCTGTGCTCTGCTTCCACCTACCCCCCAAAAGAATCTTAAGATTGTGCTGTAAAGTCTTATCTCAGGATTTGTAAATATATTAGGTATGGTTTAAGATCTATAAAAATTGTAAAAGAAAATTGGCTTTTAAATTTATAACAACAGGCTTATAATTAAAAACCTTAAATGAGTATATATGTGATTCAACTCATATCTAGGATATATATATGTGTGTATAACTTGGACTCAACTCTTACTATATATATGATATAAAGAAATAATACACAGGCATACAGAGAGAGATAGAGACAGAGTGCTGGTGACCTCGTCAAGATTTAAGCAGTCACATGGCTGGCAACCATCTTTACTGAGGTTAAAGAGAGAATACCATGTGACTTCACCATTTAAGATGGCCACATGGTATAAAGCAATATTTGTAATACTTCTTAGCCATAATGAGCTCTCTATTTATTATTGCATCTCCCTTTAGACTAAGGAATCAACAACAAAGATCAAATATTTTGGATTGGTATTACTCCATAATGATAAAAATTTAAGGTTATATTTGCAACAACATACTGTATATTTGATTCAACTCTATTTTAGAATATACAGTATATGATGATAAAATTTAAAGTTATCTCTTATAAACATTGATGCAAAATACTCAATTAAATATTCACAAAACAAATCCAAGAATACATCAAAAACATCATCCACCATCATTAAGTGGGCTTCACCCCAGGGATGCAGGGATGGTTCAACACATGAAAATCCATATAAACAAACTGAAAAAAAAATCATATGATCATCCCAGTAGATGCTGAAAAAGCCTTTGGCAAAATCCAACACTCTGTTATGATAAAAGTCTTGGAGAGATCAGGGGTTCAAGGTACATACCTAAACATAATAAAGGCTTTGTACAGCCAGCTAGTAAGCCAAGTCAAATTAAATGGAAGGAAATTTACAGCATTTCCACTAAAATCAGGGACAAGACAAGGCTACCCACTCTCTCTGTATATATTCAATACAGTAATTAAAATTTTAGCTAGAGCAATAAGAAAACTAAAGGAAATCAGAGGATACAAATTGGAAAGGAAATAGTCAAAGTATTGTTACTTATAGATTATAGGATAGTATACATAAGTGACCCACAAAATTTTACCAGAAAACCCTGGCAGCTGATAAAAACATTCAGCAAAGTATATAGATACAAAATTAACTGAAAATAATTAGTAGCTGTTTTATACATATGATAAATGGGCTAAGAAAGAAATTAGGGAAACAACACCCTTTACAATAGCCACAAAATATCTAAAATATCTTGGTATAGTTCTAACCTAGCAAGTAAAAGACTGTAGGACAAAAACATCAAGCCTTTGAAGAAAAAACTGAATATGATATCAGAAGATGGAACGATCTCCCATGCTCATGGATCATTAGAATTAACATAGTAAAAATGGCCACCTTACCAAATGCAATCTACAGATTCATTGAAATTCCCACAAAAATTCTAACACAATTCTTTACCAACCTTGAAATAACAATACTCAACTGCATATGAAAAGGTAGAAAACTCAGGGTAGCAAAAACAATCCTGTACAATAAAGGAAATTCTGGAAGTATCACAAAATCCCTGATTTCAAGATGTATTACAGAGCAGTAGTAATACAGACCACATGGTATTGGGATTAAGAATAGACAGGTTGATAATTTGATATGATAGTATACTTAAGTGACCCCAAAGATTCCACCAGAGAGCTCCTAAACCTGATAAACAATTTCAGCAAAGTAGCTGGATATAAAATTAACTCA
>NW_022196905.1:181481397-181483472 GCF_008632895.1 Mastomys coucha | reverse complement strand
AAAAAAAAAAAAAAAGAAAAATGAAGAACACTTCCCCAATTATAAGCTAAAAAAAAAATAAAAGAATAGACAGGTTGATCAATGGAATCAAATCAAAGACCCAGAAACAAACCCACACACCTATGGACACTTGATTTTTCTTTCTTTCTTTACTTCTTTCTTTCTTTCTTTCTTTACTTCTTTCTTTCTTTCTTTCTTTCTTTCTTTCTTTCTTTCTTTCTTTCTTTCTTTCTAAAGAAGCCAAAACTATGCAATGGAAAAAGGAAAACATCTTCAACAAATGGTGCAGATCTAACTGGATATCTGCATGTAGAAAAAGCAAATAGATCCATATCTATCACCCTGCATAATATTCAAGTCCAAGTGGATCAAAGGTCTCAACATAAAAGCAGATCCACTGATTCTAATAGAAGAGAAAGTGGGGAGTAGCCTTGAAAGCATTGGCACAGGGGAAAACTTCCTGAACACAGCACCAACAGCTCAGGCACTAAAATGAAAATAAATGGGACCTCATGAAACTGAAAAACTTTGGAAGGTAAAGGACACTCTCGATAGAGCTAAATGGCAGCCGACAGAATGGGAAAAGATCTTCACTAACCATACATCTGAGAGAGGGCTGATAGATAAAATAAATGAAGAACTTAAAAAATTAGATATCAACAAACAAAATAACCCATTTAAAAATGGAAGGGAGTCTGGACAAGGAAGACAAAGGGAGTGAACAAAGCCAACATAACAGGTTGCAAGAACCATAAGTGACTGGAGAGGAAAGCCATGAAATGGGAGGGGTCAAGAAGAGCTAGGATGCTAGCATGAACTTTCAGATACGAAATGGATGCTTGTGATACTGATGGAGCCTGGAGGCCCATATGTGCTTTGTATGCTAGTAGGCACTGTAGATGGGCATTTGTCCCTTATGTTTGTACAAAGGGAAAATTTTCCTTTGATAGAGAGAATCAGCTTCTCAGGGTTCTGAAGAATGTGGGTTTTCTTGTCCAATGACCAGAATTTGGGGAAAGGGACTTTCCCTTAGACCTGAAAATGTGGCTCCCCTAAACATTACAATGTCTTCCCAAGTGAATTCAGATGATGAAATTAGTAAAATGGCAGGTGAAAATTTCCATAATTCACTTGTAAAACTGATCAGTGATTTCAAAGAACATGTTTCACTTGTTACCACAGAAGTAATGATATCAACTCAAATCCTGGAGAAGAAACTCAGCAACATAGATGAGGAAGAAACATACATGACAAAGTCAGCAGCACAGGTGAGCAAGCCTCCACATAAGTCATAATCTTGAAAAATTATATTTAAATGTGCAAATTAAAAATACCACAAACCAAATGAGAACACATACACCTAAAAGACAGCATACAAACATCAACAATAGATGAAAGCAAGCCAAGGAAAAAATCGAGTCTGAAAGACAAGCAAAGTTGATTGACTAATACATTTAGACACTCATAAAGAATTCAATAAATATGACTACAATTCTAAGAACCTTGGAACATTATCATTATACCCAATTAGAAAATCTGTGGGATAGAAGTAGCAGAGATAAATTATGAAGGCAAAGGAAATGTAGTTAACGAAATTAGAGCAGAAAATTTTGCTAATATAGTGGGGAGGAATGGACAGCTAAGCCCAACAAGCATTCAAATAGACACATCAGCAAAGAACTTCCACAATATAGTCAAGAATCCAAGCACATAAATCAAAGAAACAGCATTAAAAATAGTAAGAGAAACACATCAGAATAGCCTTATCTCTTTTATCAGAAACCCTAAAAGGCAAACATTCAGGGGATGATATATTTCAGAGCTTAGAAGTATACAACTAAATTTCCAACAAAGGTAGTCTTACAAATTGATGAACAAACAAACAGTTGTGAAATGGCTGTATTACTGAAAGTGATCTATATTAAACGAAGTTAAGTCAATATGCTGATACAATTCTTTATAGGAATACAGTTTATGTTAGTATTTAAATATATAATTAAATGCACAATTAAGTTTCCTATCCCATCTTTCTTATATTACTTTTAAGAAGTTTACACCTTGAACCTAAGACCTTA
>NW_022196905.1:181473809-181478775 GCF_008632895.1 Mastomys coucha | reverse complement strand
ATGGTGGAGACACAGTGGGAAGCCAACTACCAGGTTTTCTATTCTAAGAGGCTCTTGTTGCTAAGCAGATAGATCTAGAACTTTAATCCAGTGAGAGACAAAGGAAGAAAGACTTTATGTTCTATTTGTCATGCGAGTTCTCATGTAGAATCTTTGCTTTAAAAAGTGGTTCTTACAAATGAGTCATGAATAAGACCACACCAAGATATTATCACTACATCTCCTGGTAAGTCACTCAAGAGGTTAGGTCAAAAGGACTGAAAACTGAAAAGGAGATGTGATGTATTGGGTTATATGAGAACTGTCCAAACTGAGAAATGAGGACAACGGAGTGTAATAGGTCAGTGATTATAAACAAAGTACAATTAATACACATGCATGTGAAGTCATAAAAATTTTTATGACTAGGAAGAAAGGTGAATCATTAAAGTGTTTAGCCTAAAAAAAATGCATGTCTGAGTATGATCCTTATTAGTAATCTGTAAAAGAAAAAAAAACAGTTCTGAAGACACAGCTCATTTCCACCCAGTAATAGTAAGTGAAACCATGTGATAATCAACTCAATTTACTTCATTAGATGAATTGTGAATAGAATAGATACCTTTTTATGTTGAAGCTAATCAGGGTTGGGGTTGGTTACTACTTGGGTGAGAGTCTTAACCCATAAGAGTACCATGCTTCAAAATTCTTTTCTAGTCCCCATTAATTACTATTACACTGTCAAAAGAAAGGAAAGGAATTTGGTGGGGATAGTCAAGCCATAATAAGGATGTAAATGTTAATCTATGCTCAGGCAGATGTGTAAGTACGGCCAATTGCTCTCCAGGTAGATGCACCAGAATGACACTCTGTTTCCTGTATTAGAAAAGCACAGGAAAGATGATCACCCAACACAGTCATGGATGATCAAGGTCAGAATTGAGTTTTAGTCCATCTCGGACTGCTGTCCTTCACTCTTCTGCTGCACTGTTCATACGTGGTCTTCCAGACTTTCATTCAGAGACTAAGTGACGATATGCCAGACTTACACACCTTTCGGGAGGTCTGTAAGGATTAATCTCTACAATCTAGAAGGGTTCAGTCTACTCTCTACCTTTTCCAAATTCAAGTTCAAAACCTAACACAGATGTTGCACTTACTTGAGACAAGCCTCCTTCATGTTGATACGCAATGTCCTTCATGAAGCTATGGGACTTAGAAACCTCAGTTGTTCATGCAGAAGGCCCAATGAAACCCTCAAATTCATCAAATTACTTGGAGATGATGATACTGGATGGTTATAATCATGTCAATAATAATTACTTGCTCTTGAGTTTGGTGTTGTATCACAACAAGAGACCTGAGTTTCCCCTCTTAGCAGAGATGCTCACCCTGACTGTACTAAACACCCATCCCTAAACCCCATGGAGCAGCAATGAGGCATTGCTGAGCTTTCTCTTCTCATTTCAGATCAGTCTTAATGTTTCTTATTTCTATTGATTTAGTTCTTCTCACTGGCAGGGTGATCTGCTTCTTTATGATATGATTTTTCAAAGTTTAGGATTATTGGTATTATTTCCATAGGAAACATGACAATGAACCCTTACTATATTCTACACAGCATTGTAAGTATTGCAGTCTTCTGGATCCTATCTTTATATGCACATATATGTAGGTATGTGGTGTGGGCATATGTATCTTTGTGTGTGAACATATACAATTGGGTGGAAGTGCATATATATCTAAGAGCATGCTTGTGAGGACAAACCTCTAGTAGAACCCTCAGATACTCTGTCCACCTCCTTCAAGACAAGGACTCTTGATGACCTGGAGTTCACAAGATAGGATAGACTGGCTGAGGAATGAACCCAGGAGTCTGCCTAACTCTACCTGACTAGAAATAGGATTCTGAGCATCCTTGAAACACCACACCTAGCCCTTTAGCATGGATTCTTGAGAACTCAGTTTCTCAAAACTGTGAGGCTGGCACTTTAGTGACAGAGCAAGCTCCAAAGCCCTGCATCCAACACTACAAAGGTGTAAAAATGTTGAATTGCTAGCAATAGGATCTCCTGTTTAGTTACTTTAAGTTACCGTTCAGATAATGAATTCACTCATAGTCTAAAACCAATGCCAAATCAAAAAGCCACTTGTGGGTCCACCATCCCTCATCGTGGCTTTGCATCAGAGTGGGCTTCTCATTCTTCTGAAGCTTCATTTGCTGCTATCTCTTCTTCTGTCAATGCACATCTCATGGGGAGTAATTCTGTCTCCTCACTGTCTATCTTGTGAACTGAATGTTCAAATGTGGAAGAAAGGCTCTTGGGCTTGATTTCATAGACTGTGCCATTTATCTGTAATATTCCTTGACTCTTAATGGTTTGTCTTCTGGCTGAATTCGTACATTAGAGCATTGAGACTAAATGAAATAGGAAAAAGGAAGCAGACATTGGAATAGCTTACTTATAGGCAGGCCACTTTGGAAGAGAAAGGTCCAGCTATTGGTCAAAGGCAACTCCACATGGTACACTTCATTTGCTGTTTAATTTCATTGAAGTACAGTCAAACTATGGGTACAAACTAGAAGTAAATTTGTCAATGTTGCTGCTTTCTGACTCTAGATAAAGAACTTATGGATTTAACATATAGGCTTTTAAAAAAATATATGAGTTCACATACCTACAATAATTATTTAAAGCAAATGATGTCTGTAGATAGTGATCATATTATACATATATTGAATAAATACAAATTGTTTTTTAAATTTCCAACAATGAATTGTTGAGTTGACTCATTTAGAAGAGATCTGTAAATACTGCTCACATTAGTTTCTGTTATTATCAGTTCAACACACACACACACACAAACATAGAGTAAATCATTACTTTTTCAATTTTACTTCAATTGTTTGAATTTTAAAACTGTCAAAATATTATTGTTCAAAAGCCCATGACTTCAGAGTCCTCGTAGTCATGTGTATGTCTTTTTCTAACTGGACCTGACACTTCTGTCCAGAAGTTTTCAAACTATGCTTGTTCATAGATCATTGCTGTTGTTAGCTTGAGTCAGAGATCATCCTGTTTACAGGGTGTTCCTGGAAACTTAGTTTAGATCAGATAGCCTGACTCCTTGGCTGAAGGCTGAAGTCACTGACAGATGATTTGCAAGTGTATACTATGGCTTTATAATAATTTGTATTTCTGTTCCATAGTTTATTACTTTTCTGAAAAATTTTAAACTAAGATATAGGAACCCAGCTGTAAATTGAGATTATGTTTTCTTTCACACGTTGTTTTTATTGCTATATTTGAATAAAAAATTTATTAGTTGTAAGATCAAGAAATTTTTCTTTAATTTTTTTACTTTTTCTCAATTTTTTTAACTTTTACTGCATTATGATGAGAAAAGCTACATGATTTCAATTTATCTGAATTTGTTAACATTTAAAAACATATTTTAAGTAAATAGAATTAAATCACATTCTTGTTTCCCTTTTGTACCCGAACACCTCCCAGAGACCCCCTCTTAAATATCTACAATATCTTTTTTGTCATATTCCTTAAAATTTATAAAATATTATAGCAATAAAAATGAGTATTATAAAAGTTGTTCGATATAAAACAACAATTAATTTAACAGTGTTATGTAGATGCTTGTCTAGAGCAATACTGAAAATACATGTTTTTCTCAGTATAAATTTCAAATAACTCCAAACATATTAACTGTATATTTCAAAATAATACATCACTACTAGAATTTTCTTAAATGAACATAAATAGATAAAGTCTTTTTGTTTGTTTGTTTGTTTTATATTTAGTAGAGTTTAAAATCTTGGCTCTTACTGTGGTACAAGCCTAAATTAAGAACAATTTGTAGACATTGGATTTCATTGTAATAAGGCTGTACTTCAATGACCCTCAAATCACCGAAGGATTTTACCTCCATTGTAGCTAAGCTGAGAGTTGACAGTTCTGCTGCACTAAGGAATGAATTGTAGGCACGATTTTTGGATACAGATTTCCTGCTAGGGCCAAAACTATTTGACTTGAGTGAGTGACTTTATTCTCAGGCCACAGAGAACAGGTTACATTCATTAAAGAAATGGTGTGTGTATTAAGATAATCTATCTATAAAGTCATTCACTAACTGTTTCAATGAACAATGGTTCTGCTTGGAGGGTGGCACAAACATTAGGTACAGGTAAGAATCTGGTTCATTGGCTGTGATAATTTGGAAAAGCATTCATCTCAGAGAAAGAGTAACTTGTCAAGTCCTCTTCTTCAAACTTGATACAAGAACTACAAATGTCAAGTAAAGCATTCAGTCTCACTCTTTGTTATTCTCTTTCCTACAAGCTCCCCCCCCCCAAGTTAGTTGTCTATGTCTCCCTTGGGTATATAAATACCTTTGAAATATATAAGCTGTTCTGAAAACCACAGTATAGTGTAAAAACATGAAATAAACAATACTACTAATAGAGAGGCTGAGATAGGAGAAGCAAGATTTCAAGAACCTTATGTTGTACACAGCAAGACACTGTCACAAACAAGCTGAAAGTGTATATAGATTGTACAATATTGGACCTATTTCTCCAATTACCAAATTAGAGAGACCATTGGATGACAATTAACAAATTTCTAATTCCTCATATTCTTGGATTTCAATCGCTTATGATATGTTGGTAATATTAATTTTCATATTAAGATATTAAGAAAAGGTAATCGTCACTTCCTGTTGTTTTTGTTGTAAGAGGTGGAATTAGATTTGTGTGGATTTGTTGAAAGATTACTTTCTTGCTTCTTCTAGGGTGTACTTTTGCTCCTTATGTTGATGTTTTCCATCTATTATCCTTTGTAAAGCTGGATTTGTGGGAAGATATTATGTAAATTTTGTTTTGTCATGGAATGTCTTGTTTTCTTCATCTATGGTGATTGAGAGTTTTGCTGGGTATAGTAGCCTGGGCTGGCATTTGTGTTCTTGTAGGGTC
>NW_022196905.1:181460288-181473057 GCF_008632895.1 Mastomys coucha | reverse complement strand
CTTGCTTTTCCAGTGTGATGGTGTGTCCAGGACTTGCTATGGTGGGAGAATTGGGTTCTGATGATGCCTAGGAACCTTGGTTTGTGTTGTTTATTTTCTTACTCTTGCCCCCCACCATCTGGTTATCTAGTGCTACCTGCCTTTTCTAAATCTGACTGGAGTCAGTCCTTCCTGTGATCCTGGTTGTATCAGAACTCCTCAGAGTCAGTCTGTCTCTGTGACCCTGTGATTCTGGTATCCTGTGACCCTGGGCTTGTTAGAGCACCTGGGAGTGTAGCAGCTTCCTCTGGGTGTTGTGGGACTGGCTGTGGAGCCTGGGCCCAAGGTCTGCTGAGGACACCAGCCCAGAGAGACTGGAAGGAACCCAAGGCACTCTGCTGGCAGAGTTCCTGTGTGCCTGGTCCTGCAGGTCCCAGGTACTACAGGGGTTGGGACAGATGTTGGGTCCTCCTCACCTCTGATCCTGAGAGTGTCAGAGCACCTGGGAGTGGAGCTTCTTCTGGGTGTTGTGAGACTGGCTGCAGAGCTTGAGCCCAAGGTCAACTCAGGACACCAGCCCAGAGAGACCGGAAGGAACCTGAGCCACTCTGCTGGTGGAGTTCCTGTGTCTCTTTTTTATTCAAAAATTGGAGTTTTTTCAGCACTTATTGTCCTGAATCTTTGTTGTATCACTAAATTTAGGTATATGAAAACTTGTTTTAGGACAAATATAAATCTTATTGATAGAACAGCAATATTGCCTAATTGCTTGGATAAATTAAGCAAGGACAAAAATTAGAGACTTGCAAGACTAAAGAGATGGCTAAATGCATAAGATACTGTGGGGCAAGCAGGAGGACTGAGTTTGGACCACCAGAACTCATATTTACATACCAGGGTTGATAATTTGTGCCTGTAAACTCCACACTGGCATTTGAGGCTAAAACAGAATAAGTAGAAACAGATAAGTGCTTGGGGCTTTATGACTAGCCTGTCTAGCTACATTAGTATGTTTTGTGTGCAACAAGAGATCCGGTCTTGAAATAAGGTTAGTGAACAAGAAGAAACATCCAACATCTATCTATGGACACCATAGATGTGCTTATATATGTAGTCACATATACACTCACAAGTGGCTACATGTGTACAAAACACACACACACATACACACACACAAACACATACACACACACTCCTAAAGAACATAGCAGAAAAGAAAAGAAAAAGCTTTTGAAGACAAAATTTCTAAATTTTGAGTAACATCCTAACACTTTCATGTTTTCCTTTTTTCTAGTTTGTTGCTGGTTTAAGATATGGTTTCAGTGTATATAACTTTTCTGGCTTCTATTCCATGGTACTTTAGCCTCTGGCTCCCACACAAGTGCTAGGATTACAAGCATGTGCCACCATATGGCCTTCTATACTTTTCTTGAAAGTCAGTTTGGCAATTTAAATATCAGTTGTTGTTCTGATGATAAGCATTGGCTTATTATTAATGTGATGCTCTTGATAATTAACCCATATAAATTCATCATAATTTATTCTTAATATGTTGTTATACAATATTCTCAAAGTAAAACAAAGTATAAAGACTATGATCTGGGTTATCTATCCACAATATTTTATACAATGATTCCACATGTCATAGCCTCTGAGTGACTATAACAGCTTCATTCGTACAGATATATAGTGCCATATTGTATAGAAACTTTAAATATGACTTTCAAAATATTTTGTCTATTGTTTTCTTTCCATAGCTTTATCAAATTCATCAATTTCTGTACTGAAGTTACTATCTAGCATCTTTTTCTGATACACTGTCTAGTTCAGTGTTATTGAAAGCAAGAGTAACCACACATTAAAAATGTCAAAAAATAAAGCAGAGTAATATAGTTTTTTTTTTTAATGTGGTGAACATTTGGGATACTGAACAAGATTCATGGTGTATATTTCTGTATGTGAACTCAGACTAGTTATTTATGCTTTTATCCCCTAGTATTAAATTCTTTTTTAAAAAGATGTATTTATTTTATGTATATGAGTACACTGTTGCTGTCTTCAGACACACCAGAAGAGGGCATCGGATTCCATTACAGATGGTTCTCACCCACCGTGTGGTTGCTGGGAAATGAACTCAGGACTTCTGAAAGAACAGTTGGTGCTCTTAACCACTGAGCCATCTCTCTAACCCCTAAATTCTTAAATGACTTACTAGCATAAGAAGTGACAAAGTCCACAATCTTTCCTAATGATAGTTGCTTCATATCACATCCGGTGTAGACTTTCCTTGAGACTTTACATGGCAAAGAAAATATTAGTTCTCATATTCCTTTGTCTGCCACAAAGTTGAATTCTAGGTTAAACTGCCTAGCAAGAAGAACACATCAGTCTACAGAACATTACAGTTGGATCTGAGTCTACTTTACTATCTCCACCAGTTTATTTTCTATTGAATCCTCAGTATGAATAATCAGATTTTCTGATAGTCTTCAATAACTTATCCAAATAAATTAGATCATTTCTTTTGTATTTTCTTTTTTCTGGGGGGGGGGGGGGGGGGGGGGGTTGTTGAAACAGCTTTTCTGTGTAGCAGCCCCGACTGTCCAGAAACCCCCAGAGATCTGTCCGCCTCTACCTGAGTGCCGAGGTTACAGGTGTGCTCCACCACCTCAGCATTAATCTCATTTGTTTACCAGCATTCTGCATTTTCCCCATAAGTCATATAATCGTTATTCCTATATGTTTTGCTCATGTTGCCTACATGACCTCATCTTACTCGTACCCCAAATGCAAAAAACCAACCAAATAAACATCTGCATTAAATGACATCATAGATCAAATGGACACAGCAGAGACCTACATTAATAGTTCATTCGATGAGGACAAGTTAAACAATATCTATGTCCATGGTGCTTGTTCTAAAAGAAATAAAATAATAGGAAAATGGAAATATTTATAAATATAGGGAAACAGAAGTTAAACTTTGTATTCTCTCCAATGAAATGATGTCAGAGCACAACTCAGTAGCACAGGAAACTATCAAGCAAGCATAAACTCTAGCAAATAATGTGGTGTTGAATGGTGAATGGGTCATTCAAGAAATGAATGGATTTCTATAAATGAATGAAAATAAAACAGAATATAAGGGCCTGTGGAATGCAATGAATCAGTCACAAAATGAAAGTATACATGAAATTCTTATTATAGGTAAAAATAAAAGGATAAAAATAAAAATGCAAAAAGTGAAGTAAAGTGTAGGTTTTCAGAAGAGAAACACGATAGGCATGAGTTGCACCAACTGAAAGAATAAGAAAATACAAATGAGTGAAGGGAGAGAAGAGTGAATCATTAGAATGAGCATGAATGGAATTCAGGACCCCATTAGGACGTACCTTGATATTTAAAATCCACCAAATTGAAAAACATAAAAGAAAAAGAAATGAGTGAAATTTTAGAGGCTTGTGACCGACCTAAAAACAAAACAAAACAAAACAAAAAAAAAACAAGGTGACAATGTCACAAGAAGACATCTTATGACACCAAATAAAACCTCTAGTGCCAGGAATGGGCCACTTCTTGTTAAATCATTTGCCAAACAAGTCCAAACCAAGCATGCTTTCCACAAGCTTTCAGTAAGTCCCAATTATTGAAGACAATACTTCATCACATATAGAGAAGTCTAGCTGGTATCCAGATAGATGCTTCACCCTTACTGACTAGGGTCTATGGTACTGGAAGGCACTCTGTACATTAACACCCAGCTACAAACCCTGTGACCTACAACAGTAACTTGCATCCAGGATATGCTGGTGTAATGGTCGTATAAATGTCATGCAATTAACCAACCACTTTTTTAAAAAGTAGACTTAAATATTATTCCATGAGATAGGATTCAAAGATGACACTGCTAAAGTGGTCAAGAACCTGATGCTAAATAAATCATGGGCCTAGAGGAAAATCTAATGCTGTTATCCTGATTAAAAGAACATAGAAATAAAATTACTACTCATGACAAACTGCTCTACCCATGAAATCAGTGCCTTCCTTAATCCTCATTACTGCTCCTTCTTGCAGTAGATGGTTATTAACATGGAGACTCACAACTGGACAGTATGCAGGAAGTGAAAGACTTAGTCTAAAACCTCTCTCTCAAACCCCTTTCCCTCTAGACTCAGGGATCTATACAGAAAATGAGGCAAGGAAATTATAAGAGCTAGAAGCAATGGATGACTTCAAGAAAACAGGATAGGAGCACATGTAAACTTACAGAGACTGTGGAAGCCTGCACAAGATCGGCAATGTGTCCATGCAGATGTGGTCCCATCACTGAGAGGGGAAGTGATAAGAAGCTTCCGTCCCTACCTCCGAAGTTACCGCAGTTGATACTGCTGTGTAGGGAACAATCTTTTCACAGATTCAGTATCCCTGGGCATATCAACCGCACCCAGGGCAAGCTCCATGCCCAGGAGTAGTTGGCCAACACAAAGTGAACTCCAATTCGTTTTTGTGTATGGGCTTCTTGTTTCATTTTGTTGTCGTCGTTTTGGCATTTTCTCTTGTTTCTTTTTTCTTTGTTTTAATTTTAGTTTTGTGGGATTTTTGTTCTTGAAAGAAAGACCACAGAGTTGGGTAGGTGGGTAGGAAGGTTAGGGATGATATAGGAGGAGTTGGGGGAAGGTAAATCATGATCAAATATTAGTATATTAAAATTTTAATGAAAATAAATAAAGCTAAGGAATAATTTTAAAAGAACACATCAAAATTATTCAATATGATCCAGTTAGCTTTATTTCATAGATGCTGGAATAAATAGCTCAACATCCAGATGTTAGTAATTACAATATATCACTTAAGTGGACTGCAGAACAGAAATTTCGTGAGTATATCAAAAGATTTAGGAAAATGTTTTGACAAAATTCAACATTCTTTCAGAAAAAATGTCTTGAGAAACTGGGTCAGATGGAACATGTCTCAAGGTAATAAGTAGATCTATATCTATAACTAATCTATATGTATCTGTTTATATATCATTTAAGTTTATCAATCACTCTAAATCATATATGCATATATAGCCGTATGTATATAACTTATATAGAGATATGTAAATTATAGCCAAGCATTATATTAATTAGGGAAAAATTCAAAGCAATTGTACTAATATACAGATCAAAACACTTCTCCACTTTTATTCAAGATAGTATTGGAAGGCTTAGCTAAAACCTTAAGAGAAGAAAAGCAAATAAATGAAATAGCAATATGAGAGGAGGAAGTCAAAGAATCCTGGTTTGCAGATGTTGTGGCTTTGTATAATAAGAAAACCCCAAAAACTCTACCAGAAAACTCTAAAAACTGCCATTCAGCAAAACAGAAGGACACAAAATTAACGTGCACAATCTTTAGCATTTCTATATACAAATTAAAAAAAAAACATTTCGCACGTGGGGGTAAAACATCCATCTTGGCTGGAATGCCTGGCTTTCATTCTGATGTTTCTCAAGTAGAGGCCAGACAAAATGCAGAGCAGTTTCTCAGAGTTATATTCCTGT
This sequence comes from Mastomys coucha, assembly GCF_008632895.1. Classification (NCBI taxonomy): domain Eukaryota; kingdom Metazoa; phylum Chordata; class Mammalia; order Rodentia; family Muridae; genus Mastomys; species Mastomys coucha. The sequence continues at coordinate 181,467,532 of NW_022196905.1, read as the reverse complement.
TCAGCAGTTGTACTGGGTGGTGCAAACCAGACAGCGTAGGGGCAGTAAACAGACCCTAGCTCTGATACTTTATGTTCACGTCCCCTCCCTTACTGTGCAAGTTCTTATAGCTTAGATGGAACCTTGACAAAGGCGGAAGTGAGACAGCAGCTTCAGTTTTTCACATCCCGACACTTGGATACAGGAACTTCACCTGTATTCAGACAATATGTGTGTTTGGCCAATAGATACCATCTCCATGATACCAGTCTCTAAGAACTTCCCTAACATTTTTAACTGAAAGGAGTTAAGTCTTCTACTACAGATCACTTGGAGACTCCATCCACTCACGTCTTCTTGCTCCTCTGCTGTCTGGAGGGCTCATCTGAAGGCCTGAGTGGGAAGCACTGTTTACAGTAACCCTTACCAAGAGAACATACTGTCCCTTAGATTACCGAGCTGTGGTGACACTGGCTTAGAACTGTTGGAGTGAAAGATCAGTTACTAAGAAGGTTGGTGCATAGGTTTTCTCCAGTTCTTATAGGAGTCGCCTACTCGGAAGTTATTCTCTAGTCCAAGGGTGGGATGAACTGTTGAGTCAATGAGGTGTAACCATGGCAACCCACCATAGTCTCATTCTGTAACTACTACTCCCTCCCCAACCCACACTGCTCAAGTGTGACCCCAGGTAGTGTCAGCTGAAAGGGGGCTGTGGTGGAGTCCTGTCAGTATTTGTGGTGGCCTTTCAATAAGACAGTCTGCATGTCTAACCAGTGGAGTCTTGGCCTTAAAGAACCTGAGATCTACACCAGCAGAAGGGTTTTAACATCAGGTTCCCAAACCCTTCAATTTCCATTCATCTGCCTCCCACAGGCCAAGTGGAAACCGACACCAAAACGTGGGCTGAGGGAGACCATGTGGAGAACTAGGGAAAGCAAAATGGGTTTTTTTGTACCTTATTGAAAAGAAATTTTTAAGTGCATACATAGTTACTAGCTTTTATTGTGCCAGGAGAATGTTTCCATATGTGTGCATACTCTCTGTAATTCCACTGTAAAACGTCGTACCTTCACTAGCTTTTAAAAAACAAATATTTTTTTAAAAATGGAAGAATTCATATTCTATTTTCTAATCGTGGTGTGTCTATTTGGAAGGTATATTCGAATCTACTTATTGAATTTTATGGTCGCTTTCTTTGATGATGCTTGCAAGTTTTCTGGATAGAAATTATTTTATTATTATAGTAAAACGATGTTTGATTCAAAAATTGGAAAAAAGTTGTTTTAAATAAATTGTCTATATACCAGAACAAGTTTATTGTATAATAATCATGCTGCTAATAAAATAGTGGCAATTGCAAAAAACAAAAACAAAAACAAAACCCAAAACAATATTGAAGAAGAAACTAAAGAAGCAATTCTACTAGCAATTGCCTAAAAACAAACCAAAGCCAAAGACCTTGGAATACATCCAACCAATGAAGTGAAAGACCTCCACAATGGGAACTTTAAAACACTGAAGAGAGCAGTTGAAGGAGACACTAGCAAAGCTCCCATGCCTATAGAGCAGAAGAACCAATTTTGAGACAGTATCTACCTTACCAAAAAGAGTCTACAGATTCAATGCAATTCCCATCAAAAGCCCAGTGCAAGTCTTCACAGAACTTGAAAAAAAAAAATTCTCAAAATTCATGTGGAAACACAAAAGTCTTAGAGAACCAAGGCAATTCTATTCAAAAGCTACAAGACTAAAATTGTTCCCACATCTGATTTCAAGTTACTTTTAGAGCCATAATAACAAGAGGCAGATGGTACTGACACAAAACCAGAAAATTGATTAACAAGCAGACAACAGAAGGGCCAGACTTCTTTTTTGTGTGTGTGTGTGTGTTTAAATTAATTTATTTATTTTCTTTTTTTTTATTTTAGATATTTTCTTTATTTACATGTGAATTTCTCCATTCCCAGTTTCCCCTCCAAAAAACAAAGAAACAAGCAAAAACAACAAAAACAAACCCCTGTTGCCTCCCCCTTCCCCATGCCTGCCAACCCGCCCTCTCCCACTTTCTGGCCCTGGCATTCCCCTACACTGGGGCTCAGAACCTTCACAGAGCCGAGGTCCTCTCCTCCTATTGATGATCGATTTTGCAATCCTCTACCATACACATGCTGCCTGAACAATCAGACGCCTCCATGTGCAGTCCTTGGTTGGTGGTTGAGACCCTGGGAGCTCCGAGGGTACTAGTTAGTTCATATTGTTGTTCCTCCTAAGGGGCTGCAAACCCCTCAGCTCCATTGGTCCTTTCTCTAACTCCTTCACTGGGGACCCTGTACTCAGTCCGATGAATGGCCAGCCTAAATATAGCTATCTCCTGAGAGGCTCTGACAGTATCTGACTAACACAGGGCCAGACTTCTGATCTGTGCTGATTGGATGGAGCCTTGCAGTTTCTGCAGGACGGCACCACTGTTAGTTTGGTGTTTGCTATTGAACTGTATTGCTGGTATCCTGAGAAGAGTGGAATTGCCCCCAAAGAACTATTACTAAACAGATCCCGAACTCCCATTTCTTATAAACCTTCTTTTTTCCCTACCTGTCGTCAGTGAGCCAGGAGGGAGGTTGAAGTGTTCAAGAACCCTAAATAAAGTAGGTTAGAGAAGAAAAAAAACACAAAACATTGGAGAATATGCTAAGTCCCCAGATGCAAGAGCTATGCATGGTCAGTAGAGGCTCCTGGTATACACAGAAGGGAAGTTACTACTGGAGGATAGCTCTGCCAGAGAGCTTAAGATTGTTCAGTAGGGACACAGCACCAACCTCAATCAAAGGGAAGGCAAGTGTCTCCAATCTTAACGGCACCACACCCACCAGATAGGTTCAGAAACAAGCTACTGTGACCCCTCTCTGCTGTCTTTCTCTTGTGTTTCTCCATTTCCCTTTGGATTATACATTTAGTAGTGTGATGATTTCATAAAAAAAGACAACCCCTTAAGTTTTAACTTTTATTCTTCCCTTTATATTTGGTCACATTCTGCTAATCTTTCGCTTCCCCTTTCTATTTATTTATTTATTTATTTATTTATTTTTAGATATTTTCTTTATTTACATATCATATGATATCTCCTTTCCCAGTTTCCCCTCCCCCCCAAAAAAAGAAATAAAAGTAAAGAAAAAGAAAAAGAAAAAAAAAAGAAAAAACAAAAACCCTGTTCCCTTCCCTGTCCCCCTGCTAACCATATACCCTCTCCCACTTCTTGGCCCTGGAATTCCCCTACACTGGGGCATAGATCCTTCACAGGGCCAAGGTCCTCTCCTCCCATTGATGACTGACTAGGCCATTATCTGCTATACATATGCTGCTAGAGCCATTAGTCCGTCCCACCATGTGTACTCTTTGATTGGTGGTTTAGTCCCTGGGAGCTCTGAGGGTACTAGTTAGTTCATATTGTTGTTCGTCCTAAGGGGCTGCAAACCCTTCAGCTCCTTGGGTCTTTTCTCTAACTCCTTCCTTGGGGACCCTGAACTCAGTCCAATGGATGGCTGTGAGCCACTACTTCTGTATTAGTCGAGTACTGTCAGAGCCTCTCAGTAGACAGCTATATCAGGCTCCTGTCAGGCAGCACTTGCTGTCATCCACAATAGTGTCTGGATTTAATGACTAAATATGGGAAGGATTCTCAGGTGGAGCAGTCTTTGGATTGTCCTTCCTTCAGTCTCTGCTGCATAGTTTGTCTCTGCAACTCCTTCCATGGGTATTTTGTTCCCCCTATTAAGAAGGAACAAAGTATCCAGTTTGGTCTTCCTTCTTGAGTTTCTTGTGGTTTGTGGATTGTACTTTGTGTATTCCCATCTTCTGGGCGAATATCCACTTATCAGAGAGTGCATACCGTGCTTGTTCTTTTGTGATTGGGTTACCTCACTTAGGATGATATTCTCCAGGTCCATCCATTTCCCTAAGAATTTCATAAATCCATTGTTTTTAATAGCTGAGTAGTACTCCATTGTGCAGATGTACCACATTTTCTTTATCCACTCTGTTGAGGGACATCTGGGTTGTTTCCAGTTTCTGGCTACTATAAATAATGCTGCTATGAACATAGTGGAGCATGTGTCCTTATTACAGGTTGGAGCATCTTCTGGGTATATGTCCAGGAGTGGTATAGCTGGGTCCTCTGATAGTAGTATGTCCAATTTCCAGAGGAAACGCCAAACTGATTTCCAGAGTGGTTGTTCCAGCTTGCAATCCCACCAGAAATGAAAGAGTGTTCCTCTTTCTCCACAACCTCTTCAGCATCTGCTGTCACCTGAGTTTTTTATCCTAGCCATTGTGACTGGTGTGAGGTGGAATCTCAGGGTTGTTTTGATTTGCATTTCCCTGATGACTAAGGATGTTGAACATTTCTTTAGGTGCTTCTCAGCCATTCGGTATTCATCAGTTGAGAATTCTTTGTTTAGCTCTGTACCCCATTTTTTAATAAGTTTTTTTTTGTTCTCTGGAGTCTAACTTCTTGAGGTCTTTGTATACATTGGATATTAGCCCTCTATCAGATATAGCATTGGTAAAGATGTTTTCCCAATTTGTTGGTTGCCATTTGTCCTATTGACAGTGTCTTTTGCCTTACAGAAGCTTTGCAACTTTATGAAGTCCCATTTGTCAATTCTTGATCTTAGAGCATAAGCTATTGGTGTTCTGTTCAGGAAATTTTCTCCTGTGCCCATGTGCTCGAGGCTCTTCCCCACTTTCTTTTCTATTACTTTCAGTGTATCTGGTTTTATGTGGAAGTCCTTGATCCACTTGGGCTAGAGCTTTGTACAAGGAGATAGGAAAGGATCGATTTGCACTCATCTACATGCTAACTGCCAGTTGAGCCATCACCATTTGTTGAAAATGCTGTCTTTTTCCACTGGATGGTTTTAGCTCCTTTGTCAAAGATCAAGTAACCATAATTGTGTGGGTTCATTTCTGGGTCTTCAGTTCTACTCCATTGATCTACCTACCTGTCAGTGTACCAATACCATGCAGGTTTTGTTTTGTTTTGTTTTGTTTGTTTGTTTTTTATCACAATTGCTCTGTAGTACAGCTTAAGGTCAGGAATGGTGATTCCACCAGAGGTTCTTTTATTGTTGGGAATAGTTTTCACTATCCTAGGTTTTTGTTATTACAGATGAATTTGCAAGTTGCTCTTTCTAAATCTATGAAGAATTGAGTTGGAATTTGATAGGGTTTGCATTGAATCTGTAGATTGCCTTCACCAAGATGGCCATTTTTACTATATTAATCCTGCCAATCCACGAGCATGGGAAATCTTTCCATTTTCTAAGATCTTCAATTTCCTTCTTCAGAGACTTGAAGTTCTTGTCAAACAGATCTTTTACTTGCTTAGTTAGAGTCAAACCAAAGTATTTTATATTATTTGTAATTATTGTGAAGGGTGTTGTTTCCCTAATTTCTATCTCAGTCTGATTATCCTTTGTGTATAGGAAGGCCTCTGATTTTCTTGAGTTAATTTTATATCCAGCTACTTTGCTGAAGTTGTTTATCAGGTTTACGAGCTCTCTGGTGGAATTTTTGGGGTCACTTAAGTATACTATCATATCATCAGCAAATAGTGATAATTTGATTTCTTCCTTTTCAATTTGTACCCCTTTGATCTCCTTTTGTTGTCTAATTGCTCTGGCTAGGACTTCAAGAACAATATTGAATAGATAGGGAGAGAGTGGGCAGCCTTGTCTCGTCACTGATTTTACTGGATTGCTTCAAGTTTCTCTCCATTTAGTTTGATGTTGGCTACTGGCTTGCTGTATATTGTTTTTACTATGTTTAAGTATGGACCTTGAATTCCTGATCTTTCCAAGACTTTTATCATGAATGGATGTTGGATTTTGTCAAATGCTTTCTCAGCATCTAAGGAGATGATCATATGGTTTTTTTCTTTGAGTTTGTTTATATAGTGAATTACGTTGATGGATTTCCATATATTGAACCATCCATGCATCCCTGGGATGATGGATGATCATTTTGATGTGTTCTTGGATTCGATTTGCAAGAATTTTATTGAGTATTTTTGCATGGATATTCATAAGGGAAATTGGTCTGAAGTTTTCTTTGTTAGGTCTTTGTGTGGTTTAGGTATAAGAGTAATTGTGGCTTCATAGAACGAATTGGGTAGAGTATCTTCTGCTTCTATTTTGTGGAATAGTTTGAGGAGTATTGATATTAGGTCTTCTTTGAAGGTCTGATAATACCCTGCACTAAACCCATCTGGTCCTGGGCTTTTTTTTGATTGGCAGACTATTAATGACTGTTTCTATTTCATTAGCAGATATGGGACTGTTTAGATCATTTATCTGATCTTGATTTAACTTTGGTACCTGGTATCTGTCTAGAAAATTGTCCATTTCTTCCAGGTTTTCCAGTTTTGTTGAGTATAGGCTTTTGTAGTAGGATCTCATGATGGTTTGGATTTCTTCAGTGTCTGTTGTTATGTCACCCTTTCCATTTCTGATCTTATTAGGATACTGTCTCTGTGCCCTTAGTTAGTCTGGCTAAGGGTTTATCTATTTTGTTGATTTTCTCAAAGAACCAGCTCCTGGTTTGGTTGATTCTTTGTATAGTTCTTTTTGTTTCCATTTGGTTAATTTTGAATATTCCCCTGAGTTTGATTATTTCCTGCCTTAGACTCCTCTTGGGTGAATTTGCTTCATTTTGTTCTAGACCTTTCAGATGTGCTGTCAAATTGCTGGTGTATGCTCTCTCCAGTTTCTTTTTGGAGGCACTTAAAGCTAAGAGTTTTTCTCTTAGGACTGCTTTCATTGTGTCCCATAAGTTTGGGTATGTTATGGCTTCATTTTCATTAAATTCTAGAAAGTCTTTAATTTCTTTCTTTCTTTCTTCCTTGACCAAGTTATCATTGAGTAGAGTGTTGTTAAGTTTCCACGTGTATGTGGACATTCTATTGTTTATGTTGTTATTGAGGAACAGCTTTAGTCCATGGTGATCTGACAGGATGTAAGAAATTATTTCAAACTTCTTGTATCTGTTGAGACCTGATTTGTGACCAATTATATGGTCAATTTTGGAGAAGCTACCATGAGGTGCTGAGAAGAAGGTATATCCCTTTGTTTTAGGATAAAAATTCTATAGATATCTATTAAATCCATCTGTTTCATACCTTCTGTTAATCTCACTGTGTCTTTGTTTAGTTTCTGCTATCATGATCTGTCCATTGGAGAGAGTGGGGTGTTGAAATCTCCCACTATTATTGT